>NW_027511135.1:2057500-2366128 GCF_048772815.1 Callospermophilus lateralis | reverse complement strand
CAGAATCCTGAGGCAGGATTGCAAGTTCAAGGCCAACCTGGGCAATTAAAGGAGACCCTCACTCAATATTTTAAAAATGGGGTGGGAATGTAGTTCAGTGGTACAGCACACCTCTCGATTCAAACCCCAGTACAACAAAACAAAAAAATAAAAAAGCATAAAACCTCTCACACCTCCTCATCCTCTCCTTTTCTACAGGAGTGGCTATTTAATAGTGTGGCAATCATATCACCTGAGATTCAAGCCTCCTTTCTCCTCCCCACTTGATGTATTACCTTGACCAAGTTGCTTAGCTTTGCTGAACTCACTTCTTGAGCAGCAAAGTACAGATTAAAAAACAGCATCTCCTTTATTAGGTGCTGTGAGAAGATCACTTACAAGAACAACTCAGCTCAGGCCTCGCAATGTTAGGTCTGTAGTATTTATTACTAATGAAACACATTGGGTGTCTGCTAAAATATAAGATGCCTGGAAGCAAGAATTGACTGGCACATTGTAGTGCCAGGGAATAGTGTGCTGAACAAGTGAATGGATGGATCCGTAAAGCCTGAACCTTCTACTATACAGGTTTTACTGCTCAGTAGATCTGGCTCCATGACCTGGTACCTTCATGCCTTCAGCCCATCACCAACCTCCTGTATCTGGGGAACCAGAGACATTGAATGATGAATAGAAGACATTGTAGATGACTCTGAGGATGAAATTAGGTCACTCTGGTGTGTTGGAGTGGACTTGGGTGGCGTCTCCTCCTCCTTGGGGAAGGTCACCTGGGGCCTGGTGCACTGGGCTCAGCTTGCTTTATGGTTCAGCAAACACAGGATGCTCTGAGAAGAAAGCAGATGCCTTCTTAGCATAACATGACCTGATTTATAGTTCTTAGGTGAATAGAGGGCCTGTGAAGAAAATCCATCTTGGAGCTGTGTGGTTTGCTGCATTTTAAGCATCTTGGCTGAGGATGAGCTACAGCGAGTGTGGAAGTTCTCCTCTTGGCTCTTCCCAGCCTCCAGAGATTCAGTGCTCATCCTCTTTCCTCAGGGCCCCCAACCTTGGAGAGCCTTAAAACAGTACTTTGCTGTCCACAGCTCATGGTGGCAGGGAGAAAAACCTGGCAGTACAAAGGTTTCCAAGTCCAAGAAATGTGTGACACAGCAGAGCTGCAGAAAGAACTGGCTACCTTCCAACTTCATTTTATGTGAGAAAAATTAAAACCCTCATAAAGTTTAGCAATCATCGGTCAGATTTCTGACACCCTCAGAAGAAAGCAATCATAACCCATACCCCACTGGGAGGGGCATCTCATGAGCAAACATTCTGATTAAGCAGAGAGTCACTTCTGGACAAGGGCACACCCCCAACACAATAGTGTCTATTCAACTTCCTGGAGCTCTGTTTCTTTCACTAGAATTTGTGACTCTGTTGGGCACTATGCCACTGCTGCCAGACCCTCCTCAGACTCTAATTTCTGTTCACTTCAATTTGGCATAACAGACGGTAAGTTTTCCTCATTAGTGGTGCCTAAAATGTCAACAACTTATTTGTTTCCATAAAATTTTCAAATAAACAGAGGGCGGACTGTAAACCATACATTATTCAGAATAGAATGATGGAGAAGCTGCCATCAACTTACTTTCTATTTATCAAGACTCACATTTTAACCTCAGTGTGACTTTTGTGATTGCCTCTCTTCCATCACATGTTTAATCCAATTCTGATGTATTGAGAATAAAGCATAAATGTTTCAGAGCATTCTGAGAAATACTCTTCCTTTCTTAATCATTGTAAGTAAGTACTAAAAAGGAAAGAGCTGGCCCTTCAACTATCAGAGAAATTCATCTCTTCCTTAGTCAACTTCCTGATCATACTTGACAGTGTCCCCATTTTCTCAGGACTGAGGGATTGTAAGGATGCAGGACATTAATGTCAAAAACCAGGAAATTCCAGTGATGGGTTGGTCACCCTACCAGTCCGTGCCTCTGGAACAAAACCAAGAAGCAAGCCAAAAGGGCAACTTTTCCCCTTAACTACAGTTCCACTTCACTTGTTGCCAATGTCTGCTGTAGTCCTTTAACAAGAATCTGTACCAACCTCAGTAATTGAATGGTGAGCAAGAGACATGAGATCTTTGCCCTCCTTAACACCAATTTTAATAGGCAAAATTGATAATAAAAGGTTAAAAATAAAAGAATGTAACTGCTAAGCGGTGAGAATGATAAAGAAACACTAGAAGAAGAAGGTGCCAAAGAGGACCAGCCATGGTAAAGCTTAGTGGGGATGGAAATGGAAGACAAAGGAGGGGAATCTCTCATGGGTCAAGGAATATGAAATTCCTAAACGTTAATGGCCTTCCTACTTTGGAAGGGATCAAAGTTATTATTCATTGTATTTAATAGTTTATTATCTTGGTACACATAAAAATGTATGTATAAATATGCCTATATGTGTATATATGTATATTAACGTGCATGCATATATACTTAGGCATACACACACACACACACACACACACACACATATTCAACTACTTTGTAATGACATTGACAATTGGTTCTGTGGTCACTCATTAGTTTCAAGAAAGCCTGAGGATTTCACTGTTGGTCCACATGGCCTATGGGAATAAGGGAGTCAATGGGAGAACACCTACACTGGACCCAAGACAAAGAGGAATCCAGCAGAAGACTATGCACTATTCCTACTCCAGTACCTCATTACTGAGACTTTATTGATAACTATGATAACCGAGAGCCAGTATTGATGAACTACAAATGCAGCAGAAAATCTTTCTGCAAGTCATATCCATTTGTGTCCCTGACAGATCCAGAGGAGTTGACTCCTCAGGGGATATGGACATGTAGGAAGTTTCTGGAAGAGTACTCTCAGGATCTGCACTGTGAAAGCAAGGAGTGTAGAGCATGGACAGAGGGAGACGTTGAATTATAACATATTTGCAAAGAGGCCTCTGCGGATCTGGGGATGAGTGGTGGTCTGTCAGAGATTCCCATATTGAGGGAGTGAGCCACATGCAGACAACATTCCTGGGGCATGGGAGAGGGGAGAGAAAAGTGCCTTGGTTCTGAAATGGGAGATGTGGGCAGAGTTTCTCAGAATCCACTACAGGGGATGTCTCAAGCTCATTATGAAGCTGAAGAGATCCCTGAGCCTCTGAATTTCTATAATTGAGATGGTCTCTACCTACCTAGCCCAGTCTCTTGTGAACACACATCCTGCTGTGTTACCTCTGTCACCCTGTCCTTGATGCCATCAAAGTTGACTGGGGCTTATGGGTTTAAATGCAATCTGAACCGAAAGCCACTGTCACTCAACACCCATGGGAACCACAAGACTTTTGCCCTTTCTTTCTTCCTCAGCTAGGACATCAACCAATGCAGGTGGTGAAGCCACCATCTTGGATCCACAAAAACAAGCCTGAAAAATGAAACAACACATGTTAAGAGTATGCATACTCCAGGCCCAGAAAGGTCAGTGACAGGCCAAGAGGGCTAAACGTACAAGAAGGCCGGTGCAGACCTCTCCTAGGCTCTAATAAGAAGTGATGCAGTCAACGTTTTCTTAGGTCAGAGAGAAGCCTGTTTTCCCAGTCATACTCTTGCAAAAGAGAAGGTTGCTAAATTTGGTTACAGAATTTCTGTTTATCAAAAGACACTATTAAGAGAATGAAAGTCAAGCTGAGGACTAGGAGGAGATAGTTGTAACCATGCATCTGAGAAAAAAACTCATATCCAAAATACAATAAAAACTTCTATCTATCAGTGAGATAAAACATTTTTTTTAAAAAAAAGGCAGGAGACTTGGTTGATACTTTATAAAAGAGCCTATCCAAATGTCCAATAAACATATGAAAATAGATTCAATATTGTTAGTCATCAGGAAATTGCAAATTTAAAACCACAGGGTACTTTCTCATACCCATCAGTTAATACCAAGTGCTGACAAAAATGTAAAACAGTGGAAGCTCTTACACACTGCTACAGGAAAGGTAAAGTAGTACAACTATTATTGAAAAAATATTTGGCAACATTTACTAAAGCTAAACATACCCCTATCCTAACGTGAAATAATTATATTCTGGCATATGCCAAGAAGATTGTCCATAGCAGTGTTATTCATAAGAATCCAAATTAGAAAATCAAATGCCTGCCATCCAGCAATGGAAAGATAAACAGACTCTGGTGTGACCACAAATGGAATACTACATAGCAAAACCAACCAAATACTAGTATAGGTAACCACATGAAAGATCTCATAGACTCTATATCAAACAGCTCATCTTCCAGAAAAAGGAGTACATACTATATGATTACACTTATCTCAGGTTCAAAAACAGGTACAATGGGCCTAGGTGATAGCACTCAGAATGATTTTTGCCTCCCGGGGAGAGGCAGATATTGACTGGCAGGAGCATGAGATAGACAGACTCATAGGGGATGGAATGCTATCAATCTTGCTTTGGGTGATGGTGTTTTGGGAATATGTATGTGTTAACATTCACCAAGCCATATACTTAAAATCTGGGCCCTTTGTTATATGATGCTATACCTCAAAAAGTGGATTACTTTAATAATATCATAAGAAGAGAAGGAGAGGAAGCAAGGTAGATGGAAGAGGTGGGAGAAAGGAAGTGAGAGAAGAAAGAAGCAGAGAAGGAGGAGGAAGAAGAAAGATAAGAGGGGGAGAAGGAGGAGAAGGAGAAGAAGGAAGAGGAAGCCACCACCAACTATGAGGTCATCAGGATTTCAGGCTGAGAGAAAGTGACAAGTTCCTAAAGCAAGAGCAAACGTGGCACAGACAACAAGGGGAAGGCTGGGTAGCACCATGTGTGAGGAAGGGAAAGATGCCTGGTGAGGCTGGAAAAGGAAGGGCACAGGGCTGTGCAAGTGAGACCTCACAGGTTATTTAGGAGTCTGGATCTTAATCTAAGGCCACTGGGAAGCAAGTGACCAGCCATAAGCAATGGGGAGGTGAGGGTCACAATTTTTTGTCTTGTGGCATTTTTCTTTTTTTTTAAAGAGAGAGAGAGAGAGAGAGAGAGAATTTTTTAATATTTAGTTTTTAATTTAGTTTTTAGTTTTCAGTGGACACAACATCTGTATTTTATTTTATGTGGTGCTGAGGATTGAACCCAGCACCCTGCACATGCCAGGAGAGTGAGCTACCGCTTGAGCCACATCCCCAGCCCCTTATGGCCTTTTTCCAAAAATCATTTTGGTCACTGAGGGGAAAGGGGATTGTGTACAAGGGGCAAAAGTACATGCAAGCAAGGAGACCATTCCTGAGATCACTGGGATTGAAAACAGAGCTAGAAAAGCAGGCCTGCTGCCCAAACCCAGGAAGAGCTATGCCTCTTCCGGCATCTTTCTCATCCCATTCTCTACCCTAAAGGGGATCCACATGGACACCTTCAAGAGCCCCCTTGCCTCTAACTCTTGCTTGGGCTCAGCAGATCAGAGGGCCCCAACTTCCTCCCTGCTTCTATCAGCACAGGTTAGATGAGGGTTACAGTTCCTGTCAGGTACCCCTTTTCTATAGCTATGCATTCTGGTAACTCTGTCACCTCCTGTCCCTTCATCCTTACCTACACCTTTATAGAGATTCTGTTTATCTAACTCTCCCCTAATACTCCACCTGAAGGTACCATCTGTTTCCTGTTGAGACCCTGAGAGACACATGAACTCCCTATCATTTCAAAACAAAGTGCATTACGATGGACTGAGGTCCAAGGGGACATGTATCTTTCTTGTTCCTAATAAAGCAGGAAGTTTCTATGAGTTTTCAAGGATTTCCCTCCAAGATGGAATTGTTGCTTTTGAAAGGGCAAGACTCCATTATCTATAATATTTCTTTATACACAGTATACCATTCTGAGACAAGGCTGAACAAAGGTCTCTTACATTTTGCCTCAAGAGCACCTCTCACAATTGAAATTATTTTAATTACCATCTTCTTTAATAAGCTCCATGAAGACGATCCATGGAAATGGTCCATGAAGAAATCTGTTTTGTTGACTAACATCCCTAGAACAATACCTGGACATAGAATTTAATAGATAAATGTTGTTGAAGATTGAAACTGAAGAAAGAGGGATAAGAGAAAGAACATGAGATTTAGAGTAAAAAGATAAGCATCGGGATCGCTGTTTCCCCAATGACAGCGAGCTGTGGATTCCTATACATCTAACTTCTCAGGGCTTCTATTTCCATATAGATGTACATAAAATTAGAATAAGAATATTGGTGAGGATCAAATGAAGTAATGCTTGTAAAAGCAAATGAGGCAGTAATTGAAGCTGCCATCAACTATGATATGTTGTTATAAGATGGTGTCTGTGAAGAGAGGTCCCAGCCTGGTTTTTATGAAGCACACAAGCATGTAGGTTTTTAAATGTAGTTTCTGCAGAGCACAAGGAGATGTTATGATTTTTACAATTTTCATTTAAGAACAATTCAACTCAAGTGGCTAGAAAACTTGGAATCCAGTAACATGCATCTAGGTGTTAAGGAATTTAGACATCCCTGTATGAAACATGACAAGATAACATGCACCTTATTTTTCTGGTTTCTGAAGCAGTAAAGCAAAAAGCAAGAGGCTAACAGAAGCAATAATTTCAGGAAGTTTCACCAGAGAGCATGAAGTCACTGCACTTTTAACTCCATCCCATCCAAAATAAGACCTGTTTGAAAGCTATATAAAAAGGTGGAAGGTTGAAGAACAAAACAAAGAAGGAGTTAGTGGACAAAAACAGCATGGGTCCACTGCTAGAGTTAAATCTCTTTTTAGGAACTCTGAATCTAACAGCATATATTGATAATGTGCATGATTATCTTCATATTTAAATAAGTCCTCTCAATGTTATTCAATTATTAATTAGAAACTTCATACTGCATTCATCGGGATTCTTCAGAGAAACATAACCAATAGGATGTATATAAACATATAATTACCCCTCAGTATTCATGGGGTATTAGTTTCAGGAGAACCCCCACCCCAATCTCCTTTTATAAGAAGCTGCAGCATTTGCATATAACCCATGTACATTCCTCTTTATACTTTAAATCCTCTCTGCATAACTTGTACTAGCTAATATAATGTAAATGTTATGTAAATAGTTGTTAAACTGCATTGCTTACGGAATAAGAACAAGAGAAAATAGTCTATATATTCAGTGCAGACTATTTTTTTTCCACTATTTTCAATCTATATTTGGTTGAATTCACAGATGTAGAACTAGGGATGCAGAGGGAAGATCACACATATAGAGAAAATACAAAGGTTTTAAGTCCAAAATCTGCAGTGTGGGCCAGCAGGCTGAAGGCTGAGGAAGAGTTAATTCTGCAGTTCATACCCAAATGTGTGCTGACAGAATTCTTTCTGGCCCTGAGGAGGTCAGTCTTTGTTCTATTCAGGTCCTCAACTGTCTGCATGAAGCTGATCCACAGTGGGGAGTAAAAGAGCTGCCAGACTCAAAGTACATCGGTTTCAGTATAAATCTACTCCAAAAAAAAAAAAAAAAAAAAACCAGTCTCATAGAAGCATTCAAGATAATATTTGACTAAATAGCTGTCAAATTAGACATTTCACTTGATAATTATAAGTCATTTATCTTATCTAATCTTTGGTTTTCATGAACACTTTATAATAACCAACCTCATGCATATGCACACATTTTAGACTATACACTTAAGGTAAATGCCTAGAAATAGAATCACTCAGTCAAAAGATATGTGCATTTGAACAAATATTCATAGTCATTATAAATCTTACCAAAAATTATCAAGTTCCTATTTCCCTTGGATTTTGGAAATTATCAGAATTTCCAACAGAGGCTTTTAAAAATAGCTGCATTGCCAGTTGAAGAGTTATTCACAGTTACTGCTGTGTTTATTTATCTGTGAGTTTCAATATTTTCTCAAATACTTTAAATTTTGTGAATTGTCAATTCATGCCTTTTGTCCAGTTTTTTTTTTTTTTTTTTTTTTTTTTGGAAAGTTTGACTTTTTCTCACTGGGTTTTAAGAGCTCTTTTTATATGCATTATTCCACTCTCTCACATTTGTTGTAAACATTCTTCTTTACCTGTATATGCTAGATCCCATGAAATTGCCTTTCTGAGCTAAAAAAAATAGTCTACTATTAGAAATTTCACTGATTCAGTATAACAATTTTCTTTATCATTTCCTTGTTTATGTTGATAAATCTAACAATTTACCTTTGTGATTTCTGCCAGTACATGGGATAATACATGTTTATTTTGCATGTCCATATCAAACTACCTGTTAGAATATAGTTTATTTACTTATTTGTATACCCAAACCAAATTATTTATTGCAATGACTTTTTTTACATTAAAAATAGTTTTACCTGTTTCAGTATTTATTTATCTTCCCTCTTTCCATTTTTCTTGGTGCATTACAGTTGTATATAATGGTGGGTTTCATTGTTACATATTTGCACATGCACACAATATAATAATTCAGTTTGAACAGCTACCCTAACATCTAAAAGTTTTGATGCTTGTTCAATGCTCTTAAACTCCATGCTTTCACCAAATGCTAAATATATGTCCAAAACTTACTATGCCCACAGTATTTCAGATTTCTTTCTTTTATTTTTCCTTTTCTTCTTTCATTACCCACTGTAGGCCTTTATCCTGTCTCATCTGTTGTATAATGAACAACCACATACACATACACACTTTAGATTATATCTTTATGGTAAATGACTAGAAATGGAATCACTTAGCCAAAAGATATGCACGTTTTGAAGAAATAATCATCCATAAGGTCATATCATATTATACTTCTATCAAAAATTACTGAGCTCCTACTTCCATTGGACATTGGATATTGTGGCCAAATCCAGTCAGCTATCTATTTTTGTAAATAAATTTTTATTGAAACACAGCAGCACTTCATTTACATTGTCTATGACTGTTTTCATACAGGGTTGAGTAAGTTGCAATGTAAACCAAAAGACTCTCAAAACCAAAAATAAATTATTTTCTGGCCCTTGACAAAAAAGTTTGCCAACCCCATTTCAATACAGTAACCCCCAACCAGCCACCTCACTTTCATTTACACCACCACCAAAGAGTATCTTTCACAGTTTGATGTAATGATATCATTTCCACACTCAGAAATACCCACTGCTCCTCCATTGCTCTTAGAGCAAAGTTCAAACTCTTTGAAAGTCAGTCACAGCTTTCTTATAGCTGGCTCTTCAATCCCACCTCTGTCATACTGCTATCTTCATTGTTGCTGGAAAATAGTACACTCCTGCATCCTAGGCCACAGCACATTTATAAATGGTATCTGCTATTTCTGGGTTATTCTTCCGTTTTCTACTTAACCAAAATTCTGCTCCTTCTTCAAAATGCCTCTCAATCTTACTTTTCTTAAGTGAAGTTTTTTCCTGATACCCCCACAGATTACCCTCACTCCCTTTCTCCAATAAGAATTAATTACTATCACCTTTGGGCCTCTCAGATACTGTTCACAATTTCCTGTCAAGAGGTCTAAACAGGGTTTGACTTATTTTATACTTTTCGATATTCATGATTCTTTTGGACCGATGACACCAGCCAAAAATCATGATCTTTTTGAGAATAAGGACTGGAATTTTCTCTTCCTTTTAAATTTCTAATACATAATTCTGTGTCTAGCATAGAATAAAAATTTATTTAGCATTTATGTTATACATTTATCTATCATACAATGGATGCATTTAATTGGCATGTAATAGTTGGGCACTAACTTGTGGGTCATTACAATAATAACTATATATGTAATATTTCTGATCCTTACAAAAACATGAGTTAGCTTTTATGCCTATCCTACAGATGAAGAAACAAGCTTTAGAGAACTCACAGATTTGTATAAGACTACATAGTAGCTAATGACACAGTCTAAATTTCAGCCACAAACTGACCCCATTAGAGTCAACCTCATACCCTATTAATAACACAGTGCACCTCCAAACAAAGAAGAGTAAGCTCATAAGAAAAGTGTTTGCTGTTTATCATCTTACTCTGAAATCTTGGGGAATGAAAATAATCATTCTTCTTCCCTTTGCCAAAGCAAGCACAAACACATGGATACAATTTTGCTTTAAAAATTACACTAAAAATGAAAATATTATATTTTCCCATTTTGAATTATTGAATAGAAGCATTTTATGGATTAATGAAATTGAGGGATGAGTAGCTACCAAATATGGAAATAAAAGGAAATATTCTCTATCATAAAGTATATTATATTCAGCTTGACAGTTGTAGTTAAATTTAAGTATTTATATATGTCTAATTCATGAAACTTAGCTAAAATGAGAAACAACTTTGAAAATCTGCTCAAGTTTTGCCATTAAAGTTACTTCTAAATGGATTTTGTCCTGAGAATTATGGTCTTATATAGAACTAGCATAAAAATCATCTCCATTCTATTCTCTTATAAAGGCACAACTGTCAATTCTGCTACCATTACCAAGTCAACTACTTTTGAGTTTCTGGAAGTAAATCAACTAACATAGTCCCTATTATATGTCATTTGAACTGTACATGAAAAATGTCACAGTGGGGAATCATCATTTTGTAGGAAAAAAAAGAAAACTTCTTTGAGCTTACTTAAAAAAAAAGTCATCGTATAGTACAGATTTTATATCAGATTTTATATAGAATTACACTTTCTTATGTGAATGATGATTTTACCTTTAAAAGAAACTCTTAATTCTTATAAAACCAATTGTACATCTTTACAGTTTGGGGATTAGGGAAAAAGAAATTGGATATATGCGATTTAAATCTTCATAAACAACACAGATTTCACTCAACCTCCAGCTGTGAGTGGAACCAGGCTCTGGGTCAAATGTTCTGTGACATATTTACAAAAGAAAGTGGAGAACATAACCTTTGGCTTCCCTGAAAATCCTCACAAAAAGGATTTGGCTGTGATTTAGGGAGGCACAGCAAGGGATGGTGACAGGAGTCTGCCCTTGCTCATGTTCATGAGCGGTTGTTCATCACATAAAAACTCTGGGACCCTCTATGTTACCAAAGTGGAGAACCACAGAGCACGGAGAAAGAACATTTTGAAAACACAACACAAATTAAAACCAAGGGGACCCTCAAGATCACATATCAATCCTATGAAGAGCAAAGATGAGGAGAATATAAAGGGGTGCTCCCCATTACCATCATCTCATTGGGGAGCTTTTCTGCTCTAAAGTACCTTGGGATTTTCAAAATCTCTCCACCAGTATCTTAGGAAGGTACTAGAAAGTTTTCCTTGCTCAGAGACTGAAGCTGTGAAAGGGTTGTTTGTTTTTTAAAGTATCTATTACTGCATTATAGTTATACATAATGTTGAGGTTTTTGACATATTCAAAACATATTTTGACATATTCATACATGCATGGAATATAATTTGCTCAAATTCAATCTCCAATAATTTCACTTTTCCTCCCCTTTTCTCTCCCCCTGTTACCCTTTCTCTACTCTGGTCTTCCTTCTATTTATTCATTGTTTCTTTAAACTGATGTTCTATAGATAGACATAAGGATGGAATTCACCATCATATATTCAGATATATTCACAGCATAATTTGGCCAATTTCATTCCACTTTTGAAGAGCTCTTTGCTATCATCCCAGAGCCCATGAGAATGGAAGATTTTGTGGAGCAAACGCTTTCCTCATATTGAACTCTATTATGATAGAATACTTTAGGAACAGGAATAGGTTAAATGTGTAATCTATAACTGCAGTGTCCCACCCAAACCACAATATCAGCAAAAACATAAAATTCTCAGCAGTTTCCTCCTCAAATAAAAAAAAAAAAGAAAATTCATTGTAGTACGAAGCTAGACCAGGAGAAGCATTTGGCCCAGTCTTGGCATTCACAAAGGTCTTCCCCTCCACCCTGCAGGGCTTGACATAGAACCCAGGGCCTCATGCATGCTTGGTAAACACTCATCTACTGAGCCACATCTCAGCCCCCTCAAAGTGGCTTTTAAATTTTGCCTTCTGAACCTATGTTCAAAGGACATTATATATATATATATATATATATATATATATATATATATATATATATATATATAAAACTAGTCATAGAAATATACTAACAGGCTTAAAAATGTAGATGATGGTCATCTTCAATATTTTATCCACCAGCTGGACATGCCAACTCAAACAAATAGCATATAGAAGCATAAAGTAAATCTTGTAATTATCTTTTATATTTATAACTTTTATATTTGCATTTACACTTATACCTGTGATTAAATATTAATGCTTCCATGTTCATTTTTCATTTTAAGCCTTTTGATTTCTTCTGCCTATAACAATTTTTAATGTACTGAAAACTTCAAATGCTGAAGAACTAAGAAAGAAAGAGAAAGGGAGAAAGGGAGTCAGTTGTTCATCTACTGAAACGTTTTCTATAGTATAGGAAGTCCTTTCCCCATCCCAGTTCCAGTATTTTAGCCTTCAGGTTCCCCATCCCTGTCTCTGGGACACACATGACCTCTCCCTCTCCAGAATTCCCATGCACCATTTATTCAGGCACTCGGGTGTTTTGATCCTTCATTCAAGTAAAGAAACCTTGATTTCAACATTCACTCTCCCTTCACCTGGCAAACTCTATTGATTAGTTTTGAGACAGCACAGGAATCGTATCTAAAAGCTCTCACAAGACTCACCTTCTTTTGTTTTGCTCCTCCCCGCCTCCATTCAGTGTCCCCCTAGCCTGATCTTTTAGCGTCTTGGCACTCCTGACTCTGTCCTTACCACAGTGAGATGATCTGTAAATATGTTGGTTTTCCTGGGTTGGGATCTGCTCTGACCCAAGATTTGTCTTACGCATCTTTCCCAGCACAGTGTGGAGCTGGAACTCGATGTTTGATGATAAATGTTTATTGAACTTCATGAACTACTTTGAATTAGTTAATGCAATTTATTTCTTATCTCCCTTGTCAGCCTCTCTGCTCCATAAGTGTGGGTAGGTTGTATATCGATCATCTGAATATCTCTAACATTTGGAGCATGTCAGAGGATTTCATAAATATTTGTTGAATGAGAGAATGAATACATGGCGACCTCAGCCTTCCACCACAAACTGCAACATGCAACAGAAGTGAAAACATAAAAATCCCATTTGTTAAAATAGTTTTTTCTTATTTAGAACTTAAAAAAAATTACTGTTAGGAGGATACTCTAGATTTCCTTTCTTTGTTTTTTGCCAAAAGAGAACATCTGCTATGAACTAGAAGAAAAAATATACCTGTGGTTAGGGGTGGAGGTGCCAGCTAAGAGATTTCCAGATGTTTTCAACAAACCTCTGATTTTTAAGTGCCTTGGGAAAGTCATCAAGGAGATGTTGCCCAGGTGGAACAAAACGTTCCCCAGAATTCACACATTCATCCATTCACTCCATAGTCATTCAACAAATTTGTATTGAACATCTTCTCCAGGCCAGGCGGGGCTCTGTGCTAGCTGACAGGGAACAATATTGGATAACAGACCAACCCTTTTCCTCCAAGATGTCACACCAGTGGAAAACTGACAACACCTAAACCAACTAATCCAATGCTGAGTGACATGTGCTAGGGTAGCAGTCAACACAGGACCTGAATGAAGACAGGTATGGAATCTCTTTCCTTACAAAATTAAAATGTGGGTGACTGTGGCTGTGAATATGGTTACCTTGACTGAGATGCAGGTGGCACTAGGTCTGTGGATGAACTGGAATGATAACGTCTGTCAGGAAGAAAGTCACGAAGGGTTATTTCTATATGGATCTTTCATTCCCATGCATTGAGAGTGGACCAGGGCCTCTCCAAATTTCATATGCAGATGAATCATCTGAAAATTCTAGGAAGAACGATTCTGCATTTCTAACAAGTTCCCAGGTGATGATGATGCTGTAGATCCATGGACCACATTTTGAGTAGCAAGAACACAGAAAAGAAAGCATTAGTTTTCATAGGCTAACAAGCCTGCAAACAGAGAGTCAAATCCTAACCCTAACATTTTCTATCTGTGTGGTTCTTGGAGAATTGCTTTTGCTTCCTGATCCTCAGTTTGCAGCATTTATAGAGAGTGATACAGTCCACATTAAAGTTGCTAAAAGCATTAAGTAAAGAATTTATCTTGAATCAGTAATCATAAAAATAATTCCTAGCTACTACTTGGTGGGCTTCCATTTTTTCTTCAAATGTGTTTGGACATTATCAGAAACAATTCCTATTCTTTTGTACTGAAACAGAATTCTATTTATTTGGGGTTATACTATTTTCTGTTTTTTTTCTCTGTGAGTCCATTGTCTGTTTGAGATTTCTTTCTTTTATTCCTAACACCTCTCAATTTAATATCAGATGCTGTTCATGAACTTGATGGCTTGTTTATCTGGGTAATTAATGAAGTTGTTAAGTGAGGCTGGAAGGGTAAGCTAGAAGCATCCTGCTCTCTGCCTCTCCATAAATCACCACCCTGAGCTGAGACAGCTTCTGCTTCTTGTCAGTTCCTATCATCCCACTTATCTCAATGAATTTGAATGAATTTCATGATTAAAGTTTCATGAGATGCCACATCAAACATTTTGTAAACCTCAAGGTCTAACACTTCCACCGCACTTGCTTTTGTTTTTATCCTGCAATTTAATCACAGAAAAAAGCATGCAGGTGCACTTTGCAAAATGATTTTCCCCCCATAGGCACGCTGCTTACTGATTCCCTATAAATGTGTTATCTCCTCTGTATTGAATTGTCTGTTTTCCGATCTCCACTTGACAGATACCCAGCTGGCTCTACATTTAACATATACAATTTACCTTAATAATAAATCTGGCATCCATATGCCTGACAACATGTCATGGCTCCAGTCACCTGCGTATTCATGCTGTTGGACTTAAGTTGGCATTTCCCCATTCTCTCTCTCACACACAGACAACTACTTTCTTCATGTACATTCATTTGCTACGAGAGTCACAAGAACAACCTTGCTATAATTTCAACCATCTTTGGTTTACATGTTTTTTGTATGTTACACAATAGGTCAATGGGCCTATGTTCTTTTGAAAATGAAAATTGAGGTTTCCCTACCTAGAATCTGCAGGGATTTCCACCATGCAAATTCATCTGCATGATAACATCATCAAATGAGCATTCACAGGACATCTCTGAACCATTCTGTATCAAAAGAGTTAACGACCATGATTCCAAACTCTTGAAACACAATGAGACCCAGTAGAAAATATTGGAGATATTTCACAATCCACATCCAGAATGTTTCACCTTGGAATATTCTCAGCTTATTTTTTAAAGGAAGCTCACCTTTTTCTCCTAAGGGAGAAGTTAATACAGAGGGAGGCCCATAGGCTTGTAGATCAGTACAGTCTTCCTGAAAAAGAGATGCATGGTATGCAGGAAAGAGCTGAGGTGTACAGAATTTAGGCAAAAATACATATCGAAAGCTTGGAAAAGGAAGGCCATTGGCTAAAGATACATCCATTCTCATTTGCAGAGCTAGGAATCTCAAAGCCTAAAAATTCAATCTCTCTCTCATTGAAAAGTCCTCTGTATCCTATCCTCAAATCAGAGAGATACAACATTGAACTTATTCTAAAGTTTGATAAACTTTTTTAGTACAAAGTATCTGGCTACCCCTTTTGCATTCTCACATGCATTATCTTTCTCGCTGTACCCACATGTGTATGTGCCTACATGCACAAACATCAATCACATCCTCATGTGCACACATATGTGCAGACACACACACATACACTCTTGCACATGTGAACAATTATTCCTCTGTTGTTTCACCATCTCTACCCATGGTATCCTAGGTGGTAGCCCGTAGGCACAAGTAGCTCTTTAATTAAAGTAAAAAAAAAAAAAATTCTGGGCTGGGATTGTGGCTCAGTGGTAGAGTGCTCGTCTAGCACATGTGAGGCCCTGGGTTCGATCCTCAACACCACATAAAAATAAATAATAAATAAATAAATAAATAAAAAGATATTGTGTCCAACTATAATTAAAAAATAAATATTAAAAAAATTTAAAAAATAAAAATTCTCTCCCTTGATCACATCAGCCATTTTTTATTGATCAATAATTAATTTTAATTAGGTATATATTTTAATAGCCACATGAGGCTAGTTGCTACTACCTTTAACAGCACATATGCTGAACCATGATAGAAAACTCTACTGGCCAGTGATGTCCTATATTGCATGTGTCATATGATAACCCTCAAGAGGTCTATGTTAACCATTTTACTAAAGAATGAGTGAATCTGTACTAGTTTTTCCAAATATATTTTCCCCTGATCTTTCTTCAACTTCTCTTATAATTTCCTATTTATTTAAGGATATCATGGCACTCATAGAGCTCTTATTTTGTATATGTTTTAATAGATGCATTATGATTATAAATAAGAATTCATTATTACATATTCATACATGCACACAATATAATAATATAATTTGATCAGTATTATTCCCAGTATTTCTCCTTACCTTTCCCTCCCCCCTGCCAGCCCTCAATCCTTTCCTTGGTATACATTTTAATATTTTTTAAAAAAAAAAACCTACTAAAAGAAAATGTGCCAGAGGAATTATATTGTTTGAATTTGAAATAGGAGAGAAGTTTCTGATCTAGAAAGAAAAAGATTTCATGTATTAATTTGTATAAGAATTTCAAATGTGATTGATAAGAGATTAAAATCCTTCACATAGAAGAATTTTAAAAGTCAGTGTAGTTCTGGGGATGCAGGTTTTTGGTATAGTGTTTGCTTAGCACACACAAAGCTTGAGGTCCAATCCCCAGTACTGTAAAAAAATAATTTAAAAACACCCAGATGAAAACTTGGCCAAAAATAATAGCCAATTCATGGGAGATGACAAATAGTAATTCTATACATTAAAAAAATTAACCTTACTACTAATAAAAAAGTAATTAAAAAATAATCAGATGGGGGGTTTCTATCTAACAATATGATAAAAATTTTAAAATACGTTCATTATTTGCATTGGCAAAGTTGTGGGGAAGCAGACACATCCAGTGTTGATGTTCTGAATTGTAAATTTATATGGCCCTTGGGGAGAGCACTTTGGCAGTTTCAAACAAATTTTAAGTGTGCATATATCTTCATCAGCAATTCCATTTCTAGAAATGTATCCTATATAAATACTCAGAAAAATGCACAGAGATTTATTTACCTAGATGTTTACTACAGCATTGTTTATAAAAGTAAAATGTGGGATACATCTAGAAGTCTCTCAACATGTTACATATATGCAATAAACATGGGTAAAAAGTTTTTAAAAAAGTAGTTTTATAATACTGAAATAGTACATTGTTCAGTTAAAAATGCAAGACTCAAAATAATTTAAATACCCTCACCCCCATGTGTATTAATATATGTATATACACACAGAGATATATAACACTTACTGAGGGCCTATCACATGCCAATATCTGGTCTGATTTATTTATTAACTCATGCAATCTCTATTTTATAGATGAGAAAATTGTGCACGGAGAAATTACTAACACAGTGTTGCTTAGCTAATAAATAGTACAATCAGGGTCAAATTCCAGAGAATTCGGCTCCTGAGTCTGTCTACTTAACCACTGCCAAGGTGAGAGAGAAAGAGAGAAATATAGACATGGGGTCCAAATTATTCACCCCTATTCCATCTGGGGAACAGAATGGGGTTTATAAATAGTTAGATAGCAGAAATGCAATTTTTTTAAAGCAAGCAAGAAAGAAACTTTTCAATTACTGCAATTTGGTAATGTTGAAATTTTTATAAGAAGCATTATCACTTTTGCAATAAAAAAATCAAATCTGAAAAAGAAATTTTACCTCATTCTTTCTATCTCCAAAGAATTTAGAAATACATTTTTATTAGAAAAACAGCATAAATGTGATTCATGGTCAGAGAATTCCCATGCATCCAGTAATATGGAGAGAAATTATTTTTTCTCCTGGTGAAGACTGAAGCTGGATGGAGTCTATGGTTTCAGGAGCCCTGTGATATAAAGAGCCAAGCTCTGGAGGCAACTGCCCCTACTGCAGCCCAGGTCAGCCACCCACGAGTCTGTGTTCTGACTTGGTCACACCAAGTTTGGTTTTCTTGCTTGTGTGAAGGGGATGATTGGCCCTTCCCTTAGGCTGTGGTCAGCAGTGAATAAAGTCAAAGTTCAGGAATATACATGATGCCCCACTCAACAGGGGCCACTGTGGTCATCATGGCCGTATTGAACTCTCTTCACCTGCTTCTCCTGGAACTGTGGGATCAAGACTACAAGTTGATCAGAAATCATTCAAAGTTCCCAGAGGACCAGGACAATTAACTAGGACTGTAAATGGGGATGTGGGTATGGAAGAGGGACAAGTAACTGCTGACGGTAAGTGTAAAAAGCCCCAATATATGAACACAGCAATCAGAGTCTGAGCTGCTACACACATTTGAACTCCTGGAAACCCAACCTGTGTCCATCTGCTCTCAAAATAAAGACATGGCTTTGTTCAGAAAGGTGGTGTTATTATTGTTCTCCTATGTGCTCAGTGTCTTAGTCCACTGGGATTGCTTGTAACAAAACAGCACAGATTCACTGCTAATAGACAACATTCTTTCTCAGAATTTTGGACATTGGGCAATCCAAAATCAAGGTGCCAGAATATTGAGTTTGGTGAAGGCTATTTCCTGGTTCTCATTGAGTCCTCACAGGACAGATGAGGCAAGGCAGTTCTCTGGGGCCTCTTCTAATTCCATTCTTGAGGGCATTGTCTGCATAACCTAGGCTTCTGCCCATAAATTTGGAAGGAATACAAACATTCAGACCATAGCACTCAGGAAGAATGGAAATTTCCCAGTAACCTGGTAAACACTTCTCATTTTCAAAACTCTTACTCTTGCTTCTTTGCTCTTTATTTTTACTTATAAGAAAAGAGCATATGATCGGGCAGTGCTCCTGGAATCATCTTTTTAAAAGAAAGAGCAAAAGAAAACATTAAAAGAAAAAAAAGCAACTTCTTTTAAAGGGGTAGAATTAGTGCTGGCGCATGACTTACCTGGAACATGATTGAAAGGTATGTTTTGTCAACAGACCACACCCCACAATGTCCATCCCACTCCACATTTGTTTCTGTGTGGCACACATACACATGTGCACAGACATAGAGCGTGTTTCCCATGTTTCCAGACTATTTTGAGATATAAGGCACAACCAGGTTAATAAAACACACTTGAGGCCATGTTCTGTTTGTTAATTAAACTATAAAGCATTTTAAACCTATAATTAATTCTAGGTGAGTTAAAGACATGACACAACTTTACTACTATTGCCAGAGCTTTTGTGCTAATATCTCACATTTTTTAAACGAAATATCACCCTGCTGAAAAGTTTTACAGCCATTTATATTTATAACTCTTTCCAGCTTTGTTTTTTTCTTTTTTCTTTTTTTGCCTACCTCAGTTGTTGTTGAAGCATTAATGAAGCTGAACTTTTGGGAAGAATTCCAATTCAGAGTTATTTTTCCATGAGGTACTTAAGACTCTACACAGCAGCTCATGATTATGTTGGCAGTAGCTTTACATAACTGTTGGTTTCCTGTAGTATAAATAAGTGAACAACTAAGAATACTAATGTTATGCTTTAACCAAAAAAACACAAAACTCTCAATAAATGACAAGGAATTACCCTCATTGGATTGTGTTATTATTATTATTATTATTTAAAGGGGCAAATTAAACCAAAGTCACAGATATAAGTGATCATATAATACATGTTAACACTTTGATATCATATTTCAAGTAGAAAGAGAGAAAGAAAGAGGAGAGGAAGGAAGGGAGAGAGAGGAAGGAAGGAGGAAAGAGAGAGAGCAAGGAGGAAGGAGGAAGGAGAAAGGGAGGGAGGGAGGGAGGAAAGAATGAAGGAATGGACGGAAATGAGTTAAAATTTTTTAATTTCCAAAGTACTTTCTAGTTGAGAAATTCAACTGAAAAAAAGGCATGAAGGTCATTGGTGAATCAATTTCAAGTAGCATCCAGTTGTAGCTAATGCAGGGAAAGAAAATCAGAGAGAGCCTCTGGTCTCTGGAGACTTAGAGGGAAAGAGAAGCAAAAGAAGCCTGGGCTGAGACAAAGGACAGAGCAGGGGGTTAGGAAGGCCAGGCTGCAAGCACAGAGCTTGGCAAGAAGGGAGTGCAGGTGGGATTCTGGGAAGCATCTCCTGAGAGCAAATTTGCTTCACATCAATTGTCACAGTCAAGAGCCATGCAGGCAACTGAATGAGAGGTTAAGGACTTTGCACAGAGCAGATCACCTTTTTCTTCTTCCACATCCTCCAAAATTCTAGCACAAAATTCTCACCAACTAGACCCATCCCTCTCGCCCTTCCCCATACATTCTATAATCCAGCCCTATTAAGCAAAAACCAGGTAAACGCCCTCACAGAACACCTAGCTACTTTCTCCCTTTTTCTGCTTTCATGTAAGGAGGCTGTCTTCCAGCTGGCTCCGCCCTTCTCTCCAGGTGGAGTTGACTGCACTCCCTGTGCCTCAGGTGCCAGGCTGCTACTCTGCTCTTCTAAGCTTCTTACACATGCATATTCCCCAGGAGAAAATTGGCTTCTCCAGGATCAAACCATAGCTGACATGATTTGTATTCTTAGGGCCTGACTACATGTGGGCACATAGTGGATTTTTGGGTGAAGAAAGAACAAATCAACTGATGGGATTTTTACTGCCTTTGTATGTTATTCCATGATGAGTTGGTAGCATGTACTATATTAAGCAAATCACTGGACTGATTATTTAAATATTTTTAAATCACCTAGATAACCTAGTGATTATCTAGATAACTTCTGTATGTTATCTATATCTATATAACTTATACATGATAACTTATATATATATATATATATATATATATATATATATATATATATATATAATACTATTATGAATAACATTATACTACATTACTTATAAAACATTGTTTATATAGTATAGGTACATGCAGATAAGTTTCTAAATGAATAATTTATACTCAAGTGTCCCCTTCTCTATTTGCCATTAAAAGAACAAGTTGAACAACTTTGGCTCTTTTTGCCAAGATAGTCATTTTAAAATATATATATTTTATAATAGACATGCCATTCGTGCACAAAAGTAGAAAGACGAGTATAATGAACTCCGTGAACCCATCACCCAACAATTTTTCAATTCACTAATCATGTTTCATGGCACCCTCACTCTGTGCCATGTATTACTCTCATGCCAATCATGTGCATGATATTATTCACCAATATTCAGTAGTATCACGAAAAGAACTTTCAAACACAAAATCAAAATCACACATAAAAGTTAACAATAATTCCTTAATACACATGTAGTCAGTGTTCAAATTTCCAGTTGAAAAATGTTGATTATTTTTATGATTTATGGGATTGGAAAGTCCATACATATGACTGGCTGATAAATTTCTTGACTTTCTTTCTATCAGTAAGTTCCCTCTCTTCATCCTCCTTCTCTATTTAGTTGCTAAAGGAAAAAAAAAGTTTTTTTTTTTTTTTTTTTGCATAGCTTTCCAAGCTGGTTTTTGCTGATCACATTCATGTAATATCTTTTAACATGATCCTCTCATTCCTTGCATTTCCTGTAAATTGGTGATTGTATCCAGAGCCTTGATCAGATTCAAATTCACCCACTAAAGACTAATTCGATAGTAGTTACGTGTTCTTTGGTCAAAGAGGCACAAACGTCCATTTGTCTCCGTGATACTGTCAGTCACTTGGGCTAAATGGTGTGATCCACTAATTTACTGGTGGTTTCATAATGGAGCTATTTCTATTCCATCACATCTTCTCAACTTATTAGATACTTTTATAAAAATTAATTTCCCATTCTCTACTATTTGTTATTCATTGGCACAGCTTATGTAGGAGAGGCAAATAAGTATTTAAATCTTCCTCTTTTGTTTTCAAAATAGTGAGTAAAGTTCCCTAGCACTCTCCAATGGTGAGCAGCTAGTTGTTGTTGTTTTTCCAATACCATTTTTAACTCATGGATTTAATCATATTTAATGAGTGCCAATCCACTACAGTTATTATCCTTATTTTATGCTCAAATTGTTTTATCTTGCACCAGTGAAACTTGGTTAAAATTGGCTCCTGAGTCCTTTTGATTTGACCCTAATAGCCCATGACAGTCATTTTAAGACAAATTAAAATATCTATGGAATAAAGAGAATTTTCTTACAGATAAGCACCTCTGTCCTCTTCCAGATGGCATACCTCAAAAATACCATGCTACCAAATGAACTGTGCGTGTTTTAGAGCTCCCCTGAGCTCTGAGGTATGTGTCAGGAAAAAGATAACCCAGGAGGTAGAGTTATGTCCTTCTATATTGCAGATTATTCTCTAAGCACTCAAGAAATATTGGGATTTTTCAAATTAACTCTTAAGAGGTTCACACTATGGTTTCCTTAATACCACAAAGCTCTATTTTACTGCATAATTCGTTTTCAAGTTTATGTAATTATAGCAATCAATTTCCTAATTACTTTTTAAGGGCTAAAAACAAGTATAATATAGGTGAAGCCCAAATTCCAAATGGCAAGCAGGATTCATTTAGATCATTGCATGGGTATGGTGTCTCTGCTGCCTTCCACTTACCCCACCTCAAGGGCGTGCCTGAGACATTGGGAGACACGTTTGCTTATCGTGGTTATGGGCATGGAGCAGCCACAGAGGACAAAGGAGCCATCTTAGAGAAGGGGCAGACCACCACTGATAAGTATGTAATATCCATGGCTTGAAAATTTCACCAGTCATTGAAGAAAATATTTTCCTATGTTGGCTAGAGTGAGTCACAATGATTTGCCATAAGAGTGAGTGGGTAGATCTACTTGTATTTTCCTTCTAGAGAATGCGGGGCTCATGTTGTTTGACCAGTTAAGCAGAAAGCGCAAATGTATGACCAAGCCACTCAGCATGTTTATGACCTTATTCTCATTCTCTTGTTTCACTATTGTCTTTTGCAAAGTTTCATTTATTTGTTCCTGTGATAATGAGATGATGAATAAAGAACTTCAATATGCTCTAAGCTAGGGGCACACCGTGATGAGCGGGACAGAAAGGACCTCTGCCTTCCAGGACCTTTCTTTCCAGTAGGAGGAAGCAGTCAGAATATAACTAAATAACTGAACAAGATATTTCTGAGAGTGGCATGTGCTGTGGACAAAAGAAAACAGAGGGAAGTAATAGAGAAACACCACTAAATGATGGGTAAAAAAATATTACAGATAAACCAAAACAGGATTGGCAAGCCTTTTCTATAAACAGTTACATAGCAAATATTTTAGGCTTTGTGGAACACACAGTTACAATTACTCAACTCTACCACAGCAGCACAAAGGCAGCCATACATAATATGTAAGTGAATAGATATGGCTGTATTCCAATAAAACTTTATTTACAAACACCGATGCATTTGGCCTGTCAAAGTTGACTGACCTGTACCTAGAAAGTCATTTCCTCAGTGTCTTGATGGTCCTTGTTAAGCAACCCAGAGCCATCTTTGCAGAACAGATTTTGTAGGTACTCCAAGCGAACCAATTACACTAAGCACCTTGCAGAGAAAGTTGGAAATCTTAAACTCGACATTCGTACTTGGCTGTAGTCTTACTACCCAAGTGCATAATAATTGAGGATTTAGGAGAGTGCCCCTAGGAAAAGAAAAGTCTAATTATCAGTTGACTTGAGCTCTTTATTGCAATGATTGAGGTTCACCCCTTTGGGAAGCCTAGAAGTGCCACCCAATGTGTGAGCCCATTTAGCAATACTCTGTCAAAACCTTTTGGAAATCCTAGTAGTTTATGTCCACTGTCTTATAACCCTCTGCTTTCCAAATTATCTCCTCCTTTCTCTCTCTCTCTCTTCCCCACTGCATTTGTTAAATAAAATTTACCTTTTTTGAAACCACAATGGCTAGTTTTTGTCAGTTCATATTTCTCCAGATGTTTTGTGATCTCATTCCTCCTTAATGCCTCTCAGATCTGCCTACCTCTGAGGGTATAATTTCTCATCCCCTGCCACTCTAAATGGGTCCCTGGCTAAGCAACAGCCCCCTCCAGTGAGCTCAGCCAGAGAAAGTCATATTTATCGTAAACATGCTGCGAGCTATTCAGCAATAACATTCAGTGGAGTTTGATTTAGTTCAGAGGCCAAGGGGATTTGGCAGAAAAAAAAAATACACAAAAGGCTGTTCTATGGAGTAAGCTTGACAAAGTCAACTGCTAAAGAAAACTAAAGCCAGACTTTTGGCATCTAGAAAGGGAAGAGAAGTTATTCTTCTCATCCAGTTCTTTGAGGACCCCAGGATAAGAAAACAGATATGATATGTAGTTGCCTATACTTTTGTTGGATTTCACTCTTCCAATTATTAAACCACAGTGTTAAAACCAAGTTCAGTAGTGATTTGAAACAGAAGTACGGGTTTACCTGCTGGAGGCATAACCTGCCCTCATTCCCAGTCTTTGTGAATGAATCTGCTCCATCCATAAAATTTCTGATAGAAATGTACAAAACTCAGGGGTGGAAAAATACGTGAGGCTCAGGGACTGTTCCATAGGCTAGCTTCTCACCATTGCTCATTTTCATCTTCTTTCCTCTGAACATTAACTCAGACTGATAAGACAATGTAACTCCTGAAATTTTTATGAGATCTCTTTACTCTTTTCTCCTTAGTTCTAACTTTTACCCTCTCACTGTTTGTACCTAAGGGATCCTCTTACTGACCAGCCCCATAGAACCAGACCAGCCAGGCCTGTACCACCCAGTCTCCATTGTGGGAATCGAAGAAATAGGAAAATCATCTATCCAAAGTTCAGATATGGAGCTTAGGGATGAGTGAAAATATATAGCCAAAAGTGGACCCAATTTCAGAAGGTCACACAGGGCCAAGGCTGAGAGCTGGTGCGAGGTCAGGGTCTTCAGTAAGAATGGTGAAAGTCTGCTTCTGGGAGGTGACCCAGGAAGATAAGATCCTAATAGATTGGACACAATAGTTGGAAAACCAACTGCGGGGACATGGTGGCAGCAATTCAGAAAAGAATCATTGATGGGATTGAAACTGGGCCAAGTTGGAGCTGTCAAAATGGCAGTCCTTCCCCATCCCAATCCATAGCCAGGTAGGTCCTGAGTAAGTATATGGTACAACAAGGAATGAATTGTAATGGGCTGAAAATCTATCATTCTGTACTTCTATTCAAATGGCAGAGAATCTCCTTCTTGTATCAGCTAAACAAAGAGGTCTGAAGTATGAGGGGTTTGCCTGTGCTTGGAGCAAAGCACTCAGGAGTCTTTAGCACCACCCTCTCTATCCTACCCAAGATCAAATCAGTGAGGAGGTGGCATAGGTCTAGCAGCAGGCAGGGAGAGTGGAGGCAATGTGGTCCCAGCCTTTTTTTTTTTTTACTCCTCTCTTAATACTCTCCTCCATATTTCAGTTTTCTCTTTAAGGAAGAAAGCATTTCCTCCCAGATGTCAATCAACTAGAGAGAAACATAGGGTAGAGATCCTGGGTCAGGGGGAGCCTGTGACATAAATGACTTCACCCATGGAGACAAAGGTTTTGTCTCAAGTCGTTAGCATTCTGGTCCCATGTACACCCCACAGCACAGCAAGCTGTCTGGTCAGGTTTAGTGTGTAGACCAGAGCTCTGAAAAAAAATGTGAACCAGTTCACACTGAAATTGAACCTGCATACTGTGACCCATATCATAGAGAAAGGATAATTAACGATGGCCCTCTAATGTCCATGCAGACACCCCTGTTGCCACCACAGCTATGGTTAATAGGCCTATGATGGAGTGTATCTTCCCCAGCTAAGGCAAGGCTTGAATGTTGGGAGAAGTCCAGTTGTTAATTGTAAGCAGCAAATAGTGGGGAGAGGACTCCCAGAACAAGGCTCCTCAGAGCTAACCAAAAATGTACTTCTCTGGTCGATAGTTAGGTTTTACGATATAATAGAGATGAACTATGATCAATTTGTCAAATTTTGTATCTCAGAACAGGACTGAGATGCAAAAAAAATCACCCTGAAGGGGAATATTGGCCAACAAAAATGACTCAGTTCATCATATCTCTTTCAAAGCCTTTCTCCCTACAAAGACAAGATGACATCCCTTGCTGCTGCGGTACTTTTGCCAGCACCTGAACTGCCTAAATTTCTTTCAGTCCATTCTTAAAATGTGTCCATAATAGATGTCTTTGGCCCCAAACTAGCTAATGGTGAGGCTAATCTGACCAAGTAACCTGGTGGGAGGTGAGAAAGACAGGGTTAGGGCTGCCATCTCATTCCTCTAGCAGAAAACATTGACATTTTTCACACAGCCTTTTGATGACTTATGCCAGGAAATGTTAAGTGAAAGGAAGGAGAGATGAATAGGACTTTTTGAATGTAACAATCAGGAAGAAATCAAACGCTAAGTTTGGAATGGGACAAACCCAATTTCACAGCATGGTTTTCCATAGGATTTGAGTGAATGACTTCAATTGTAGCCCATTGTTTCTCCTCTTCTCCTTTGACCTTCTTCTCTCTTTATTTCCCCCCTTCATAATAGCATTTTAGTGAGCAACTTCTGTCTACTATGTTCACATGTAAACTGAGGATAACTACCTGAGTAGTTTTAAGTATTCAGTTTTAAGTAGCTTTAAGTATTCAGTGAGGGACACATGGAAAGCATTTAGCCCGATGCCTAGCAGAGGAGGCATTTAGGGAATGGAAATTCCTAATCTTTGTATAACAACCACTTCAGACAGCTGAAATGAATATTCAAGAGGTTCAGGAAAGAAAATAATTTTTCTTATTAGCCATTTATCTCTTTCTTTGATATCCTTTGCATAAATGAGTGTCCACTCTATCTGGGAGAAACAGCATCAACTGAAATGTTGGGCCTCCGTAGTTAGTCAAGAAAGCAAGGACTGTTGTTTGGGAAACCTTATGTTGTGTTCAAAACTCCACATTGTGAGGAGTCCCACAGTCAGAGTTAAGAACTCCAGATTCTACGGGACCATTTCTTTTAAAAATCACTCACATCAGCAGAATTTTCAACAGCAGGAAAGCCAGAAAGTCCATTCAGAGCTAGAATGGAGTTCAGGAATAACTAAGACCAGATAGTTAGTCAATAATAAGATTAAGAAACAAAAAGGTGAGAGAATGTTCCCATGTCCACAGCTAATTATTAAAAGAAAAGGGAATAGAAAGAAGGTCTCAAGACATCCAGATTCCATCATGTCTTATGACTTCTGAATTTCTCAGGGGGTTACTAGTGATGTGCATGGCCAAAAAATGCAACCTATGGAAACAAAACCCAACTCTGGCCACCAGGATGAGCAGCACCTTGTATCACCCTTTGTACATCTGTAATCAGAAGTCTCTGTGCAGCCACTAAAGGATCTGGATCCCTTCCCGAGCTCCAGATACTACCAGCACATGACACTCCCTGAAAGAGCAATAGAACACCCAGGGTGTGCTTGGCTAACAGACTCACACAGAGTTCTTTCCTCACTCTGTCCAAATAAAGGCAAGCACTCTCTGGTCATCTTTTGTCAATAGCATTTTTGTGCTATCATCCCCTGGGGTCACTGGTTGTTTGTTCTTGGACTGTGTTCTGGGAAGCTTTTTTACTGCCACACTGAGACTTTGCAATGATCCGAGAAGAAACTCAATCACACAGGATGCCTCCAAGAGAAAGGAAAGAAGGCAAGAACAAAATAAGCTGGCCTGTCCCGAACTGCATAATGGCAAAACTAAGAAAATGGAATTGTAGCTTCTTGGGCATCAAGATCCTCTGCCACTAAACTAGGACAGAAACAGACAAAAGCTCAAATATTTATTGACTAAAGCAACAGTGAGCTTTTGGATTTAAAATCCTTTCTATGCTATGCTATGCTAAACTGGACACTGTGTTAGGGACTTCAAGAGAAGTGAATGGGGGAGCCCAAATCCTACTTCATTTTGACCTGGGGAGATAAAGCTTAGGTGTGAAGACAACAGAAACCTACTAACCATAACACCAAGCAGAACATACATTATTCATTTAGTCCTTTGTACATTCTTTCATTCTATCGACATTTATTGGAGCTTCTGCTATGTCAGCATATTATTAGCACTGGGAATTTAAAGACAAAATCAGCCAGGATCTCAGCCTTGTTGAAATGCATGGTCCCACTGGGAAAGTGGACATATCTATGCCATAAGACAGAGGCACGGGAGTTTGGAGAAAGGAGGATATCCACTATGAGGTGATTAGCCAAGTTTCCAAAGTAGAGATAGCATTTAGGGGAAGGCCAGTACATGTCTTGGCCCTGACCTAGAATCAGCCATGTCCCTGAGTAGAGAGGAAAGGCGTTCTAAGTGACAGAAAAGCAGGAGCAAAAGCACAGAGGTAGGGAAATAGGAGAGTCAGTCATAAAACAACTAGGGGGTCAGCTTGGTTGTTTTGTGTTGGATGTGCAGGGGAGTAGTGGGGCACATCTGGGAAAGCAGATGGAGGAGGCTGGGAAGCATATTTGAAATATCCAGCTGATAAGTAAGGAGAGCCAGTGGAAATAGCTACATGCAACTGGGACATGGGTAGTTCTGGACTTCAGGGGGATCTGGCAACACACATGAAATGTAGTCATTAACCACCTAAGATGTTGCTGTCAGTGATGGACTGCATATATAATGATGCAGTACTAGTGATGTAGCCATCTTATGATCATCTATGATGTTCACACAATGACATTGCCAAATTGGCACATTTCTCAAAATTTATCCCCATAGATAGTCAGTAAATAACTATATTTAAGAATCAGATGCTGATGGGTCAATTTTGCTGTAATAGTGGAGGTTCAAAATAATGGAGAACTCTAGAATTCAACTGGGGTCTTATAATGTGTTTCCATATAATATGTTTTATAATATGAAAGAAGTCAAGGGTCTTTGGAGATGTGGATGGCTTCAAGTCTGGAGGAAGAGATATAAAAGATAGTTCTGGAACATCTTTTATTATGTCAGATAATAAGAAATCATCAAAGACTGCTTTGATAGAAAGAACTCTGTGTAGAAAGAACTCAGAGCCAACTTGGAGAAGCTACCACAGAACAAACCCGGGGAAATTCCAGCATCAAATCAGGAGAATGAGCACAACTGATTGCAATTCATCATAAATATTAAATAAACTATTTCACAGTGATGCTAAAAAGAAAGACTGATTGTGACCACTGGACAATGCTAGGAAACTAACTGATAAGGGAGGAAAAGCATGCATTTATCTGGTGTTTTCCACATTAAATCTGCTCCACAAATGTTAAATGAAGAGGAGTTTATCCTCATGAAAATATTTCCAACAATAAATGAAGAAAAAAATGATAGAATTATGATACTACCATCTTGCTGCTTATTATGAATGAATGGTTGTAAGCAATAACTATCAAAAGAGAAAGAAAGAAGTTATGTACCTCCTGTGCCATTTGAGGTGGTCTTGCCAAAAAAAAATTAATCCATATATCAACTCTATAAATATACCTACCAATTCATTTGAAATGCAAAGACAGGAAAACAAATATGTTGACACTATAGGGAAACAATTGGCAATACCCGGACTGTAGGGGACAGTGGGGATTCGTGACAAAAGCCCTGATTTATTTAACAAATAAATTGCAAGGGAAAGAGATAAGAGAGCAATGGATGAATGGAGAACCTATAGAATGAAAAACACTTAAAAATGAAAAACAGTCAGGCATGATTACTCATGCCTATAATCCCATAACTTTTTTTTAAAATTTTTTTTTATTGGTTGTTCAAAACATTACAAAGCTCTTGACATATCATATTTCATACATTAGACTCAAGTGGGTTATGCACTCCCATTTTTATCCCAAATACAGATTGCAGAATCACATAGGTTACACATCCACATTTTTACATAATGCCTTATTAGTAACTGTTGTATTCTGCTACCTTTCCTATCCTCTACTATCCCCCCTCCCCTCCCCTTCCATCTTCTCTCTCTATCCCATCTACTGTAGTTAATTTCTCTCCTTGTTTATTTTCCATTTTCCTCACAACCTCTTATATGTAATTTTGTATAACAATGAGGGTCTCCCTCCATTTCCATGCAATTTCCCTTTTCTCTCCCTTTCCCTCCCACCTCATGTCTCTGTTTAATGTTAATCTTTTCTTCCTGCTCTTCCTTCCTTCTCTGTTTTTAGTTGCTCTCATTATATCAAAGAAGACATTTGGTATTTGTTTTTTAGGAATTGGCTAGCTTCACTAAGCATAATCTGCTCTAGTGCCATCCATTTCCCTGCAAATTCCATGATTTTGTCATTTTTTAGTGTTGCGTAATACTCTATGGTGTATTAATGCCACATTTTTTTATCCATTCATCTATTGAAGGGCATCTGGGTTGGTTCCACAGTCTAGCAATTGTGAATTGTGCTGCTATGAACATCGATGTGGCTGTATCCCTGTAGTACGCTCTTTTAAGGTCTTCAGGGAATAGTCCGAGAAGGGCAATGGCTGGGTCAAATGGTGGTTCCATTCCCAGCTTTCCCAGGAATCTCCATACTGCTTTCCAAATTGGCCGCACCAGTTTGCAGTCCCACCAGCAATGTACAAGAGTACCCTTTTCCCCACATCCTCGCCAGCACTTGTTGTTGTTTAACTTCAGAATGGCTGCCAATCTTACTGGAGTGAGATGGTATCTTAGGGTGGTTTTCAGAAGACTGAGGCAGGAAAATCATAAGTTCAGGCTAACCTCAGCAATTAGGTAAAACCCTGTCTCAAAATTAAAAATAGAAATGACTGGGGATGTGGCTCCGTGGTAGGGGGTCTGTGGATACAATCTTCAGTACACAAAATTAAAACAAGATAAGCTCAGTGAAGCACAAATATATATTTTATTCAAATCTTGGTTAACAAAATGTGAAAAACGAAGCCATTTCTAAGATTCACATATATGATAATATTAAGAAACTATCATTCATTTGTTTTTAAATTATGAGTAGTCTGTCCTGGTTATGCTTCTTGGAAGTTCCTTACCTTTCTTTTAGGAATGTTTGTGGATCTAATGATGTAATGTATTAGATTTGAGTCAATATAATATCAATGGGAGGTTCTGGGTGGAGATACAGAATTATCATTGAAACGGTGAAGGGTGTTTGGAGTTCATGATTCTATCCGTTTTTGCCTGTTTGAAATGTTTCATAGTAAAAAGTTAATAATCAAATCAAAACAACAACAAAGCAATGGAGGGATGAATAGGGAACAGGAGAATGAGAACAGAGACAGATCTGCAGAGGCCTGCGGAAGGGCCCCTGGCAGAGTGCCTGGTTAGGGAGGTACTCAGGTCCTGACAGCTCTTGGCTATTTCTCTTCTCTTATTTTGGCTCAAACTATCCTTTGTTTGAATTTTTCTACCTCATTTTTTTGAAAATCTTCCCACCTTTAACATTCTGGTCAAGCTTCACCTCCTCCTTGAAGCTTCTTCTGAGTGATTCCTGTCTCCATGCAAATCAGATGTCTCCTTCCTTGGGCTCACCCACCTCACAACACGTGCATCCCTCCCTCATCATGAAGCCCAAGGAGAGCGCTGGGCACTTATCTGTGTTTTTCATGCCTTGCATAATTCTTCTCTTACAATGGGTGTTGAACCTGCTGAACGAGAAAGAATGGATGTCTCTGGTCTCTGGGTGCCCAAGGCCAGGGCAGGGTCATTCACAGAGGTGAAAAGACACAAGAAATTAGCTTTAAAAAGTGTCTTTACATGTATTGAGTCTAATTCTCAAAGGATTCAAATTCAGAGAGGAAAGTTTGACCAGATTTTCATTGTTTGTTAGCCTCTTTCACTGAGAAGAGAATATAAGCCACTGGAAAGGACAGACTTGTAAGAAAAGAACACTCAATGAAAACATTACTGGGGACTGAAATTGGAACTCAGAGGATGCAACAAAGTAGAAACATATTTAAAACGCACACAGAGAAAAAAAATAAGTCAGAAATTCTTGAAAATAACATGTAACTATGACTCCCTTTTGAAGAAGCTGTTGATCCCTAGAGCTAGGTAGTAACAACCTTGAACCATGCTTTTCCTGACAGTGTAAGAGAGAAGACCCATACAAAACATTCCTGGGAGAGATAAGATAACAAAGAGAAACACATGACTTCCAACCTCTAAATATCTCTGATCTTTGTTTTGCTCTTATTTCTGATGGAGCTAGTTAAACATTGTTATTGGTTCTTGGGAACAAAACTGCATAAAGAGAGATGACATTTATGTAGCAATTACCATGCACCAGGTTGCTCTATATGTTTTGCTTGCATCAGCCCATGGAACCTTCCCAACCCAACCCCATGGGGACAATGCTGATATTATCATGATGCAGATTAAGAAACCTGGACACCAAGAGGCTAGGTAACTCATCCAGAGTCATCTTGTAAAAGGCAGAACCAAAACTTGAACTCAGTGGTCTGGCTTCAGAGTCTGAGTTCTTCACCATGCCCTATGGTTTTATGTGGGGTGAAGTTAGTTTTATTACAACCATCTTATAGAGGAGAAAACCAGTTCAGTGAATGCCACTAACTTGCCAACCAGTCAAAGGCAGTGCCAAGATTCAAATCCACAGCTTGTGCCAAGTCCAGGATTTTTTCCATTACCCATTGTTACCTCTTCCTGGTAGAGGAGACACAGATGTTATCTATGAAAAGTGAGAGAAGGTTCTAGAGAAACCAGGCACTTGTAGATAAAATTTTAAAAATAAAAAAAACCTCAAAACATCTTTTGTGATATGATAATGAGTCAACCATAGATCAAATTTCAACACATATCTTAAGACCAAAAAGCAAATTTCAACAAATAGAAAGCATTATTAACAAGTATTATTTGTTGAATGAATGGAACTAATAGAGGCCTTTCCTTCACCTCCATCTATTGGCCCCAGATATATAATCTACAGTAAGCTATAGCATTAGAAATTATAGCTAGCATTTTTGAAGCTTATTATGTTCCCAGCACCATGCCAAACATTATGTGCATAATCTCATTTAACTTTGCTGACTATGCTTTCAAACACCATACTATAATATTTTCCTTCTTTTACAAGATGGCATATATAGTTTACCTAAAAAACATGGCTAATAAATTAGGAACAAGAATTAGGTCCTACTGTGGCTGTATTTGCATATTTATACCTAAGGGATCCTATTGGGAACCACTGAATCTCAGCCCCCAGGCATGACTGATGGCCCCAGGTGAATACTTAACCTCACTGATTCTCTATGCTCATCTCCTTCTTATGATTTGATGTAAAAAAAATAAGTTCAAATAATTAGATTTACCTTTAGGAAATTTAGAATTAAGTAGCTGAAGCACTAAGAGTTAGGAAGGAGACATAAAATTATATGAGCATGAGTAAAGTTAGACCAGAGAACATTTGTAAGACCATATGCCAGTCAACTGATGGAATGAGGAGAATAAGTCCATGAGTAAATCTAGCAGAGGATAAAACAGATGTGCAGAAATTAGCAACAGTGCCAGAGAAAATGACCCAAAAGCCCATAAACAAGTCAGTAATACAACAGAATTTGCAACTTCTGGTCTTGCGGTTCTATTTACAATGAGGTCAAGGTGTTGTGTAGCTCATTTCTCTGTAGCCATATTCCAAGATTGCACCCAGTGATCCCCACCTCTTGAAATTCATAGCCTCCTGGAGCCTCCTCCCACAGGATTGGTGTGTATGATTAGTAGAATATGGCAGAAGTGATGATCTGTCAGTGGATTTGATTACAAAAGATTATTGGATTCTAAGACTTAAATTAGGTTCTTAAAAATTGTGATTTCTGTCTTGGGATCACTCTTTTGGATCACTCATTTTGGGAAAGGCAAGCTGCCATGAATTGAAGATATTCAGGCAGTCTAGGGAGTAGCCCTGCCTAGAGGAAAAGAGGTTTCCAGCCATCTCCAGCAAGAAACCAGGGCCTGCCAATACCCATGTGAATGAGCTCAGAAGTAAATTCATTCCTGAATTTGAGCCTTATCTGCCAGACACCATTGAAACTCTCTCTGAGTTATACGGCTTCAATGTCTCTTTTTGTTCTTTCTACTGAGTTTTATGGGCAGTGGGTTCCCCTCCCAGTTGATGTGAGGTGTTGTGGTCTCTCTGGGCCAAAAACCACTCTTGGCCCAGAGGCTCCTATTTGGTGTTCAGACAATCCTGGCAGACACTGCCAAAGATTTGGCTCACAGCCTCCTCTACAGGCTTTTTAAAGCGATGGAGTCAACACAAGGAGAATTTGGAATGTAATGGCTAAATATTAGGGTCATGTTTCATCCAATTTAAAGGGTAAGAGAATTAACATAATCAATGTCAACTGCAGATATCTGTGCATCAAACACAATTCCTCTAAGGGCTCATGGCATTCTGGAATTCGGGCTATCTTACCCCAGACTCTGCACAATTCTGAAGCATTCATTGAAGGACCACATGAGACAATGGACCTCAGTCTAAGAAAGGAGAAGCTGGTTACCCTGAGTGGGTCAGTCAACATTTACAGCACAATTAGACACAGACTGTATATCAGGCACCCTGAGATGAGGTGGACATGAGTATGAGGGCACACTGTTCTCCTCTTCTTGATGGCCTTGTGTGAATGGAATAAAGAAAATACCATAATCCCTCTTCTACATAAAAAAGGGAGAAGATGCATGGCTTATTCAAAGTCACAGAGCTAGGAACTCACAAAGGTAGGTGTTAACCTGCTCTCATGACCCCAGAGGCTACCCCAGAGGCCTTCCTGACTCTAGCTTTCATACAGCAGTTGATTATTTTTCTTGTACTCACAGACATGTGACCAGGAAACAGGCCCAATTATAGTCACAAACCCAGGCACTGAGCCTTTATGTCCTCAGAAGTCACTGATTGATTTACTACTATACCCTATCCAGAAAACTCCAGGAAAGAAAATAAGAAGAATCCAAATAAAGGAATTCAAATACCTAATAACCCAAAATATTGAGCTGGGATGGTGTGATCCTGCAATGGAGAAGATTAGAGTCATACAATAAATACTTTTGTTTCAGTATGGAGGATTGGACCCAGGGGTGTTCTACCACTGAGCTATATCCCCAGTACCCCCACTTTTATATTTTTTTTAGACAGAGTCTCACCAAGTTTCCAAGATTGGCCTCAAACTTGTGATCTTCCTGCCTCACCCTCCCAAATTATTGGAATTACAAGCATCTATTGCCATATCTGCTAATCATTTTTGATTAAATAAAATGTCAAGACTATCTCATCATAAGTGATTCCAAAAGGTTATTCTATCCTAAATTTCTTCCTTGAAGAAATCTCCCACTTGTGCCCCAAATTCCATTTCCTGGAACCCATGGTTGGCATTACTTTGTATAACTTCATTAATCTTTAATACCTTATCAAAGATTCAAAGGCACTGTGCTCATATAGAATTGTAGTTCTACAGAGAGTTAAGGACACATGGAAAAAGGAGGATGGCTGGATTTGTTTTAGATGAAGAGAGACCTCAGAGCTGTCAAAAGAAATCAGGCAGGCAGTAGGGGTGGTGGTAAGGCTAGCAGAGATGGTGAGGATATCAATAGGGAGAGCAGCAGGGAAACTCAGCCATCTTGGGACCAGTAGGAACCCTAAAGCCTGCACATTGAGCATAAGTGATGTGCAAGGTGAGAGTTCAGGTATAATTGTTTAATCCGTGTGTGTTTATTTTGATGTATACTAGAAAAAATACTGTTAGCAGAGCAAGCTGTCATTCCACAAATATTAGTGCTTAAAAGCAAGCTTAGTTATTTAAACAAAAAAGAGATTTAAAATAAATTTGGTTGGGGGACAGAAATAGGAAAGACTGTGGAATAAATCCAACACAAATTTCCCATGTACATATATGAATATACTACAGTGAATCTCAACCTCCTGGACATCCACAAGACTGGGATCTCAATTATAATAAGATATACTCCCATGTTTGTATAAGGCTGTTAAAATATACTCTACCATCATGTGTATCTAGAAGTAAAATTTAAAATAAATAGATAAATAATAAAACCCTCAAAAAATAATTTGATTAAAAATGTTAGCTTAAATACAAGGAACCCTCAGATATGGTGAAATTGTAAAGATGGCATCCAAATGCTTGAACTTTTGAAAAGCCTTATCTGGTCTTCCTTTTCTCTCAGAATATGCGGAGGACATCTTTAATGCCAAGCACCATGCCAGGGACTGGGGTATCTTCCCTGGAGAAATTTACTGTCTAAGGGAGTGAGAGAACTGGATCATTACAAAAGAAGGTGTCATGGCTACTAGATGAAAGAGGCAAGGGACCTAACCAGACTCAGAGGACTCAGAGCACCTGCCTCATACAGAGAGTGTCTAGGAGCACAGTAGGAGTTGGACACACAGGTGTCCGTCCTAGGCAGAGCACATCTGCACCAGTCTCAGAAGCACAGAAAAGCAGCTACAGCTCATCATCTCCTTGACCTCTGTGACCCTTTACTTTTATGAAGTATGCTTGACAGGTGAGGCAGGTAGGCAGCAATATAGAAGTGGGAATTCACCTGCAAGCTCAGGGCCCAGATCCAACAGATATGAAGACCTACAATGAGACTCTCGGTTGATCCTGTTTAAATTCCCCCCATGGCTCTACCCTTGAGCCTGGGCTGTGATAGTCACCAGTTGCTCTAGATGGTGACTTCCAGGACCCCCAGCTCCCCATCTAGTCCTCAGATAGCTTTGCCAGAATCATCAATTCCAAAGTTCTTAATATCCCCAAGCCCTACTTCTAGATCACGTGTGTGTGTGCTTATTCAGGCTTTTGTTCTTGAGCTTGGTCTGTGCCACAAATCTCATGACCCTTCCCCTGAGGCTCAGAAGCCAAAGGCCAAATCCCTTTCTTTAGCTCCTCTTAAAATCAGTGTGCATCTGACCCAAAAGAGAAAATTGAAAAGCACACAGACTTGAACAGCTGGTTGCTGATTTTCCTTTCTTAAAATCAGTGCCCTTCATTTCAGAAACCTTAGAGAATGTGAACAATTAAAAAGTACAATTAATTAGAATACTTAAAATCAACCACAAGTCACATTCAAGCAATAGCAGCTGCCTCTGCTGCCTCCACTGACTCTCTTTCACTGGGCACTACCAGCTTCAAGAGGTGGACCCCAGACTAGCACCCCGCCCAAGAGGCCAGTAAAGGGCCACATGCAGCCTTGAGATGCTAGAGGAAATGCAATGCCTTTGGGGGCCAAACTTATTTGGCAATAATGTGATTGGATACCTTTAAATGAGCATCCAAATAAACATTGTTTTCTAAAACTTTACATCCATGCCTTTCTCACCATGAGTTTTATGTATTTCCCCACCTCTTAAAAGAAAAAAGAAAGAAAGAAAAAACCATAATGTAATAATAAAAATACTAAAGAGCTTATTCGCAGATCTTTGTATCTCTTTTTCTCTTTGATAGAAGGAAAGGGCTTCAGTACCTGGTACATAATAAGGGTTCAACAAAGGCTAGTTTTGTCAGGTTATGGATCCAAAGGGCATAAATATACATTTGATCCAGAATTAAAATGAATCCTTCCTGTGAATGTTGGTAGGAAAGATTTAAATGAAGATACGTATTAATGTTTGTGATAGCTTTTTATAAAGATAGACATCTTTGTTTTTGAATCATCTTCCTCATGTCTTAGAGAGTTTCCACTTAAAGTACCACTCCACAGTTGTGTGGTCGGCAATATCAGGGAATACTATTTCCCCTTCACAGACAGAGAAACTAAGGCTGAGAGCAGACTGCTCACCATCTCTTGTAGCTGCCTGAAAAGACCCATGGCTCTCTGGTTGGCTCCACTCTTACATTTTATTTCCAATAACAATTGTGCCTCCATTTCTAGTTCTCAATCAAGCACACACTAATTTCTTAAATGGGAAATGCCCAGAGAGAAACAACGTAGGGGAGAAAAAGTACCCTGAATCTCATTCTAAAGAAAATCTAATTACACAGAGTGATTGAGAAGTAAACCAAAGACTCCATCTTGAGTGAAAGCTCCTATGTGCAGGGCATCATGCTTTTCAAATGAGAGCTTTCGATAGAAAAGCCACACTGGAAAACTACTACTCCATTGATATTTCCTCAATGGTGAGCAGTGGTCCTAATGCGAAAGGTGAATTGGCATCCTTAAGGAAAGATAGTCTCCACTCTAAACTTAAAACATGCTGCAGAGACTTGATTTCAACAGACCATCTCTTCCCATCTTCCCTTTGCAGCGAATCTTCAGAGGTGTTATGTTTCTTCCAACACCCAAATTCTTCCCCAAATTTGGCTTCACCAAATCATGTCTATTCCATTTTTTCATGCTTGAAGTCTATTTACCCTCAGACATTTTCCTATTAATTGGGTCAAAATGCAGTCTATTCGCAACAGTTACACTCCATACTTTGCCCTAAATTAACTGACCTTTGGTTCTCACTAAATTACTACTTGTAGATGGTAATATTTTCTTTCTCTTTTTAGACTGTAACTTCTTAAGGGCAGAAAGCGGAGATTTTCTTCATTAGCTTTCTTATTTCTCTGTTCTAAAATGTATAATTCATTTAGATATACTGTTGATATTCTCTCCCCCTCTCCATACACTCTCATTGTGTTTATTTTCTCATCTAAACACAACTTTGCCTGGTAATCATCAAAGCCACAATTCAATAGACAAGTCCCACATAGTCAATAAGACAACTGTAATAAAAATAGCACTAATAGTTTAAACTTTCTAAATATTGTGTTTTTTGTTAGCATGTGTTAATTGTACAACTTAACAGAGTTTAGTACCATCGTATACTTTCTCTTTTAAAAATCATATTTGCAGATAGAGTCTCCTGTTTTAGGAGATTACAGGTGCTTTTTCTGACTACATTCCCTATATCCAAAAAAGGAAACCATGAAAAAAGTATCTTCAATTGCTTAATATCTTTCAGCTACTTAGACATTAATCTAACCCACACTATTTTGTTTATAAAACTTACTGGCTATTTTTTTTAAGTTCAAATTTCCATTTGCCCAGGTGGAAAGATTATATTTCAGGATTAAAAGACAGGGAGGAGGTGTGGGGAAGAAAATGATTTCTGCATCATTAAGGGTACTAATGCAGCAACCTGGTTCTTTTCAGAGGAATTTCACCAATTTTCTGCTTGCTGGCTAATCATCTTACTGGGAATTAAGAAAACACAGAAATGGTTTAAATTGTTCCCTCCACCAACTGTATCTAAAAGCTCTTAATTTAATCCTGGGAGGTACCTTTTCACACCAAGTAATCCTGTTGAGAAATTCTTTGTGTATTTTGTGAGCTGCTCTCATTTTTTTTTCTTTTTTAGAAACCAGTGATGAAGACTCTAAGCGTTTGGGAGCAGCGCTATCTAGCGGTGGGAGTGGGTAGGCCAGGAGCCTCAGCTCCGGTGGCTTGGATCAGTCTCTACAGATTCACAGCTCAGCCAGGAAGCAGGAGTTTCACTCTTACTTGGAGATACACCATGTTAGCCAGTGAGAAGTGAATGGTGAATGGAAAGAGCCTCCCCTGTGTGATTTGCTCTCTTTTGAGGTTTCTCTCCATTACACAGATGAGCTCTAAAGGAAGAGGCTGAGAACTTGCTCACAAAAAGGCCAGTAAGAGTGAATTGTCAACCCTGAAGTCAGGGGGGAGTGCTGATGCCAGGTCTGGAGTGGGTGAAAGACCCTCTCCCAACAACCAACACTTTTTTAGTGGCTTATCTGCTCTTAGCCTCATGCTGCAAGCCGGGAAAGACAGTGAAGAATAAAGGGTCATTTTTACTCTGGAAGTACTTAGGAGGTAGTGATGTAAGGTAGGAAAGATTGAAGTGGATTTACTGTAAGTGCATACTAAGAGGTCAATTAGCAAGAAGTTGGGAACCAGGGAAGAAAGCGCACCCCAGGTCAGTTATTTCACTCAAATAACTGTGGCTTGCCTCAGCTTCCTTATCTAAAGTACAGAACTCTGAGACTTTTCTTCTTAGTTCATGGAGATGAGAGGCATAATCACCTCCATGTGGTGAGCACAGTTATTGTCCAGCAAAGTAGGACCACTGTTGAGACTATGGAGGAATTTTGCACCAACATGGGGAGTTGTAGCTATAGGATCCTTGGCATGGGCCTGACCCATGCACAAAGCACAGGTGGATTTCAGACCAGGAACAACCTCATGGGAAATATACTATTGGGGCTGCTGCATATCTACCTACTGACTTAAAGGTTCCTAAAAAAACATTCCCTGAGCAGAATTTTAAAGAGAGCCTAGGTGTGGCCTCTATCTCCCTTCCTGAAGGTGCTTTTCTGTTCTCAGGTGGGACCTTGTACCCATGCCCAACAATCAGACAGCAATTCTCCACTACTGCCCTGATGTTCAATCTCAGGTTCAGTTTCCTTAAGCCCTTTGCATTTAATAGAAATGTGGAATTAACTTTTGCTAAGGCATCTGTGATTAATATTTGTGTGTGTGTGTCTCTCTATCTGTGTATGCACAATAAAGTCAGTTCTTTGTAATCTCCCTCAAATACTAAGAACACACACACACACACACACACACACACACACACACACACACACACACATTTTCTTAATAAAAAAAAATCGCCCTAAATCAAAAGTATGACTGTAGTGGCAGCAATTGTGAGTATTCAGAGAACACTGTTCAAGACAAAGTGGCCTTCAGAAACCTATTTAACACCTGGCTACTCTCTATCTAGAGACTACTCAGTTACATCTACAGTAATCAAATTGAGGATCAGTTATTTAATATGTGTATATAGAACTGTTTTCCATGAAATATGCCTTATAATATTTTTTCAGAAAGGCCTGTCTAATATGAGACTTGATTTCTGGTGTGAGTTGTGTCTCTAGGTAACTAACTGTCCCTTGCCTTAGTGTCCGTGTCTTGTCCTGTCTTGTCAGACTGGCAAGACCCTCTGTTGGACATCTTCATTTGCCCCTCACACGCCCTCTTCCATGATCTATGCCAAATATCCTCCTTGCTGTCTGTCTTCCAGTTTGATTTGGCTGATGGGGAACAGACTGTGGAGGTGGAGTAGGGTAACAAGGCCAGGATATCTACCTTCCGTCTGCCCTTTCTCAGCATAGTCATTGTACCCGGGTTTCTTCCTCACCTGGGGGTGCAGATTTGTCCCTCTCTGTCCATGAGTTCTGTTTACTGCTCCCTGCCTCACACTTGCAGACATCCTCTCCCTGTCCTGCATGGTCCCCTGTGCTTTCCTTCACCCTACCATAGTCCCTTTGTTACACTCTCCTCTTTTAGGGCTTTTTTCTTGCTGAGGATCCATTTCTTTTTTTTAGGAATCAAATGGACAGGCAGAGACAGCAGCTCAGCAAGCCATGGCAACCAACCTGTGAGAGTTACAAGGCATCTTTGATGCACCAGGGAGGCAGGCATTAGGTTTGTGTGCAACTGACTGATAGTGGGCAGCCACAGGAGAGAGGGAAGAGAACAGCAAGTGCACAGAGAGGCAGGGGGAAGCAAAGAGGTAGAGACAGGGTTCCTCATACTGCCTCAATTCTCCGGAAGCCTTGCCTCCAGGAAACACAGCCAGAAATTATTCCTGGACAGTCTGGATTACAGAAGATCACTGCATCCATACAAAACCTCCCTGAGCGGGTCTCTATTTTATGACAAAAAAAGAACCCTCTGGCACTGTTCAATTTTAGAGTTTAGTTACTCATTTGACCCATTAATTGAGTTCCAGCTGTGTGCCTGGCACTGAAAAGAAGACTCGGTTTCTTCGTTCAGGAGGCTCATTTCTCACAGCTTGCATGGACTAAAAAAAAAAAAAAACAGTATCAGATAAGGAAAACATCCTTGATAAGATAAGAATGAAATCAAGAGATTCTTGGAGTCAGGGATGGTCCTTTACAACTGACACTAGGATTGCTGTATGTATACACGTGGATGTATAACCAATGTGATCCTGCAGTCTCTACACATGGAAAAATGAGAATTCATGTCCCATTTGAATCAAATGTATGATATGTCAAGATCATTGTATTGTCTTGAGCGACTAATAAAAAAAAATGTACATGGACACTTCACATCAGGGAAAGCTGGAAGTTCCCACCCTATACAAGTGATCAGTCAGTGTTAACATCTCCAGGACATGGTCATCACCTGTCTTTTTTTTTTTTCTTTTGGTGGTACTAGGGATTGAACCCAGGGCCTCATGCTTACTGGGCAAGTACTCTACCACTTAGCTATATCTCCAGCCCATCACTTGCCTTCTGACCTGACATCAAGGACTCACCTTCTTTTCTGTGGTAGCCAGGCCACCAATGTAAAACCTAAGTCTAAGCATGAAAAAATGTTAGAAATGAACAAAGATGTTCTATACAATAAATTTCCTGTGCACTCCTCAAATGTCAACATAGTGAAAGTCAAGGAAAAAAATAGAATAAAAGTTCAGAGTTAACTGAAAACAAAGAAACATGACAACAAAATGCTAAGTCTAATTCTGCATTGGATACAGCATGAGAGTAAAAATTTTTTCTGTTTGCTCAAAGGATATTTACAGATTGGGAAAATCAGACCAAGAACAGTTACGTAAAGACAGGGAATCCTCCATATCTCTGTAGTCCACATTCACAGATTCAACAAACCACATCTGATAAAAAGTTTGCATCTGTACTAAACAGACATTTTTTTTCTTGTCAGCATTCCCTAAACAATATAGTATAATAACTACTTACATAGCATTTACATTGTAGTAAGTATTACAATAATCCAGAAATTATGTAATGTATACAAGAGAATGTGAGTAGGGTGTATGCAAAGACTACAGTATTTTACATGAAGGTCTTAAATGTCTGCAGATTTTGGTATCTGAAGGGGTCCTGGACCCAATCTCCAATGATACCTAGCAACACTGTATTTCTTTGAAGGAATGAGGCTAAAGGGCAGATGACCTGCTTCTCTGGTTTCTGAACTTTCCAGTCTATCACACTGTTTCCTAATAACTCTAAGTTTTGTGTTTTTTTTCCTAGTTCTGCTGTTATTTCTATATTATTATCAGCTCACCCAAAGTCAAGGTTTATCTGTAGCAATAAGACTTCCTCAGCAGTGATTCTATCTCTGCTCTTAAAGCTTCTCATTCATGCCCATGGAAAAGTCTGTGCAACTGAACAAACCCATTAAATGAGAATGTATCACAAAGCTAAACCCAGCAAGTTTCCCATTTCAGTTCAAATCCATTGTTTGATGATGTTTCAAAAATAAAAACCTAGGCAATCAGTGGTTGCATCATGGCAGTATCAGTTCTGACTGAGAGGTCCATATTTCTTAATTTAAAAGTATTTTAAAGGACAAAGGATATTTTTTGAAAACTCCGGGAAATGGAAAAGAAGTTCTAGATAACAGATGTCTCTTCAGGAACTGCATATAAAAGGCTGATAAAACGGCTTAGGTTTGGCACCCAATAAAGACAAAGGAATAAAAAGAAAGCCTTTGCTTGCATTGGGTCTCATATTGGACTGTGACAGCTTGATTGACACACTAGTGAGCTATACATAAAGGTGAATATTATATAATAGAAGCTTAAGTGAACAGGCATCACCAAGGAGAAGGAGAAAAGCAACTTTTTGTACTGCCAGACTGACTTTCAGAGCTGTGGTGTTTCCTCCAAGGTGACAAGGTATGTTTGATTTTTGATGTTGGTTCTTGGTTTTAAGTGAGTGCTCAGCACTTTTCTTAAATATGAGTGTTTCTTTCCCCATCAAGTATTCATCATTTCTAATATTGGCATGTCCTCAGCTACAGGGCATTTCATTTCATTCTCTACTTTTTTTTCCAACTAATTATTTTCCATTTAATCAAAGCATTTTTCCACTTGATAAAACATTATATATATATATATATATATATATATATATATATATATATATATATATATATATATATATTATAAAACATGGTTCTGATGAATTTTTTCATCTTTGACCTGGAGGATGAGAATAAATAACAGGTCTTTTGAACACAGGGAAATACTAAATACAGTGGAATGACTTTAAGTACTGAGCACAAAGTTGTTCTGACAAAATAAACTGTGGTTGATAAAAAAATCACTTTAAATAAAACATGAAAGGAAAAAACTCAAAACACACAACAAAGATTATTGTCAACATGAAACCAAAAATACATATTGAGGAATTATATTATCAAATACTATCTACTACACCACAATTCTGAGAAAAAAATATTAGCATTAAATACTAGTTAAGAAAAATCTTTTAGGGTATGCACTCCTATTATATCCATTTTCAAGATAATGAACCTAGGGTACAGAAAGGTAGCTTTCCCATGTTCCCAGAGATAGCAAGTATCAGAGCTGGGATTTAAACTCATGAATTCTGGTTCCAGAGATTATGTTTCTAATTACATTTAATCAGCTAGCAAATATTTCACAAAAACCTGTATTTTTAGTACCTCAGAGACTGAATTAGTGAATTTTTGTTGTAGTAACAGACAATCCTATTTACCAGTGATTATTAAAATGTTTTTTCTTGCTTACTTGTACAAGGGCTATGAGTTCTCCTGACTTTGATCACTTCTTTCAGATTCATCTTGGATCATCTAAGCTCAGTAATTTGTTTCTGCTGGTAGGATCACAAGGAGAGACTAGCTCTTCTCTGAGACTTGCAGTGGACAGAAATTTGAGAGTCATAGCGATAAGCTGAGCAGAATACACCATTTACCACCTCTGTTTGAAGATGCCAATGTCTGCTCATATCCAGTTGATGCATAGGTTAGACACTAAGTGAAAGGTTAGTAACAATAAACTTATAGCTAAAGATCTCTTTACCCTGCCCAGCTGATTCCTCACAATGAAACTAAAAAAAACAATGATAGCTTTAAAATAATCAGAGAATCATCTTTTATTTGCAGGGTATCAGTAAACCTTGTATACATAGAAACTGTGTTCTTACTTTGCAAGATTCTATGATAACTGATACTTCAACAGGCAGTGATATGTGAAGAAAGGATTCCTTTACCTAATAATAATACTGCTTAATAATACATGCTCAATTGTGAAAATGCCCAAGATCATTTAAAATGAATTTCAAACCATGCCTGCAAGCTCAATCACCTGGTCTTTTCTCACTCTCAGCCTTCCTCCCCATTCCTACCCTTTCTCACTTCACTCTAGCCCAGTGGCTTGGTGCCAAGCTCATTGCTACCTATGACCTTTGCACCTCCTATTTTCTCTACCAAGTGATTTCCCTCATATGTTCATGTGGCTGGTTCCTTTTAAGTATTGAAGCATCAACTACGAGTTGACCTCTTCAGGGAGACATTCCCTGACCAGTTGACCTAGATTAGTCCACCCCAACTCCTTTACACTTGGGTCTATTATCTGATTTGTTTTCTACACAGGCCTTAACCATTCTTTGATACCCTTTTATCAAGATATGTGTTTACATGTTAATGTGGTGTCTCTTCCATCAGAATGGGTTCCAAGGAGCAAGGGACCTGTGTGGCCTATCATTCTATACTTATTGTCTGGTGCATTGCCTACATATTTTGAATGTGCAATAAGTGTCTTTGAATAAATTAATGGGTGTGTATAGAGTCCACAATATCTATATGGTTTCGATTTTACACCTAGTGCACTAGGTAACATATAGTTTGATAATTAGAAATAACCATGTATGGGTTTCCTAATTTGTTCTTGTGCTTTCTTAACCCACTTGTCTCATTTTGGAGGCAGGGATTACCTTTCCAATCAATAGTTCTCAACCTTTGCTACATTTTTTAATTAACGTCAGAGAGAAAGTGAGGGGTAAATTTTTATAAAACACTCTATCCCAACCCCCAGGAATTTTGATTTAATAGGTCTAGGCTGAGAGGCTTAGACATGAGAGCTTTAATGACTCCCCAGTGATTCTAATATCCAGCCAATATTAAAAACCACTGGTCTCATTCGTACCCAAAGTATAGTTGAGATTCAGAATTGCTTGTTGGCTCATTAAGTGTGGCCAATTTGAGGCTTTGGCTCCATTTCACGACATTTGAAACATAAAAAATAATCTGTAAGTGTTAACTGGCTTCCTAGTAAATATTTGATGAATTGATAAATGAAGGAATAATTAATTGAGGGATTTAACTGAAACATATAGGAGATTAGAAAATGTGGAGGTCAGTGTGGACTGGTGTAGTTAGATGAAGTTCCATAACAGGGAGGAGGTATGAACTGGGCCTGAGGTCCATGTCTCTTTGGTGTAAAATTTTCCTAAGTTCTGGGACATCCAGATTGGAATGGACCATGGTAACCATCTAGTACAGTTTTACATAATATTTTTCTGTTCAAAGACCTTTAGAATTTGATGAAAGTTTTGGATTCTCTTCCTAAAAGAAAAAAAATCTATAATTGTCCAATTTGAACAGGTTCAGAAAACCCTGAATGATGGTTTCCCAAGCTAAAATCCAAAGGTCCAGTTCAACACACCCACAGATTAAAAAAATGACACTATGGCCCAGAGAGAGTAAGTGACTATTCAAATCAGAAGTGAAGTCAGAAACAGCAATAGGATTAGAACTGATTTCCCTTGATGCTGAATATAGTTGACAATCTTACTTTATATATTTACTGAGGATAAAGTTAAAAGGATAAATTTGTAGCTAATTATTTTGTGTTTCCCATTCCATTCCCTTGATTTCTGAAACGTTTATTCTAAAATTCCACTTTTAGCTCCATAGTTGTGCCAGTTCATTAAGAAGCCAGAAAGTTGAAATTCTAGAAGCACTCCATCTTCTAAATCTACCAAATTCTCATTCCAAGCTCTGATAGCAGAGTAGTGGAAAATGGCCTCAAGGTATCAGAGTCATCCTGAAATGAGGGCCAGCCTGTGGCTATTCCCAAGTAGCCATCTCAATCATTCCATACCAGTGAACACACACAGATGAGGGGCAAAATTTGAATCCCGTCATTCCAGATGTCAGGATAAGCAACACCAAAAATAGCCAGGGCAATTAGCTGGGTAGCAGGTGTTCAGAACAATATCTGAGCACAGAAAACAGGAATAAATGAGGTCAAAGAATTTGTGGATGTTAGAAGTAGGAGAATAAACTGGTGCCTTCTTCCAAAGCCTCATAGTAGAACATGACTGTTTAAGGATGGTTGTTTAAGCTTGAGGAAGAATTATTGACCAATCTCAATGAGAGTCAGGTTCATTTCTGTCTTGAAAAAGATACTGCAGAATAGGTTAACTGTGTACTATTTCCTAAATGGTCTGAATTCAGTGAAACAGAACACATCATATACAAGTTACCCAAAGGGGATTCGCTACTTACAGATAGGCAACAAAGGACAAGAGAAGCCTCGGATCTATTCTGTGTCATTCCCCAATGCTCAAAAAAGCTGCCAGAGCAGAGGGAGTCTCAACTGTGTGTGTCCCATTTGCATGATAGCTAAGGGACCCTGAAAGGCAGCCCACCTGGGTAATGGAGCATAGGGGCAGCTTAAATCACTGGACTAAGCATTGAAGATATCCTTCTTCCAAGGAGGTTAAACAAATAAAATAAAAAATAAGGCCTGGGCTGTCCTGGGTAATTCCTCCCTTACTCAAGAAGTAACATGTCCCTAGCAGGGACAAGGACACAGTCTGAGCCATTTCAGGCAGTTTCTATCTCGGGATATTGCATTCCCAGCACATTCTAGTTATTCTGCAGAACGACATGAAATAAAAGGAGAAAACTGGGTCAATCCAAGGCACTAGGTGACTATCCTTCTTATACAGTTGCAAAGTATTATCATTATTTCAAAAGATACAGAAGTGGATTATCTAATATCTGCTTTTTTCTTCTCCTCCTCTCTTTAATGCTCTTTTAGGAAGTCACATTTATAACCAGCATCTAAAACAAAAACAAACAAACAACAACAAAAAGAAACCTGAGTGAATCCCTAGATTTCTTGTAAAAACCGTGACAAAAGAACTAGTGTCTTCAGCCAAAATGGTACTTTTAAAAAATGTTTTAATTGGTTTTTAAGTGTAAATGACAGCAGAATGCATTGTAATTCTTCTTACACATATATGGCACTATTTTTCCTGTCTCTGGTTGTATATAAAGTATGTTCACACCAATTCGTGTCTTCATTCATGTACTTTGAATAATGATGTCATCACATTCCACCATCCTTGCTAAACGCCTGACCCCTCCCTTCCCCTCCCACCCCTCTGCCCTATCTAGAGTTCATCTATTCCTCCCATGCTCCCCCTCCCTACCCCACTATGAATCAGCTTTCTTATATCAAAGAAAACATTTGGCATTTGTTTTGGGGGATTGACTAACTTCACTTAGCATTATCTTCTCCAATGCCATCCATTTACCTGGAAAATGACATGATTTTCTTTTCTTTTATTGCTGAGTAATATTCCATTGTGTATATATGACATATTTTTTATCCATTCATCTATTGAAGGGCATCTAGGTTGGTTTCACAGTTTAGCTATTGTGAATTGTGCTGCTAAAAACATTGATGTGGTTGTGTCCCTGTAATATGCTGTTTTTAAGTCCTTTGAGTGTAGACTGAGGAGAGGGATAGCTGGGTCAAATGGTAGTTCCATTTCCAGTTTTCCAAGGAATCTCCATACTGCTTTCCATATTGGCTGCACCAATTTGCAGACCAACCAGCAATGTATGAGTATACTTTTTCGGCATGTCCTCACCAACACTTACTGTTGTTTGTCTTCATAATAGCTGCCATTCTGACTGGAGTGAGATGATATCTTGACAATGTCAGAGACACATATATTCTTCTAGTTACATACACATTTGAAATTCAGATTGTATGGATTTAAGACCCAAAATACAAAATGAAATGGTCAGAATCATAGTCCATCCTGCCCAGAAAACAGTTCATGGAACATTGTGAAGAAACATAGAAGATGCCCTATTAATAACCATGTCCTCTCGAGTGTTCCCAACAACTCTGTAATGGCATGAATCAATGGGCTAAGATCCCTATTTACAATCATCAAAGTTTTTTTTTTTTTTTTTTAATTTTCAGTATGTTATTTTAAACAGGTATGCCATTGGAATGATTAATTGTACTGATTCATTTCTCTGTTTCACTTCCTTAATAATATGGAACGTGGGACTGGACTAATTAAGTAGATGGTACTTACAACACCAGTGAAACCCAACACATCGTCAGGTACTTGTAGCCACTCTGAAGGTTGGTCATGTGTCTCAGTTTGGGATTAAGTATGCCCTTCACTTAAAATCACTGAGTTCCTGAATATGGCACTTAGACAAAGTGTATAATCTGTCTTATATTTTAAATACAAAAATAGTTTCTGCCAAATTGTTGAGATATGGACACTGAGGATTTTCATCCACTCTAAGTATCAAAAGATTACCCAAACATTCAGGAAGAAGGGCATGTTCAAATGATATGTGGTATGGGGGAGAGACCAGCATATGTGAATTGCAAAACATATCCGAACACTCAACATCAAAGCCTTATCCTTTAACTTGGTATACAATGGCAGTTTATTAGGAGATGTTAACTAGTAGGCCTCCACTGCTGGTGGAGGCCCCTAGGACCCTGACATTTCTAAGTTTTCATTTATCACCTACTATAGCTAGAACTGCCTTCTTTATAAGGTATTGCAGTCAAGTTCCTGCTTGATAAATTCTATCCAAGGTTTTGGGGTTCAAAGTTCAGCATGAATTCTACCAGGTAAGCTGCCTAGGCATGTGAGACATGAGGAGAAGATGCTTTTCTAGCTCAGAGGTAGCTCAGCAGCCAACTCCACACTTCCTTCCCCCTTGGTCCCTCCCCTGGTCTTTTTCAGGTTTCCAAGAAGAAGATCACTGCACCAACTGCATTGCAGAATATACCTTGAGAAAAAGAATTCCAAGAAAGCATTTAGCCTTCATTGTTATATATAGATTCCCTTCCTTTTTCCTTCTCCTTCTGAAGTCTCCTCTCATATAAAGATGGCCTCATAGGCATCTCTGAACATTGATTTTTATCCTCAACCCATGTCAGAGTTCCTCTCTATAGTGGACCTCCTGGAGTGGGGTAGCTCCTGGAAATGAGAAGTCGCCAACAGACAATATAAAGACTTGGTAGCAACCTGGAAACTAATAAAATTCCGTTCCCCTGTACATGACTAGTGGCTGCACTTTTTAAACAACCTTCACAAATAAAACAATTGGAGGGGTTGGGGAACCTCCAGAGAATGGATTGTTTTATAGGTTTAGTTGTGATTTTCCAGAAGGCACAGCAGAAGAAAATAAACTGGCAGACTAGCCACAATTATGGATTTTTTTTAAATCCCTGAAAATTGATACCTAGCCTCCAGGCTGAGAAATATTCTGCAAAAAAGCAGCCTTTCTTGTAATCTTCTTTGCATAAAGAGCATGGTTCACCCACAAACGATAACAGGGGGCATATTCAGACTAATTTTCTCATTCATCAGGGACAGTTCCAGAACATTCCTTTTACCAAAATGTTTCTCCCCAATATTTATCTGATGTGAATGTTAGCAACAGACTAATTAATATAAGCAACTCAAGGAGATCTCAAGGGGAAAAATATCTGAACTATTGAAGGCTCCAGCTGGCTGCCCTGCCTGATAAGGATGCTGAGAGCATGCCATCAACAAGTATCATTAGACATTCCTCACTTTGAGTCATTTTCATTCAGATCAAGAGGACCTTTCAGAAGGACAGACACTGATTTCCTGTAATTTAAAGGAGAGAGCCACATTATGCAGCACTTTCATTTGAATTATGTAAGACTTCGAGATAAGCATTTTCTCGGTGATAAGAATGGAGACCCAAATGAGCCATAGAACTATTTTCTTGAAAGAGCTCTCATTTGCATGCTGAGCAGCTGCTAGGAAAATCACGTGCAGCAGTCCAGGATCTAAAGTAAGCCAGACTCCCAAGCTTCAAGGCAAAGACTTGAAGTTTCAGTCACTGAGGAAGGCTGGACATGTATCAGACATCAACATTAGTTATGCTTTTAATCCCAAGGGTTAGACCCATTTGTTCCACAGTTCTGCTGAGATCCCTATCAAACCAGAATGGGAACATTACTGAGTATGCAATGCAACAGGAAGTCACAAATGTGAGTCATTTAAGGTAACAACTTTTCCTGCTTAAAAACCAGAACAGCCAGTGGAAAGGAAATCATTTATGTAATATCAGATCAGTAAAACTGTCCCACTCAGGAGCAAGCAGCTCCCTCACTTGGGTGCCAGCCAGGACTTCCGTTGTATCTCCTGTGTGGCTGGGTACAGAGGCTCGAGCCTGAGAGAGCCTGAGGGCTCAAGGGACCTGGTACATGCAGCATCACAGTCACTAACAGGCCAATTACCACATTTTCCCTTTTCTTCCTTTTGCAGAAATTGCAGAATATTCTCCTAAAAATATAAAAAGGACAAAGGTGAGCAGTCCAAGAGTGAAGAACCTGCCAAAGCATTCGACAGGAAGGCACTGATCAGAGTTTGGTTCACAGGAAACAAACAGAATGGGCAGACAGCAATGGGATCCAGAGGGTGGAAAGGAAAACCAAGTCCATGGGCCAAGTGGACAGTCACAAAGTCGGAGTTGAAGTCAGTCATGATGAACCGAGGGCAAGAGCAAGTGGGAACTCAAGAGCAAAACATGAGGTCTGAAGCAGAAAGAGAGACATGTAGGCACATCAGTCTGCTCTTCATACACAGGATATGGGAAGATAATACAATTGTATAAAAGTACCAAAAATTACTGAAGAGTATGAACAGAAAAGGTTTGGAAAGGTTTTAACAGAAAAGGTTTATCCAGGAAGGGGTTGTCAGTCTGTATAGCCATTCAAAATCAATAATACGATGTTATAAAGTCTGCGACATCAGTTCTCCAACTTGTTCACATACCAAGGCATAAGTGAGAAGATAATTGTGACAGTGAGTTTTATTTACCAACATGACTGGGCCAAAGGGTGCCCATATATTTGGTCAGACATTATTCTGGATGTTTTTGTGAGTGTGTTTCAGATGAGTAAAGCAAATTGTTTATCCTAAGGTGACCTTGTCCAAGCACTGGAAGACTTGAACAGTAAGTACAAAAGTCTGACCTTCCCCCAAATAAGGGAATTCCCCATGGCTTACCATTTTCAAATTAGGACATTGACTTTTTCCTGCCTCCAGACCTAACAGAAATATCAGCCTTCTGACTCATCCTGCAGATCCTGAAACTTGTCAGCCTCCATAATCTCATAGTTTAATTCCTTATACTATTTCCTCTTTTCCTTCCCCCAAATTATGTTTTCTGAAGCACTCTAATATAATACTTTCCAGCTCTAGAGAGATTTAATGACCACCATGAGGTCACATGAGGGTTAATGTCAGAGAAGACCTTGAGCTCCCATCTTGTAACTTCAAGCTATGTGGACTTGTTCTTCCCAGAGCTGTTGGGATCATGAACAGATATTAAAGCCATAACTTCATTTTCTTAACTAGTGGATTTTGCTTTTTGGAAAAGTTTTTAGATTTACAGAGAAATTGACTATATAGTGGAGAGAGTTCCCATGTACTCTCCCACACATTTTCCTCTATTATTAGCATTTTACCTTGTATGATACATTTGCTAAAATTAATGAACCAATAATGGTACATTATTAATTAAAGTTCATGCTTTATTCAGGTTTCTTAGTTTCTACCTAATGTTCTATTCTCAGATCTCATCTAGGAAATCATATTGCATTTAGCTGTTGTGCCTCCTTAAGATTTGCTTGACTTTGTCAGTTTCTCAGACTTTCCTTGCTTTTTATGACCTTGAGAACTTGGAGGGGTTCTGGCCAGGTATATTGCAGGATGCTCTTCTATTGGAATTTTCTTGGTGTTTTTCCATAACTTACAGACAGGTGTGCTTGGCTGTTAAGAGGAAGATTACAAAATAAAGTGCCATTTGTACTGCATTGTATCAAAGGTACAAACAACTGGCATGATATATGGCTGCTGATGTTGACATTGACAACCTGACTAATGCAGTGTTTGTTGGATTTCTCCACTGTGTGATTATTGTTTTTCTCTCCTTTTGCATAGTATATGCCTTAAAAGAAAGACACTCTGTGCATCCCACTCTTCAGAGTGAAGAGTTATGCTTCTCTATTTTAAGAGTGGAAAATCTACACAACTTATTTGGAATTTCTCTGCATAGGAGAATGGTTTCTGCTCACACATTTACTAATGAATTCAATAATTTACACCAATATGAATTAATAAGCATATTATGCTTTGGGTTGTGATCCAATAGTACTTTATTATTTTATTGTTCACATTGTTTGGGTGTGACCCCTGGGAGATCCTTCAGTTGGTTCCTGTGCCCCCTTACATACCTCACTAAATAATTATTGTTTTTGATTGGGGCCCTTCTTTACTTTCTGATATTACAAGATGCTTCAGATTCATCTTATATATTTCCTGCCCCAGTCTTAGAGTCAATCATTTTCCCAAAGAGACTTGATTTCTTTTATTGGAGACTGATTTTAAAAACCAAGATCTGGGCACTAAATACCTTCATCACTCCTGGGTTATTTCTGTGGGGCCCTCTCAGCTGACAGAACAGAGACATTGTGTATTCTAACATCCATAAATATTTCCACAGGCAAACATTTATTTCCATATTAAGTTACATATTATTTTTTATTGATATCTCCAACTTTGTTACCAAATGAATTACTCTGACCTCTCCCTCTCACTTATCAATACATTTCTGCTGCAAAAGTGAGAAACCTGGATCCCACTATCGGGATCCAGGGATTCACTTAACTGACTAGTTTTAGTATACATATACAGCAATGTCAAAATTGCTAACCTGTAGCAAGAAACAACTTTTTCAACTAATTGATAATCTATAATACTTATGTGCAGTATCTTTAATCTTAAGTTCCATTCATTTCCAAAACTACGTAGGTTCATACTCCAACCTCCATTTCATCTACGTCACTGACATTCTTCCAACCATTTGTAAAATAGTCAGAGTCTCTTGACGTTCTATACATTCTTTCCTGGAATCCCTGAGCTTCCTAAATTATTTTTTTAATATTCATACATTAAGGTTCACTTTTGTGCTACGAAATTCTGAATTTTGACCTTAGCATAACGTCATACCTAATGTTACAGCACCCTATAGAATAGTTCACCCCCTAAAAATTCCCTGTGCTTCACCCATTCATCTCTCACTAACTCCTCACTGGAAATCACTGATGCTTTTAGTGTTTCTATAGTTTTGCCTTTTCCAGGGTGTCATGTAGCTAGAATAAAGTAGTTTGAAGCCTTCTTGGGTAGAATTACTTCATTTAATGACATGTACTTGTTTTCTCAAAGTCTTAATTGCTTAGTATCTCATTTCTTATAGATGAAAATAAACTCCATTTTTATGGATGTACCACAGTGATGTTTCATTCACTTTTTGAAGGACATCTTGACCACTGCCTCTTTTGGGTAATTATTAATGAAGTTGCTGCAAACAAAAACAATAGCTTTTTATGACAAAATTATAATTGAGTAAATACATACAAGTGTGATTGCTGGATTAAGGTGATATCTCACAGTGACTATAATATGCATTTCCACGATAATTAATGATGTTGAGCACATCTTCATATAAGTGTTCATGATTTGTGTGCTGTCTTTAGAAAAACATCTATAAAAATCCTTAGTCCATTTCTAGATTTGGGTTTTATTTGTTTGTTTTTGCTATTGAGTTGTATAAGTTTCTTTTACGTTTTGGATATCAACTACTCCTTATAAAAGACATGGTTTGCAAATATTCTCTTCAATTCTGTTGTCTTTCTGCTTTGTTAATTATTTTTTTTTTGCTATGCAGGAATTCATTACTTTGATGTGGTTCCATAGTTCTTTGCTTTTGTCTACTATACTTTTGGTGTTGCATCCAAAAAATTACTTCCAAGACCAATGACCTGGACATTTCCCCTATGTTTTCTGCAAGAAATTTTAAGATTTTGATCCTTAGGTTTATCTTTATACCATTTTAAGTTGATTTTTTTGTGTATGGTGTAAGAAAATTATCCTTTTTTGCATATTAATATCTAGAGTTTTGCTAGAATCATTTATTGAGGATCCCATCCTTTCCCCACTGTGTATTCTTGGAGCCTTGTTTAAGACTGGTTGACTGCGTATGCCTGGTTTTATCTATGGGCCCTCTATTCTTTTCCCTTGGTCTCTGTGTACGTTTTATGCTAGTCCTATAATGTCTTGACCACTGGGCTTTTGAAATATAATTTGAAATCAGAAAGCGTGATGCCTCCGGATTTTTTTGTTTTTGTTAAAGAGTGAGTGCTCCAGCTATTCAGGATCTTTTGTGGTTCCATAAAATTTCAGTATTGTTTTCTGTACTTCTGAGGAAAATGCCTTTGGAATTATGATAAAGACTGCACTGAATCTGTAGATCACTTTGCGTATGTGATCACTTTGACAATTATTGATTCTTACAATTCATGAATAGGGATATGTCTCCATTTGTGATTTCCATTTCTTTCATCAATATTTTATACTTTTAGGTGTACATATCTCTCATTTCCTTGATTAAATGTATTATAATCAAGAATATTTTATGCTATTGTAAATTATATTGTTTTCTTAATTCTTTTGTTCAGTAGTTTATTGTTATTATATAAAAGTAGAACTTATTTATTTTTAATTTTTTTATTTGTTTTGATTAGTGTTTTGGTGCCATCATTTATAAATGTATACACACACACATACACACACACACAGCCCAAATCATCTGCAAGCAGATATTATATTTTTCTCCCTAATTTGGATCCATTTTCTTTCTTTCTCTTGCCTACTCTCTGAGGCTAGAACTTCCCAGTACTATATTAAATACAAGTGAGGAGAGTGAGCACCCTAGTTTTATACCTGTGTTTAGAAGAGAAGCTTCCCACTCTTTAACATCAAGTACTGTTTTTTTTTTTCCTTTTAGTATTGTCTAGCTATTCTGGATCTTTGAACTTTCTATAAACTTTAGAGTAAGTACACCATTATTTTTCTAAAACTTTTTTTTTTTTTTTTAATTTCAGTGAGATTGGGGTTTGAACTAAAGACCTCACACATGCTAGGTAGGGCTCTATCACCAAGCTACACCACCCAATATCTTTCTAGGATTTTGATTGAAATTGCCTTGAATCCATAGATCAAGTTGAGAAGACCTGAAATTTTAACAATATTGAGTCTTCAAGTCATAGGAACCAAATATTTATTTAGATCTTTTTTTATTTCTTTATCCAAGTTTTAGCTTTCTGAATATTGTGCACATATTTTGCTTGATTTATAACTCTGGATTTCTTTCTCTTTGGGGGCACTAATATAATGGTATTGTGTTTTTTAATTTCAGATTCCAGCTGTCATTGTTGACACATTGCAAATCAATTGGCCTTTGCATATTAACTTCACATCCTGGGATCCTTGCTATGATTGTACATTAGTTTAAGGAGTACTTTATGTTCTTGCTGATTCTTTGGGACACTCTATGTAGGCAATCATGTGATTTCTGAACAAAGAAGTTTTATTTCTTCCTTCCCAATCTTTATACATTTTATCTCTTTTTCTTGCCCCATTGCACTAGCTGTGACTTCCACTATGATGTTGAAGCAGAATGTTTAGAGGGAAAATGCTCTCCTTATCCCCAGTTTAATGGGGGAAAGCATCTAGTTTCATCATTAAGTGTGATGTAGCTATAGTATTTTTATCTAAGAAAGTTTCCTCTATCCCTACTGTGCTGAGAGTTGTTTTTTTTTTTTTTTTGTCATGAATGGATATTACAGCTCATTAAATGATTTTATGTTTCAATTTATATAATAACATGATTCTTCATAGACTGTTGATGGAGATGATCTATTACAATAGCTGATTCTCCCTTTCAAATGTTAAATTTGGCTTGTGTACCTAGAATAAATCCCACTTGGTTTCGGACTATGATTCTTTTTTATACAAATTGGATAGAGACTCTATAGCTTTTTAAGATACTCTCAGATAACAATCAGTAGTCTCATTCTTCTAGGTATTAAAATGTTCAGTTCGGTATCATTAAAACTTTTTCCTTATAGTATAATATGAAAACCTCAATTCTTTGTTGCATTCAGAGCTTCTGCTCCAGACTTGGAAGTCGGCTGAAGGGAAGAGAGACTTGGTAAGAAGTTTAGTATTTTCCCCATCAGCTCCTTTCCTCCTTTCTAGCTGAAATATTTTCACTACTTAAAGGTTGACCTGGGTGGAGAAAAATGGAAAATACAATTTTACCTGGTTGCTGTAGTTGTGATGGGCCAAAGTCTTCCGGATATTTCTTTTTGAGCAAGAGCTGATTCCCTCTCTTATAAAGCTTTCTGAAGGTTCTTCAGAAAATAAATCCCATATGTGGAGGTTTCCCACCAGCAGATCTCTTGATATGGATGACATTGCCTCTCACTACCTCAGCCCCTGGGTTCCTATGGTCTTTCCTTCTGCTAGAGTCACCTCATTTCTCTATTTTGTCCCCTCAAGTAGGATTCTTGATAAGGAGACTGATGCATGCTTCCAACCCAGTGGGTCGACCTTAGTCCTGCGGGAAACACACATACTCATCCTTGTCCCACCAGACTGTGGGAGTTTTCCAATGTGACCTTGACTTTCACTCTCCACAGTTCAACTCCAAGTTTTATTGAGTAAAAGTTTGGTGCCTTACTCTTCAGTTTCAAAAGACACATAACAAGTGCTCCAAGTAGTGTCGTAAAAGTTTGACTTAAGGTGGGAGAACTCTTTACTCATGTCATCTCCTCTCCAGTCAGGATGTAGACTACATGCAAGGCACACTGACAACTCTCTCATCGGGAACTTCTAGCTCCCTCTTGCAGATCCTGGAGAAGGGTGATAAGCTAACAAAGGCAGATCCCCTTTCATCACCTCAATTCTTGGGCTACCTCATCCCCAAAAGAATACTATTCAAACCTCAGAAGCAGGCCAATATAAAAGGCAATGAGAAACCAAAAAAGAGCCACAGGTAGGGCTGGAAATTTCTGTCCAGGAAAGAATTTTCATTCCCATCACTATTTTCACCAAAAAGAAGTCAGTCATTCTTGGAGCAGGAAATGAAGACTCCTGATGTGGGACTGGGATGTGTGAGGGAAAAACGTTGCTCTCTGGCCTATAAGGACTGTTGGAACCAGAGCTTTGAAGTGCAGACACTGCAGAGGCCTCCCTATGAATGGAAGTGTTGGCCCCAAAGATATAAGGCAGGCAGCACCCCAACCAAGAAGGGCCCCGGGCTGTCTGTTGACCCTCTGAGGTGACCTCATCTAGTGTGAGCTTCTACTTATAATTGAGTTGCATGACTCTTCTGGAATTTCTAAATAGCCAATTAATTATCAGAAGGAGACTGGGAGACTGACCTTGGTTTTGCAGTGGGGAATCCAGCATCAGGGAAACCAGTGACCCCTCTCTACCCACTGCTCACCATCTAAGGCCAGATGGTTGGTGGTAGTAGAGGACACTAGTGTGGTCCATCAGCAACAAGATAGCCTAGTGGCCTGATGACGAGGCAGGAGTGGAAAACATGAAGAGCAGCAACCTATTGCCCATGTCCCAAGACACTCCAGAGAGGCTCTCAGTAACAGCCTGGGAAGGTGAAGGTGAGGAGAAGATTCTTCTGGATCTAACTGATGGAAATGTCTATAAGCAAAGGTAGGCCTGCCAACCTACCAGTCACAGTAGTAGAAGTCAGAACTTCAAGTGAGAGTCAAAGCCTTAGTCCAAAATAATGGGGACTAAATATTAAGATTGTGATTTTTTCCCATGGAAATGGCAACTGTCTTCTATCCATCTTTCCTGTGGGTATCAGCAGTAAAGATCCTAAAGCAAAATTGGCTTCTGAGTTTGTCAGAACTGCAGCAATAAAAGGTACAGGAAATAGTAAGGAGACAGCATATGACTGTTCCTCACCTTTGCAGGGAAAGAATTCCAAAGGATAGGGGAAATGGCAACCTGACCATGAAAGACAAGAAAGCAGATCAGGAAGAGGTGAAGAATCTGAGAATACTTCTACCTCCCCCAAAAGAATAAAGGGAACACTCTCATTTTCCTGCTAAAAATTGTGTTTTGCAATCTAATGCTGTCTGTCTCTGAAACCATTAGCTGTGTGACTTCTGGCTATTTGTCTGAGCCTCAGCTTCTTCACCTTTGAGATGCAGCTAACCCCATTCGCCGACCAGCTAATTATTACCAAAATTAATTGGGAGAAAATATGTAAAGCACTTTGGAGCAAAGTGAGCACTCAGTAAAAAGTAGATTTTAAAGAAAACACTATTAAATATGACTTAGAGATAATAATGCTGCTTTCCATTTAATCAATGTTCTTAATGACGATCCTGAGACATCAAGAAAGAAACATTTTAAAGAAGTCCGCCACAGTATTCCAAAAATTTTAATAATTTTGAAGTTTTTTAAATGACCACAATTCTTTTTTATTGGTGCATATTAATCATACAAATTGGTGAGTTTCAGTGTGTCATATTGATGCATGCCTGTAACACAATTGGGTCAGTTTCACTTCACCTTGCCCTCCCTCCTTCCCTCTCCCTGAGATCCTTAGTCTCCCTTCTACCTTCATAATGTCCTACCCTCTCTTGCTATTAGCTTCCATGTATGAGCGAAAACACACAGTACTTGTCTTTCTGAGTCTGACTTGTTTTACTTAACATTGATACTCTTTTTATTTTATCCATTTTTCTTTATGGCTGTAATAAACTCCCTTGTGTCCACATTTTCTTTTTATTATTTTTTCTTTAAGCTGTCTCTTTTTTTAATTCTTTTTTTAGTTGTAGATAGACATCACAATACCTTTATTTTATTTATTTTTATGTGGTGTTAAGGATCCGAACTCAGTGCCTCGCACATGCGGGGCAAGTGTTCTACCACAGAGCTACAACCACAGCCTCAACATTTTCTTTATCCAATTCATCTGTTGACAGGTACCTCACCTGATTCCATAACTTAGTTATTGTGAATTGTGCTGTGATAAACGTAAATATGCGTGTATCTCTAAAATATGCTGACTTTAATTCTTCTGAATAAATACCCAGGAATGGTATAGCTGGATCAAATGGTGGTTCTATTTTAGTTTTTCAAGGAATCTCCATACTCATTTTCATAATGGCTGTACTAACTTACATTCCACCAACTGTGTATAATAATTCTTTTTTCCCTGCACCCTCACCAGCATTTGATGTTATCTGTGTTCTTAGGGTAGCCATTCTGCCTAGAGATAGAATTTCAGTGTGATTTTGATTTGCATTTCTCTGATGACTGAAGATGTTGACCACTTTTTCACATAATTGTTGGTATATGGCCACAATTCTTTAACAGTCCTCTCTGCAAGAGGTGGGTCTATGTCGCCTATCTTTAGGGGCTTATCAGTGCTCCAACAGACACTGATGCAAGTGCTGCTACATGTCTCTAAGGCTGAGTTATCAATGGCCAGGAAGTTAACACCTACATCTCTTGGGATGCTTATTCATGGGAAGTCTGGAGAGGCCACACAGAGGCAATGAGAGTAGCAAGAACATTGCCTAAAATGCCTCATTGCCCTATAATGGAAAATACGTTTGAAGTGGCAGAACTCTCCAAGGACGGTGATGAAAATTCACCCATAAGATGAGTAGTAAACACAATGCCTTCAGATTCTCCCCGTTTCTCTAATCTCATTTCAGTCAGTGAATTCAGAACCCTGAAATTAAAACAAGCCTCTCTCCCTCATTCCCATTTCTTTTTTCTTTTTTATTGGTTGCCCAAGACAATACAATGATCTTGACATATCATACATTTGATTCAAATGGGGTACGAATTCTTATTTTTCCATGTGTACAGATTGAAGGATCACATTGGTTATATAGTCACATTTATACATACAGCAATACTAGTGTCTGTTGTATTCTGCTTCCCTTCCTATCCCACCTCCCTTCCCCTCCCCCATCACCTCTCTCTACCCAATCTACTGTGACACATTTCTCTCTCTTTTTTTCTTCCCCCTCACATCATCATATATGTAATTTTGTATAACAATGAGGGTGTCCTTCCATAAGTGGGGTGACTCAAAACAGAGTAGGGAGAAAGAGCATGAGAAGAAGATTACCACTAAGCAGGGACGAGAGGTGGGAGGGGATGGGAGGGAGAATGGGAATTGCATGGAAGATGGAAGGAGACCCTCATTCCCATTTCTGACATCAGCTCGATTGTTCTGATGGGATGGACAATATTTCTGTGTTTCTCATGTCTCTTTAAATGTGATGAGTGTGAGAACCTGGACAGAGAACCTGGATCCTGGGCATGTGGGACTGCAGGCTCCGAGAGCTCCACAGAGTGGCAATCACAGGCCTCCCCTTGCTGGGATGGCAGGCCCTCTTGTCAGCATCTGTCTGAGTGGAAAATGGATCGTTGTTGGTAGAATTTGTGAGCCGCCAATTTGTCAAGTCATGCCTTTGAAGGGAGGAGGGTGAGGGTGTGGAGAAGAAATACAAATCCCATTTTTCAATCCTCTGGGGTTTGATGTCTGTTTCACTGCTGTTAAGATTTTTGAGAGATAGCGAGTGCCTGAGAAAAATACTATGGCAAAGAGACAACAGTACAAATCGGTTTCCATGGCAACTTTTTAGATAAGAGTAATGGTTCTACCCAGCCTAGGGGGAAAAGTAGTAAGACTAAAATATGCTCCAAATAAACATTTCTGTGACTTTTTTCCCCTAAAGTATTTAATTTTAATGTAACTTGTGCTTGCTTTTTGCTCATATTCTAACTCTTAGCATGCAGGAATGACCCCCTTCAATCCCCTGTTTCTAAAGACCTCATGAAATGCAAAACCACTCTATGTATGATGACATAGTTCAGCAGCTCTCCTTATCTATGGGAGATACATTTGAAGACTAGGGAATGCCTGAAATTGGATAACACTAAACCATACACATGCTATGGTTTTTCCTCTACGTATCCACCCACGATAGAGTTTAATTTACAAATTAGGCACAGTCAAAGATTAACAAAAAATTACACTCTATGTATGTATGTATGATATGTCAAAATACACACTACCATCATGTATACCTAAAGATAACAGATACAAAAATGATTAACTATAACTAATAATAAAATAAAACCATTAAGACAATCATCCATAATAAAAGTTATATGAAGATGCTTTCCAACTCTCTCTCCAAATATCATACTTCCTATTGTGATAGTGTAAGACACAATGCCCACATGATGAAAGCACATAACTTGAATGACAGAGGCACTGTGGTGTCCTGTTAGGCTACTGTGTAAGGGTCACTTGAACACAAGCACTGTCATGTGCAGTATGTGTAACCAAGATGGCTACTAAATGACGAAGAGGCCATTTGATAGACTCCGCTCACCATGGGTAACGGAAAACTTAGAAAGCAAAACTGTTGGTTAGGGGACTCTTGTACATCCTAATAAGCGACCAGAGCATAAAGTTGATCATGTTAATGGATCTTAGCATGTCCAGCCTTAGGAGCTCATGTGATTTGCCTTGTGATTCTCAATTGAGTACTTGAAAGCTCACTGAGAAGGGACCACTGAGTGTCCTCCAATTTCACAGGACTGTTGTAAAGACTCAAAAATATCAGGTAGAAAAAGTCTATAAAGTACAAAACAGTGTACAAACCTGAATTACAGAAATAGTAGAAATAGTAGCGGCAATACCAGGAGTAGGGGTAGGAGTAAAAATATTATTAGCATTGGCAGAACTAGAAGCCAGGTCTCCTGAGTTTATTACTCACACAGGCTCCTCTCTGCCATCCATCCCCTCAATACAAGAGTGAAGTTCTCTTTATAAAAATTTAATACCTCAGTATCCACCTAACCAAGTTATCTCATCCCAGTTAGATCCAGTTGTGGGTTAAAGTGACAAAGGACAGAAGGATCAAAGGACAGTGAGCGGCCACCTCCCTTACCATTTACTAGTTCTTAGAGTCTGTCCTATTGTCAGCCACCCTTGTCTCTACTAAGGGCACTTTAAATAATGTGGCTCTTATGATGAACCCCTTGGGGAGAAGAAAGAGAAAGGAAATCCTGATAAGAAAGAAAAGGAAATTGAGAATGCATACTTTTGGCCAACACCAAAAACTAAACTTTATAGCTTTATAAATGTCTATGTTTGACTATATGTCTGTGTGTGTGTGTGTGTGTGTGTGTGTGTGTGTGTGTGCATGAGAGAGAGAGAGAGAGAGAGAGAGAGAGAGAGAGAGAGAGAGAGAGAGAACACACACACACTCTTTCTTTCTTTTCTCTTTTAGTACTTGGGGTAGAATGAATCAAGGGCTCTATCACTGAGCTACATTCCCAGCACTTTTTAATTTTTATTTTGAATCGGGGCCTCATGAAGCTACTGGAACTCGCTTTGAACTTGCAATTCTCCTGTCTCAGCCTCCTGAATCACTAGGATTACAAATTGATCATTTGGATTACAGGCAAGTACCACTGTGCCCAGCTAACCTTTTGTTTTCTTCCCACTAAAATCCATATGATATTGGACTGCAGAATAATCACCATTGGGAGGCTATGGTTTGAGGTGCAAATATTTCAGTGCAGAGCTAAAAATTTACCCTCATACTTTGGAATTATTAAAATTATTAATGATCAAAATTATGATCTCTCTCCTATTCCCCAAGTCGTTCACCAAATGTGGCTTTGAATTACTTTGGGTTATTTTCTGAAACCTCAGGCACCTCAGAGGATAAAAAGTCACCACTACTGAAGGTAAGTAAAAGCATGTGTTCTCATTGCAGTTAATTTTTTGAGCTTGAAATTGCCCTGGGCAATAAAGACATTGTGGGAATGAGTCCAAGTTGATCACTTTGAAGTAGGAAAAGCTCATCTGAATGTAAAAGTCTCAGCATATTTGCTTTTAGAGATTAATTATACTCTGTAGTTAAAATTTCACTCATTTGGTTATTCACCAATTTATTCATTTAATATTAACTTTCACCGCTATTCCACAAGTTTTGGGATATAAAGAAGAAGAATACAGTCTTATCAATGTGCTGATGATTTATAAATTATGTTTCTGATTCCAATTTTACCCTGTAATTTAGGTCCCTGTTTCTCTCTGTCTTCTAGAATCTCTACCTCGATATTCCATAATTATTTTAGACTTTATATGTGAAAATTTATATCTGGCCTCCTCAACTTAGAGAAAAAAAATTTCTTCCTATTTTCTCTAGTTAATCACTGGAGTGCCAATCCGTTCTTAACCACAGAAAGTCCAGATGCTACTCCTTAAGGCCAACATTTACTATGATTCTTTGAGACCCTATGGACTCCGTCAGACCCAAGGGATCCATGTGACTTCCAAATGCCAAGCAGAGAGGAAGAACTGGAAGATCCAACTTTCTCACTGCCACCACTCCTTCTATCACAGGCCCAGAACTGGTCTCACCACTTTTTCTGCGATATCCACAGAAGGAAAGCAGATCAGCAGTGATTTGTGTGGGGTGATACTCTTGGACATCCAAATCATGGCCTATGCACCAACATTGTGCTCCTGGTTTAACTTTAGGTTCTGTCTCGCTTTGTGGTATTCTCCATACATAACTAGTCTCTAAGACATGACACTATGCCAAGCTAGCCTAACAAGGTCTGTATGCCCCAGCCACTTGCTGGTTCCTTCAGCCAGCCCAGGTCCCTCTTTCTCTTGTGATGTTTCTCTCCATGGTGCTATCACTGTGTCCTTCACCTCTCTCTCCTTTTCATCAGAAAACATTCTTTGAAGTGCTGGTATGTTTGTGAAAGGCTTGCACAGTTCATTACTGAACTCAAAAGTCAGGACCCTGGGTACCTGCTCCATAGCAGAATAAAACCGAATCCCTCTCATCGAGATGCCTTGAACTTAGAGAACACAGCTGGCAGCTCAAATTATAAACAAACATGTTCAGGGCTTCTGTTATGGTTTGGACCTGGAATCCCTCTCTCCTGCCCCCTGCCAAAAAAAAAAAAAAAGCTTGCTCCCCAGTACAGCAATGTTTGGAGGTGGGGCTTATAGGAAATTATTGGATTATGGGGCTGTAGTTTTATCGGTGGATTAATCTATCTGATGGGTTAATCATTTGGAAGGACTACTGAGTGGTAACTACAGGCAGGTGGAACTGGAACGTGGCTGGAGAAGGGGAGCCATGTAGGATTGCCCTGAAAGGCTTTAGTTTCTTCCCAGTACCTTTCTCCCCCACTCTCTCTGCTTCCCAGCCTCCATAAGCTGACAGATTTCCTCCAGCATGCTCTTCTGCCTTGATGCTCAGGCTCACCTCATGCCCAAAGCGATGGAGCCAGTGACCAAACCAAAGTAAACTTTGCCTCCTCCAAGTTGCTCTCCTCAGGTATTTTGGTCACAGTGATGAAAAGCTGACCCAGCTTCATTGTGAAAGGTGATATAAGAACCAGAGGAGGGATAGCCACAGTACTTCAACGACCTAAGAATTTTCCTGAGACCTGATGTATATTGCCTCTTTTTTTTTAATCAAATCTTTAGGCAGTGGTCTTTGAATAAGGCAGTTTGCAAGAAATGTTTGGACACATTGGAGTCATTTTCCTAAACCAGCAAGCTTATAAGGATTCCTGTGGTACTCAAGCATTTAGGAGAGAAAAAGCACTTGCTATGACCTTGTTTTCCCCTTTCTCAGAGCCTTCAATATTCCCATCTCTGGCTCTTTTCTTTTCCCCTGTGAAATAATTTAATCCTGTATGTGCAAAAATGCCTTGTCAAAAACCTAGAATGTGCAGGGACAATAGCTCCTGTGGGGGCTTAGACACAAGCAAAGGAGCCACTGGTTATACATAGTGAGTGGATTAAATTTATGTAGCCATAAGCAATCTCTGCATCAGCAAATTCTAAATTATTAGCTGTCAGGTGGTAGAATGCTGGTTAATTGGGTAGGCACAAACATCTGCAAGATCAATCTGCTTCATATGGACACTGAAGTGGATGCCATTTTAGAAAGGAAAGCATTAGCTTTATATAGTTTGTTCTCTGTATGCTGAGCCTGCCCCCTGGGTCATATTCAAATTTTTAGGACAGGGAAGATTAGGCCTAATGCACATGCACAAAGACACATTTGGCTTTTCTACGGCACCTGAAAAGACATCAGAAGAGCCCAGAAAAGTCTTCAGGAGCAGAGATTACACTTGTCTCCAACTATCTAGTCATCAGAATAATAAAAGTTCAGTACAAAATTAATAGGGCTCAGCCCCCTGTCATGGTTTGGGAAAAAGTTACAGAGAGACACGCAAAAAGAGGAAGAACCGTTCAATCATACTTTATGAAGGTGTACAAATATTAACATCCCCCAAATAATATGAATTGCTTTTAAAATACATAAAAAGTTTTTAAAAGGTGGAAGGAAAAAATAAGATGGACAGACTGCAGAAAAGTAAAGACAAAGATGTAGCATAATTAGACCACGTCAGAAGCTGATTATGGCATGTCATTTAAGAGACAACCAAAAGTGCATTTGAAGGGCTGGGGGTGGCTCAGTGGTAGAACACTTTCCAAGCATGCACAAGGCCCTCAGTTCAATCCCCAGCACATTAAAAAAAAAAGTTCCTTTTACCAGAAACACAGGAACACTGAAACACTATTTGACAAAGGCACCATTGCCTGCCCCACCATCATGTCCACAGCTCCAACTTCCCATGCTTCAGATCACTTTCTTCATTCTTGTTCTTCTGCTCCTGTAGACTGACCCGCGAGTGACTGTTCACATACATTTTGAACAGCTGTCAGCTGGGTACTCTGACTTTTGGTTGTTTACCTGTGTCCTGACTGTCTGCTACCTTGGACTAGGAGGCCGGGCTTCCAGCATCCCCACAGACCCTTTTCCTGTTGCAAACCATGACTATTCTGGATAAGAAGTGGATCCTTCTGGAAGCCCACAACAGTTTTCACACTGGCTCCTTTCCATTGGTCTACCTCCACACTCAAAAACAAGCCGTCAGGCTTTTTCTTCTATTTCACTGAGTTCAATCAACGTGGAGAGGAGGGCAAGAGACCTGACTCCTTCCTCTAGAGTCAGGGCATGTCTCTGAATCCCTCTTGCAGAGGTCACAAATTTCATCAAGCAGTCTTCTCTGCATAGCTATCCTGTAGCTTGGTTTCTGGGAGAGGGTCCCTCCTCTTATCCCTTCAGGAAAAAAGATGGTAGTAGCAGTTGTTAATCCCACATTATTCTCTGTTCATTTTCTTAACCCTCATCCACATCTTTGTAAGCAGTGTCCCTTCATTAAACTGTCCAGAGATCACCCAGCTTCAAGTGCTGTTTGTCTTCTTCTTGGACCCAACTCATGGGACTGATGCACTCTTCTGTGGCAGCCACAGGAGAGGCTAGCTCCCTCCATGACCCAAGATTCATTTATTTCACAAATCTTTCCTGAGAGCCTGCTGAGGTTGCACAGAAAGCCAGGAGAGATTGAAATAGCAAAATATCCTACATTTGTGGGTCTAATGATGAGAGACAGACAATAACTTAAAAGTAATATACCATGTTGGATGGTGGTAATTACTATGGAGAAAGGGACAGAAAACCCAGGAAAGGGGGCAGATAGTACCAGGGACTGCAATTTTATATAATGTGGTCAAGGAAGAACTGACTTTGTATGGTGTGTGAGTACTGAGCAACATAGGAAAGAGAAAAATCCTAACTGCAAAAAAATGTTAGAAATTTTATTTTGAGGAAAGAGAATTGACTGAAAGCAGGCAACAGGCAAGAATTAAACACAGTGCCATATTTTGGAAAGAAAATTATAATTAACAAAGATAAAGATTTTAGAACAAAATTTTAAAAGTACTTTAAGGGTTTTATTTATTTGACTTTATATCTCTCCCAAAGCATCACCTTACCCTGACAGGCTATGGGGACAACAGGAAAAACTAACAAACCATTATTTAAAGAGAAAATGTTGTTCACCTATTTTTTTTCTCCTGACAAACTCATTATCTCTATTTCATGTCATAAGATTTATTCTGCCCCATGTCCATCACTTCAAGGAGGATTTGTGCCAGGAATACATGCTTAGTGAATTTTAGAGGATTCAGATCATAAGCAACATGTTTTGGGAAAGAATTATTAAAGACCACAGTTCCTTTTCCCCCAGTGTCTTTAGGGACCAGACAAGTAAGAAAACAGGTGACACAGCTAGGTAGAATGTGGTGAACTGGACAACCAGGCTCCCCAAAGAGAGGAAGTGACACTCAAGTGCACCCAATCATGCAGAAATGAGGGATCAGCAACACCTGGTTCCTGTTTAAGAGCAGTTAGAAGCCAGGCATTGTGGTGCACACCAGAAATCCCAACAATTCGAGAGGCCGAAGCAGGAGGGTAACAGGATCAACCTTGGCAACTTAGCAAGACCCTGTCCTCAAATAAAAAGTAAAAAAAATGGAAGAAAATCCAGCTCAGTAGTACAGTTCCCCTGGGTTCATTCCCCAGTAAGGGGACTTGAAAAGCTACCTCATCTTGATATGAAATCTCCCATGCAGGCGATTAATTCAAAAGTTTTTATGAAACAGTGAACCAGCCTCATCTAACACGTCTATGGATGCCCTTTGTTTTCTGACAAAGTTTCATTTGTTCGCCACAAGACTGCCACCTCTACTTTACAGAGACACCCACACTGAAACATGGAGGTGTAGACCTCTTCATTGGCTTCAATCCATCAGTATAGTCAGCTATAAGCAGACAAAAGATGTTTTCAAAAGGAAGCCAAGAGAGAGTGGCAGTCTATATTGGAGGTGCTGCATTTGAGGAGAAAGAGAAAGCTCAAGACTGTGAAAATGATACCAGTCTTGGAAATCAGAATCACATCCTTGACGCTGAGGCAAGTGTAGAAAGATAACAGATAGTAGACTCCTCTAAAGAGGACCCAGAGCTGTACCTACTAAAGTAGGGGTGTCTTGTTTGCTTATGGACCCCCACATCCTTTTTTCCCCTGCAGATGAAGTGCCCAAAAGCAGGAAAGCCTAGCCTTAGGGGGTAATTTCTTGGGTTGGAACCTGGGATTCTTCTCCTCCCCTAGGGGTGTTAACAACCAGTTGAGTAGGGAAGTGCTATAGGCAGTAGTAGTTCATTTACTTTTCTTTGATAATCAGCTACCTGTCCTCTGCCCCTGTCTCAGAAAGACTCTTGACCTATGTGGCAGACACAGGAGCTCAGAGTCCAATGGGGGAAGCCAAAGCAACCCTCTCACCTAAAATCTGGAGAGATGTGATCCCCCACCACAGTCCCTTTCACCCCCCCCACTGTCTCATTGTGTACAGTGGATGGGGTACAAGCCATTTTGATTTGGAAGTTAAAAGGACAACTCAACCAACAACTAGATTATCTGAAGATGGAAACACTGGGAGGCTTAACAGTTAAGGGTAGCAGATGCAGGATTTGAAAGTTGGTCTAGCTTATTGGAAAGCAGATGCAAGACACTGTTCTGAACACCAATTATCAAAGATCATATGCATATAAGACAAAAAAGAGTCAGTGACAACAGCAGAGGAGGAAAAAAGTTAAATAGAAAAGAATGAAAGAAGGAAGAAAGGGAAAAAAAGAAAAAGGAGGGAAACAAACTAAAAAAAGAAAGAAGAAACTTAAAAGGGAAACAAAGAAAATGGTAAGAAAGAAAAGTTAAAGAAAAAAACAGAAAGGACAAAAAAAATAAGGGAATCCTAAGAGAGTAACAAGAAGAAATAAGGGGAAGAATAAAAACAGGAAGAAAGATGGAAGCAAAAAAAGGGATGAAGACATAGTGGTACATCTGGAGTAGCCCCCAAAAGAAGTAGCCTCCCCAAAGATCCCTGCCATAATTAAGCTTCTCTTCTTGTTGGAAAAATTTTTACAAAGAGTGTCACCAGGATGCCACAGGAGTTCTGCAGAGAGCTCCATGTGATTCAAAGCTCCCTCTGTCTTGTAAATGCCAGGTTTGCAGACCAAAGGTGTGATAGACTCTTGTCTCAAACTTGTTGCTGTGCAAAAATTCACTACCTCTCTTTTCCTTGATAAAAACTTGTGAAAACTCCATCTAGCCTCAGAAAATGGCACACACCATACCACTGTTAGGTAAACCCACCCCCTCCACTGGGTATAAAGGTCAAAGAATTTCCAGACTCAGGGTCCAGGGATTTTAGTCATTAACCCTCTCTGGACCACTGCAGCTTAAATAAACCTGCTTCTTGAACACTTTCCTAACACTGCAGAAGAGGAAGGGGGACAGAAAGAGGAGGAGGGAAAGAAGGAAGAGAAATGCAATTAAAGGGACACAAGAAAGAAAAGCTTAAAAGAGGTAGTAAGAAAGGAAAAGTGAGAGAGGAAAACAACAAAAGGTCAGAGGAAAGGGGAAAAACATGAGAAAAAAGAAGTGAGCAAAGGGAAGTAATAAATGGATGATAGAAAGGGGAGAAAGGAAAGAAAGTGACATAAGAAAAGCAAAAACAAGGGGGGAAGAGGAAGGGAGCAAAAAATGAAAATAAGAAAAGAAAATGGCATATACAGTGGAAGTAAGAAAGCAGAACCAAAAAGAAGAAAGAAGAGGAGGAGGAGGAGGAGGGAGGAAGGGGAGGAGGAGGAGGAGGGGGAAGAGGAGGAGAAAGAAGAGGAAGAGCAGGAGGAGGAAGAGCAGGAGGAGGAAAGAGGAGGAGGAGAAAAGAGGAGGAGGAAGGTGGAGGAGGGGAAGGAGGAGGGAGAGGAGGAGAAGGAGGAGGGGGAGGAGGGAGAAGAGGGGAGGAGGGGGAGGAGGGGGAGGAGGAGAAATGGGAGGAGGAGGAGGAGGAGAGTGGAAATGGAAAACAGAAAAATAAAAGTGAGGAAGGGAAGAAAGAAAACAGAAATAAGAACAAGAAATAGGCAGGGCATGGTGGTGCATGTCTGTAATCCCAGAAGCTCAGGAGCTAATACAGGAGTATCTCAAATTAAAGGCTAGCCTCAGCAGCTTAGTGAGGACTTAAGCAACTAACTGAGACCCTATCTCAAAGTAAAAAATAAAAAGGGCTGGGATGTGGCTCAGTGGTATATCACCCCTGGTTCAATTCCCTGTACCAAAAGAAGGCGGGTGGTCAGGGGCAGGGGGGTGGGGGTCTGGGAGAAAATGAAGTGAGAAAAGGGAAACCAGAAAACCAAACCAAACATTGATGGGGAGGGGAAGTATTTGTTATTGACTCCAAAGCTGCGGTAGCTTATGAAGAGAATTGTAAAGTGTTCTTCAAGATATGAAAGATGGTTGGTATTATTTCTGCTCTAGAATTAAGTCACCCTCTGGCACCAGTATCTACATGGATACAAATGAAAAACAAAACCAAAACACATTTTGCACAGTACCACTCAGTTAATAGCAGATTCCCCAAAGGTATGAACAGAGTTGGAGGAATTTTGCTAATTTAAAATACTACGTTGTTGAACTGGGGATGCCGCTCAGTGGATAGAGCCCTTGCATAGCGTGCCTGAAGCTCTGATTTTTATCTCTAACACACACACACACACACACACACACACACACACACACACACACAGAATAAATAAATAAATAAAAAGTAAATAATGTGGTAAAAAAAAGATTACCATGTTGTCAAAAGATTCCAGCTGTGGTTGAGCATTCCCTGGTATCTTGCTTGCTGTATCAGGGAAATGAAGCTACCAACTATAAGGCAAACATACTACCTTATGCTTACAAGAGAGAGAGCACAGGATTCATGAGACTGCCATTTCTTAAGATCAGCATGAAGATTTTTAATTAGCTTATAATTGAATAATTATTTTAATTAGTTTATTAAATGAACATCTTATATTCCCTCAAAATGCCTAAAACCCAAAATTTACAGGTTACAAAAGTCTACTTAAAATGGAAGCCATAGGGTACATATGAATGAACCTGCCTCAGGGTGTTTTCCCTTTGCTTTTACAATAACAAAAGCTGAGTCAACCAGTTGCCAATTTCACTGTCTGTAAAATTAAACAGTAAGTTGAGTTTAGGGGTCTCTAACTAGCAGCCCAGAAGGTGAATCTGGCCATCAGACCTGCTGGGTGTGTCAGATGTCACATCCTACCAGAATGCCTGGTTCCAGTGCTGTGTGTATAGCCTCTGTGGGGCTAGTTGGAGGGTCTTTACTGTGAGACTGTAGTGGCTGTTCCTCCAGGTAAAATGTGAACAGAGTAGCATCATGTCACTCTCTTCCTCTCTTTCCCACTTCTGAGATCTTCTTTCCCAGCCTCCTCTGGAGATTTTACTTCTTCTGTTCATCTTTTAAATGTTGGAGTCCTTCTGGGTTACCTTTATCCCATTGTACATTTCCTAAGAGCTCAGTTGAAATTCCAGTGCTTGCAGGACTGAGGGGGACATGGCTCCCAACTTACATTTCCCCCACTAGTCTGCTCCCCAGCCTACATTTCCCCACCCCAGACTATTCCTCTGCCTTGTATATAAGTTTTCATTACTTTTTCCTAGTCATCTCTCCTTAGATGCTCCCAAAACACATCAGTCTCAATTAGTTCAAAATTCAAACCACACTTTCTCTCTTCGTCGACAACTGCATACCCATTTTCTTGGAGTGGCATCTCCACTCTCCCTGTGCCTGGCACACTCCACAGCCTTCAGGTACCAGCTTTAAAGAAGCTCTTACAAGAAGAGCAATCCTTCTTCACCAAGAAGGTACTTCTCCATATTCTCACAGCACCCCTGGATTACCTCTCAGAGCACAATCTGTGAAGTTTTCATTTATTCACCCATTTTCCATGTTCTCCTTAAAGGTAAGAACAGTGTCTTGCACTGTTGCTTCTTCTGTTTTTAGGATTGTACCTGGCTCAATAAATGACTATTGAATTAGAAAACTTAATTAGTGTTAGACATCCATTCATCTTTCCTAAATACATCTAATCAACCTCTGAGGATTTGTTATCTTCATTTCCTTCTCCTAAGCTGAGCTCATAAATCAATGATCTGCCATGATACATTCTTTTCCAATTAATATCCCATTATGTAATTTGTCCATTGAAGCAAAAACTGTTATCTGTGTGCATTTTCTGATGTCACTGCTTCTGTGACAGCAGGATGACTGCTGAAACATAAATGTTTATCTAAAAAGGGAGTAAAAGCTTACCATTTAATTCAACATTGAGTCAATCTGGTGGACTCGAATTCCACAGGACATTAGCACTCCCATGGTAGGAAGGCCTCTCTGTGCCTGTTCACATGCACGGCATGTTTCCATTGTGACTGAGAATTGGTCCATCTCAGAGAATGGACCTTTATCTCCCTCATCTCTAGCATCTGACCCCTCAGCACTCATGGTCACTTCAAACCACATTGGTGCGGGTACTTTGTTCTGTGTGCATGATGATATATTTGCAGTTCATCTGCATCCTTAACTTGACTTTGGCAACAGGACTAGGTGGGTGAGGTGAAGATTAATGAGACAATTATTTTTACAAGGAATATAAACAGCCTGAGTCTGCTGTGTTAACCACAGTCCTGACATTCATTGTTCTTTATCATTGAGATTTTTCTCCTTGAATTCAGAATAGTGGAAAGTCAATGTATTCTTTGAAGTAATCACTGATAATGGATAAAAGTAAATTAAGATACAACTTGATATCATCACAACAAATACTATTAACATTGAATCCTGCTGAACAAATAGAAGGGTGGAACAGACAAACTTCAGAACAAGGTTATAGTCCTAATGCTCATACAAACAAGTTAATGACTCAGAGGCTCAGTTTCCTCATCTATAAAGTGGAAACAGTTGTTAGAAGGAAAGGAAAATGGGTATTTAAAATAAGGAGGGTCTACAGTCACTTTTAGCAAGAATTCAGAACTCAACTTGAGATGAGTGCTCTTTAGGAAAGTACCTTGATGAGTTTTCAGAGCATGGTCTGGAAGGAGAAAGTTTAAGAAACAGGAGACAGAGACTGTTCTGAAAAATCAAAGTGAGAAAAACATTAAGTCCCAAATAAAGGAGCTGGAAATCATCAGATGTGAGAGAAAGGGAAGGTAGTGAATATACTGCAGGCAGTAAGAAGAGTCCCATAATAAGGCAGCAGGTGAACACGAAATTTTCCTTGGTGCATAGTATCTTATAGATTTCTATGAACAGGAGCATCTGTATGGAGTTGGGGTGGTTTCCCACCTGGGGTGTAATTGCTTTCCATTTCCCATTAACGTCTGCAGTACACAACCATCTGGTGTGAGTGGAAAATGATTGGGACGAAGAAAGGTTACCTGTGCTAGCAGATGAAAATGGGAAGGCACAGGCAGCCCTGAGGATCAGACAGCATTCTGGGTGCATATGGGAGGGGCAGAGGATGACAATAAGGTAGTACAGTTCCCTTACAAGGGCCCCAAACAGAACTTGAAATCTCTACATTCCAGCCCTAAGCTGGTCTCCCCTGAAAATTCATGGAACCTCTGGGTGGGCTCATTGCAACACAGAAGGGAGACTTAAGACCTTTTATTTGGATATGCAAATGGAATATTGAACAGCTAAAAGGCTGCAGGGTCTGTACATATTCGAGTTAGTGCTGTCCTGACTACCTTGTTGGGAAAGGTGATCTCCTGTGTACAGTCTTTCCACCTACTCAAAGCTGCATGAGAATGGTCCTTGGACCTAGAGTGCCTCCTTATCAAGAGATGAGGTCTGCACGCTCTGTGCTGGGCTTCTCACTTTGTGTGGGCTCTGTCTCCCTGTTTCACACTCAATATGTATGCCCTTTGTTCACCTTAAGCATGTGCATCACATGGCATTTGGCCAATTGCATTGCTACATCTGTCTCCTTTGGGGAGAGAAGAGGTCCTTCTGCTGCATGAGAGCACTGTGTGCACAGGCCCATTGCCCTGGGTCAGCTGCTGGGCAGACCCCCTGACCCTGGGGCACCGACAACTAGTGTGAAAGGCAATTTTGGCCGGTTTCTTCTTTACATGAGTAAAGCATTATTCTGTCCAGGGCTTGACTACTTTGTATTTTCCTTGGCAACTCCAGTATCAAAACGCAGTGAGCAGAAGTGTTCAGACTTCCACTCCTGATGACAGGCAACAGATGCCACTCATTCAACACACCTCCAAGAGATACACTGAGGACACATGAAATAACAGATTTGAAAGTAATTAGCAAACTTTACGACAACACACAAAGCAGATACTAATGTAATAATCAATGGACCTTTAAATCTCAGTCTGTGACCCACATCTTTCAAGCACATGTCAAGCAGCCAGGTCTGAAGCTCACTGGGTTCATTTAAGGGGTTATAGTACATTGTATTTTACAATGGGCATGATATTCAGATAACCTTTGTGCAGCTTCCAACATACCTGTTTAATCAAACAATCAGTGAGTATTTGTATGTGAATGGCACTATGAAGGGATTAATACAAAAGAATCAACAATCTATGGTCACTGAATGCACAGAATTAAATTGATAGAAACTTAGAAAACAAAAAGTTCATCTATCAGATCCATATAACAAGACCAGTCCTAATACAAACTAACTGTAACCCTGAACAAATTCCTTAGCCTTTTGGGGGTTTTTTGTTTCCAGCCATAAAATAATAATAAATATGCCTGGTCTCTCCTGTCACCTTCTAGCACTGTTGCAAGAAGAGCATGATATAATACAAATGAGAACTCTTTTAAAATTATGAAAATTCTATAAAATAAGGCATCATTGTGAAGAAGTCATCCTTGAGTATTTGTCTATTATAAATTATACCTGTTTGGTATGTTTTATCCATTTGGTCTATTGTATATCTCTGCATGAAATCACTAACTATGCATAGAGTGTCAGCTTTCTTTCAAAATTCTCTGTAATAAATCATTCACCTGGCATCCTGTGAAGGGATTGTTTCTGCTCCCCTCCCATATGCTAGAGGACAGAAGGGCAGAGGGCTGCCTGAAGGGAGAGGCAGCTCAGCTCAGAATCAATCTGCTTTTTTTATGTATGGAAGAACTGGAAGAGAATATAAAATACTGGAAAATATGACTGCACGTGGGTTAGCATAGTGAGATAGCAGATCCTTTTATGTCTCCAGCATTTCCTTTTTTATAGTTAGAATGTTCTGGTACGATAAATAAAAATAGGAAAAAATACCCCTTCATACCCTTGAAATCTTGTGCAAATCAGAGAGCATTTTTACATAAAGCAATTTAATTTTCACTACCTCTCTGTGAAGCCAAGAGGGCATTATTATTGACCTCCTTTTACAACTGAGGAAACTGGAACTTGGAGAGATAACATGGGTGTTCTAGAATCAAAAATCTTCTTTCCAATATGAGGATCCAGATCCCAGAAAAAAAGGGGGGGGCGGGGCCCTGTTCCAGGCAGGAATTAAGAAGAGAGGTATGATTAAGTAAAGAGCTCCTCAGAAGACTGTTAGAGGAAGAATCAAGATAAAGGTGTGACTCATGATGAGACTGCTTCAGCTTCTGAAAGCAGCAGTGAGGATGGCCATACCTGTAAGAAGAAATCGCTGCAGATTCCTCCCTAGAGGAGATTCAAGCCCCAGAACAAACATAGTGGTGATGGGTGGGCCTTCCCCAATAAAAGTCTCAGAGAGTCATAAAAATTTTATTGTAAATTAATGTACTTAAAATGGATCAAGATTTCACAGAACAGAGAACTGTCCAAGAAGACTCACTGCAGCATTTTTAGTTGTTCTAAAGGGCAGCCAATCATCTCTCATCCAGGTCCATATAGCTATGAGACAGAGAAGATGACATGCCTGAGCTGACACTGAGACACCAGACTCTGAGGCAGAGGTGTAAGTTGTTTCAGCTACGGACCAACTAACCCCTACTCTTGTATGTGCTGTTGGAGTCCTTAGAGCTGTTAGAGATGTTATTTCAAGCTGAGTTAATTGTCAACGTTTTTAGTGTTGTGCCATTTAATGTAAAAATAGAGGTTTCTACCTTCTCTTGAAAATATCTAAAAGTTCTGGTTTCCTGGGTCCAGGATTCCTGCATAACAGCAAGTGACCGGAGCTATGAAGATTGCCAGCACTCTCTGCATCTCCCTGGGCACTCCCAGTTCATGTCTTTATCTGCTTAATATGGGCACTTCCTATATGCAGTTGGGACCTCCACTCCAGAGCTGAAGTAGAGATTTGGATGATGAGCAAAGATTCGGAGGATAAGCCCAGACAGGCATGAAGCAACTCCAAAAACCAAAGGTAAAAACATTCAGAAGTTTATGATGACTGTTTTGCTCAGATTCATGTTTTCTCTGCATCAACCTTGTACTCGTGCCTGAAACTCCAGACTTGAAAATTGACCTGTCTCAGGGGGAGTAGGGAAGAAAGCCTAGTAAAGGAGCTGGAACAAAGTGGAGGCCAGGCCTCAGGAATGGTTACCAGGAAACTCCAAGTAGGTAGGGTCAAAAGCCATCAGGAACAAACAAACAGCAGAAACAGCTGTGTAGGCTCAGCTGGGGGAGGCCTGGAGCAACTCCCCTCAACTTGGATGATGGCACAAGCATGCCCTTTGAAGGCTCTGCAGCCCACCCACAGGGGACACTTTCATCCATGAAACCAAAAATAGAAGTCTCTGAAGCCAGCACCTAGGGACAGGGAGGGAGAAGTGCTTCCTCCAACAGACACAGCTCCATGCCTGCCACTCAGAAGGTCTTCCATGAGTGTTAGTTAAGAAATGAATTATAAAGTCTGCATCCCACAGGCTGCTGTGAGGATAGAAATCAGTATAACTCCCCAGGAGAGCGTCATGGCCATAGCTAGCAAAAGTGTCAAATAATATTTACTTCCACCAATGAGTCCTATTTCTTTGAATTTATTTTGCAGATACATCTACACAGGTAAAAATGACATGAAGACAAGTTTATTCATTGTAGTTTTGTTTATACCAAAAAAAAAAAAAATGGAAATAGTGCCATGTTTCCCAGGAGAAGGATAGTTAAATGGTTTATGTTAAAGAAAAAACTACTATGCAGTTAGGTTTTCTAAGAAAGAAGAAAATGTGGTATCCTCTATATACAAATATACAAAAATTTCAGAAAATTAAGTTAACAATATACAAAACAGTATTATAATACTGTACCCATTTTATATTAAAGCAAGAAAAATACTCTTGTATCTGCTCCATTTTCTTTTTTTTAAACTCTGGGAGGGGTTCCCCACACATATATTGTTTAAAATATTTTTGTTTTCAGTTGTAGTTTGACACAATACCTTTATTTAATTAATTAATTAATTAATTTTTTATTAATTAATTTATTTATTTTCACGTGGTGCTGAGGATTAAACCCAGCACCTTGCACATGCTAGGCAAGCACTGTACCACTGAGCCACAACCTCAGACCCCTACCCATATATTTTTAAAAAACACAAAACAAAGTAGTTAACTATTGGGGGCATTGTGGAGGTATGAGGTAGATGGAACCCAGTGGGAGGAAATCTTTCACTCTCATATTTACTGTTTTGCATTTTGAATCCCGCATTTGTTACTTTCTAAACAATACTTTTTTGGGTTTTTTTTTTTTTTTTTGGCAATACCAGGAATCAAACCCAGGGCTTCATATATGCGAGACAAGTACTATACAACTGAGCTCCATCTCCAATCCCTCTCCCCCATTTTTTATTTCTAATCTACTTATAATACTTTTATATAGTAATGAGGTTCAATGTGATAATTCAATACATGTTTATGATAGGTAATGATCAAATAAGAGTAAGTAGCATTTCTGTCTTCATTCAAACTCCTCTTCAAATTCTTCATAAAATTAACAATAACTTGTGCATTGTGGTCTCTTTATACTGTACTGCAGAACACTAGAACATGACCCTCCTAATTATACTTTGACACCCATTATCCATCCTCTCCCATATTCCTCCTATTTTCTTGTGAACACTGCTCTGAGATCAACCATTTTAGTTTCCACATGATGAATGAGAACATGCAGTATTTGTCTTTCTGTGCCTGGTTTATTTTACTTAATTTGATGTCCTCTTATTCCATTCATGTTGCTGCAAATGATAGGGTTCCATTCATTTTGTAGCTGAATAGTACCCCATTGTGTATGTTGTGTGTGACATTATCCACACATTATCAGCGGATACCATGGTTGATTCTTTCTCTTGGCTATTGTGAATAGTGCTGTAGTGAACTTGGGAGTGCAGATATTCCTTCAACACACTGATAACATTTCCTCTGGATATACCTTCAATGGTGAGATAACTGCATCATACATTTCTTTTAAAATGCCAAGTCAGGAGGTAGAGGCATAAATGGGCTTGGATCCTAAGAAGAGCATGGATAGAATCAGGGGGAACACAGTGGGACCTGATATGTTCTTTTGAGACTTCGTGGTTCTCACATATAAGAGCCACTCAAAGTGCCTTCTCTGAGTCTCAGGTTCAATTTACATAGAGGTATCTGAAAGAGAGACAAGGGTGCAGAAGGGGATTCAACTACCTCCTGAGAGACTGAATATGCAGACAATGACCAGATCATGTAGCACTGTAGAATTCTGACTCAATAATCAGCAGCTGACCCAGCTACCCCATCATGTAGCTATTCCATCATGCAGCTACAGACAAACAGCCTCTTATCTATAACTAACATGTCTCTAGTGACCAGTCCAGGAAGCAAACAATAAACCCTGCAACTACTGACCCAAAGTAGATGGCCCCTGAGTAATAACTAAGAGCTTCCCTAATTTTTGTGCCCACTTTCAACTTATAACCAAGCAGAGAAAGACACAAGCACTGCTAACCAACCACATAGGGTACCTCCACCTTTAGTGAGCCCACATACAGCTTCCCCAGGCGAATAGCCTCCCTTCAGGGCATACCTGCAGCTTTCCATATTTTACATAATAAACCCTTGCCTCTCATATGCTGCCTTTGATTCTCTGCCAAAATACAATGATTATGACTGACTCTCTTCCACATCTAGCTCTGGATAAATATCCTTTCTCTGTTCTCTTCATTTTCACACTCCTGTAAGACATCCCTGTCACCCGTGATTTACAATAATCCAATACAGAATATGATATACTGATAATTATTAAAGTATAACTAATCACTCACATGCACAGACAATTGCTAACATTCACACAAAGATTTCTGTCAGATTCAAAGTAAGCAAAAGAGATGGTATGGAAGCCCTTGTATGTGCATGCATAAATATTATTTGGTACATGAAGGAGAGTCTTTAAAGATAATTTTTACTCTGTCTTTCTCTGGAATTCTCCCTGCTACGGAGCTTCCAGGCATGGGGCCTCAGAGCTTCAGGAAGGGGTTGGTTCTCAGAGCAATGTCAAAATAGATTCTGGTTTGATAAGAAGCTTGAAAGGCCCATATTATTCAGGGATAAAGAAGCATTTAAATATATCTTGGCACAACAGGAATGAAAGCTGTAAGACTCAGGTGACAGAATTTCATCCGTGACTATGGGGAGAAGGGAGAAGGACAAGGATGTTGAACTTTACTGGGTCTTTACTTTTCTACTTCCCTGCAAGGAGCAGTAAATTTAGAAACATTCGAATGGAAGGAAGGAGACAGGGAGCAAGACACTGAAGTGAGCAGTAGCTGCCACTGCTGTGGAAGGAACACAGCTTCCAAGAGAAGTCCCCTCTCATGAACTAAACTGTGTCTTCCCCAAAATTCATGTGTCAAAGCCTTAACCTCAATGTGACTGTACTTGGAAACAAAACCTTAAAAAAGGAAACTAAAGTTAAGGTGGCCATAAGGGTAGAGCACTAGCCAAAGAGTACTGGTATCATTATAAGAACAGAAAGAGATACTAGGGATACCAGAAAAGGCTATGTTGTGAGGGCACAGGAAGATGCACACATGCAAGCAAATGCAAGAAGCATCACCAAGCCCCCTGCAAGCATGTCATCTAGACTTCAAGCTTCAGAATTGTGAGAAAATGAGAGCCTGTTGTTAAAGCCACCCAGTCTGTGGTACTTTTGATATCAGCTGGGTGAACTAACATACATCCCAAAAGTCCACTGGGCCACTGCTTGCTATGATGTTCCAGCACGGTCAGCAGGAGTCATCTTTGTGTTTTCCCACTGACATGACATACAGGACCCTAGTGAGGGGACTTGGAGATGCCTTCAGCCCTGAGGGTCTAGCAAAAGCTTGAGATCCCTAAAGCCACAGACAAATTTTGAAACTGGTCTCAATGTTGGCAGCAGTGAATACTGTCACTTCACACCATGTAGATACCTCATTAGAGCCTCTGCCAATCCCATATGCACCAGAGCTGCCCCATGGCATCTGCAGCTAGTCCCCAGAGGATGCCCTGTGGGTGGGACATCCCCAACTTCCCCTTCACTGCCTGAGCACCTGTGATGTATCTTTCCTTACATACAGGAACCACATGGTTCAAGAAAAGAAAAGAGGGCAGAGAGTGGCAGAAATCGGAAAGGTAGGATTTACCCAAAGAAATGAAGTAACCTAGAGAAAGTGTTCAAATATTGGCTCAGGCTAAGATTTCCAGATTGGACCGCATTTTCTCCTTTGGTTCTCCTCACCTCCCACAGGAATGTGTCTCATAAGGGAAATCATATTAAGAACAGACAGTAAAAGAAATATACATTTTTAGCACATCTGAATATAAGAGTAATCCATTACTCTGCTAGATCTCTTTATAAGCACAGATTTTTTTTCCTGGGTGCATGTACATGTATCTTGCATAAGACTATCTGGCACCATTATCAGTGAGATATCCATTCAAAAGAAAGACCAAATGTCTTTAAAATGTTTAAAGAATTTTTATTCCTGATTTAGAGTCACCCAGGAACGCCTCCAATGGCACCTTTTCATCTATATCCAAAGCACTTAACATCTGGTCTCACTTTCATAGAATACTGCCAATGGATGCCACCCCTCCTGCCAGCCCAGCAAAGCCTCTTCTCTCATCCCTGCCCCTTTCTTATCCTTCACAGCAGAAAATTCTGGGGGGTCACAGTGCCCACACTCTAAAGACAAAAAAAAAATGGAATCATTTATCTTAAGCTGTACCTTTTTCCATAAACCTCTATACTATTGCTGAGTACTGATAACATGAAGGCTCATGCACCTCACTGCAGGCCAAATAGCAGAGAGGAGGAAACAGATTGGATAGACAGCTCAGCTCACTGTGTTGCCATTTGGTTGTGGCTCTGTGTTTTTCAAAAAAACTACATGTGGTTTACAGCTTAGAAGCAATTCAAAACAAAATAGAAATATCTTTTTTTTCATCTTTTTTATTTATATATGACAGCAGAATGCATTACAATTCTTATTACACATATAGAGCACAATTTTTCATAATTCTGGTTGTACACATAGTATATTCACACCAATTTGTGTCTTCATAACTGTACTTTGGATAATCATGACAATCACATTCCACCATCATTTCTAACCCCACGCCCCCTCCCTTCCCCTCCAAGCCCTCTATCTAGAGTTTGTCTATCCCTCCCATGTTCCCACTCCCTATCCCACTATGAAGTAGCCTCCTTATATCAAAGAAAACATTCAGCATTTGTTTTTTTGGGATTGGCTAACTTCACTCAGCATTATTGTCTCTAACTCCATCCATTTACCTGCAAATGCCATGATTTTATTCTCTCTTATTGCTGAGTAACATTCCATTGTGTATATATGCCACATTTTTTTTATCCATTCATCTATTGAAAAGCATCTAGGTTGGTTCCACAGTTTAGCTATTGTGAAATGTGCTGCTATAAACATTGATGTGGCTGTGTCCCTGTAGTATGCTATTTTTAAGTCCTTTGGGTATAGACTGAGAAGAGGGATAGCTGGGTCAAATGGTGGTTCCATTCCCACTTTTGAAGGAATCTCCATACTGCTCTCCATGTTGGCTGCACATTTTGCAGTCTTTTTTAAAACAGGCTTTGTTGATATTAGGCAACCAATAAGTATTTATGGAAGAAGTGAAATAATCCTAGGGCACCAGGACTCACCTTGGCAGGATCTCTCCCTGGGTCAGACTCAGGAGGACACCTGTGTTCATCCCTGTCTTGGTGCATTTTCTATTGCTGTAGCAGAATACACGAGACTGGGGGATTTATGAAGAATTTTTGGCTCATAGTTCTGGAGGCTAAGATGTCCAAGAGCATGAGATATTATCTGCTCTGCTTCTGGTAAGAATCTCACACTGCCTCAACTCACAGCAGAAGGGCAGGTGGGAACTTACAGAAGAGAGAAGAAGACTTGCTTTGGAACAACCTGCACTCAAAATAGCAAATCTAGCCCCACAAATGCAAAAACTCACCATTCCCATGACCCAAACCCATCTGAAAGGCCCTCCTCACATAATGGCAGTCACACTTCAATATGGATTTCCAAGGTGATAAACCATATTCAGACCATAGCAATCCTGAGAGACTGTCTTCTGGAAGCACAATGAGAAATTTACAACGTGCAGGAAACCAGAGAGAGATCCCTATATGGAATCTGAATGGGAGAGTCAAAGCAGCCAGAAGACATCAATAGGAGATGCAGAACACTGATAAAGCAAGAGAGTAAAAGGTTTCTAGAAAGCAGTGGAAGTGGAGGTAAAATAAGAAGGGGTGAGGGTACAGAGCTGGTCAAGGTGAGTTCAGGTTGGATTTCACACGTCCTGGCTCATAATCTTTCTGTTTTGTTTTCATTTGCATTAATTCTTTTCTCATTGTGCAGGGACAGGACATTCCAGTGGCCCAGTGATACCGCTTACACAGTCTAGGGAAGGCAGAACATTAACCTGCAGGATACAAATAGCTATGCAGGGCAGCACACACAGAATTCCAAGGCAGGGGCATGGACAAGAACTCCCAGGTAACTGGAGGAAGGGAATAGCACTGCATCCAGGAATCCAGGAAAGGCTTTGTGACTGTGTTACTTGAGTGGAACTGGAAAGACAGCCAGTGAATTCATCATCCTGCTACTTCTCATGACCAGAAAGAGATACGAGTTTCTTCTACATGACCTCAGCCAAGTTTATAAAAACCTTGAATTTCTGATACCTCCCCAAAGAATGTCTCAAACCTGCTCTGTGCGATAAAGTAGCCTCTTACCCCACGTCTGATTGAAACTGCAATTACAATTCAATAAAGTTAAACCAATTTAAATACCCAGTTCCACATGTGGCTAGGTGCTACACATCAAACAGCACAGACAGTACACACTGCCATCGTCACAGAACATTTTATCAAGCACAGCTGGTCCAAACAAAATATTTAGTAATGGTAACTGTCAGTTTAAGCTAAGAGTATATTGAATCCTTGAGCAGTGTAAATATCAAAATAACTTCAATTTTAAAAATCAGAAAGTATTTTTAAATTACTATGAAATAACCTAATGGAATAAATAGCCCAAGGAATTTCAAGTTCAGCTAATATATTAACAAATTCATGTAGTACCTAACATTTCTAAAGAATTTAATTGATTTTTCCTGATTCTTTTTTACTAATGCATATGACAAATAAGGGGAAAAACATGCTTTGAAAGTTACAAAAATAGCATCCCACTCACCAGGGAAAATTTGACTATTTGTGATTTTTGGTCCCCACCCACAGTCATTCTGTGTACAGAACACAGCTGTTCATTTATAAATGATTCCTGGTGTTTGGGTGACCTCTGGGGTGGTCTACAAACATCATCCCCATTAGCAATCCTAAATGTTTTGATAGATATCTCAGTAAGTTCACTTAAAGCAAGCAGGGCCATCCCATGGCCACAAATAAAGACATAAAATGTACCTGTCACATTTTAAATTCATAAATCAGCCAAAAAAAGGTTTCAAAACTTCCATCTTGGAACTGGCAAACTATATAATGGAGAATGATAAATGACCACATGACTGCTCAGAAAGCCACCTGCAGCTCATCAGCAGCATCAGAAACCAACCCTTTAAAGAGCAGCGCTGTTGATCTCAGATCAAAGAAAAGGAGAAGGAAAACCCCTGCAAATCTTTCCGTCCTTTGTCTGCTGACTTCCTTACACACACACACACACACACACACACACACACACACACCTTACCTAATGACACCGTGGAAACACATTATGTCCTCAGTCACTTTACAGGACTTTCCAGCATCCCTTCAATCATTAGCTCTCTGGCTTTCTTCTATGAATGAAGTGATTTATCTTGCTAAATGTGAATCATCCCTCTTGTCACAAGCATACAGAATAGTGATTGATTCTGAACTTGGAGTTGGCTGGGTTTTGTTTTTTGTTTTATTTTGCAGTTTTCTGACCAAAAAATAAAATAAAAAATCCAGAAAAACTCTGGAGATAAGGACTTGGAATTCCTCACAGGCAGGTGCTTGTAATTACTAGCTACCACTTATTCTTGGCTTGCTACATGCTCGGCCCGATGATGAGCACACTTCATGAGTGTTTTCATTTAGTCTTCATAGCACACCCATTAGGATGTATTTCTGTTATGTACATTGGAGGAGGAAAGTTTCAGGGGAGAAGTAAAATCATGCAAGTGGCATCGATGAAGTTCAAACTATGTAGGTCCCAGATGCCAAGCCTGTCTCTTGTCCACCCAATTGTGTTAATCTCAAGGTGGAAGACAGTCTCTTCCCAGAGGAAAAGAAGAGAATAAAAGGAAATCAGGCTGGATGCTCCCAAGGGGGCAACGGGGTGTGCCTGAGGACACTGGAGAGTGGAGACCAGCACCTGTGGCATCTCAGTAGGGAGAAATCCCATTAGCTTTGAGAGTTTTTCTATCATTGTATAATTCATTAAGTAGCTGGCATTGCATTAACCTTTTCTTTTTCTCTGTGGCATTCAGAAAGCAAAGGGTATTTTGTATTGTTCTGAAGACAACAGTATGGAGGTAAAAAATGTTGCCTTCTCCACTATGGTTTCATAAAGGGAAGGTAAGCCATTTGCCAGGGGCCCACAGGGTGGAAAGGAACAGAACTCCCAGAAACACTGGGGTAAGAGGAACTGTGTAGACTTACACTTCCTGATGATACACTTTTGGACAGAGGGGACTTATCATAGTGCCAATGTCTTTCTTATAGAGCAATCAACTTTAGTTCACTGGTTGATCTCCTCTAATTTGTTGATGCTAATAAAAACATGATGAAGCCTTTGCACTTAGTGAAAGATTTTTGCTTTCTATTAAATTAAAAATATAGCAGGTAGAGTAATATGATTTTAGGGTTGGAATATTTAAAAGATTATATGATAAGCAGGACATCAGTAAATAAATTAGATCCAGAATAAAACAAGCTGGTTACAAATCTTGGCTCCATCACTTATTCAGTCTATGAGCTGGGAAAAGTTATCAAATATTTGGAGCTGCAACCTTCTCACCTGGAGGGGTGGCACCTGCACGTCATCATTTTACTATGAGAATTAGTGACCTAACATCTTGCAGCGCTGGGTTTACAGAAGGTGATTCTGTTATTTGAACAATAAAACACCTGTGTAAATTGAAATACCTGTGTAAACTGCCTGTCACACTTTCACAAGTTTTCTTTAATCTTTACAACAACACATTTTACTAGGAAGGATGGAGGATTAGAAAGGTTTAGTCATTTTCCTAAAAGCACAGATAATCAAGTACTGAAATCAAAATCAAACTTGCATTCTGATTTCAAGTTGAGTGCTCCTTTCACTTTACTCTCAAAAAGGGGAAAAGCATGGCAGAACATCTTTGCCATTGGCTTTACCAGCCTTCACCACACAGATGGCCATCTTTCCACCTGGATGAAGACCAGATTATACCACAGAAATCGGAATAAATTCCCCTGGTCATGCTACAGACTGGATAACCTCTTGAGTTCCTCTGCATCTTCTAGAACCTCTGATGCGATGCCAGGCAGGCAGTATTGATCCTGTTATTACGGGATAACAAGCAGATCCATGAAGCAATCACCTGAACTAATTAGACCTGGTTTGCTATAGATTCCAGTTTTTTGCCTGAGCAACTTGTGAATTGAATTAAACCAAAGACGTGTGACTTTTCTGGCTTCTTGGAGAACTGGGCATTGATATGTTCTTTGAACTCCTTCTCTGGTTCATTCTGGGACATGAACCAAACAATTAAATTCCCAGTGCATATTACAACGACCTTTCCTAACACCATAAGAGAAAAGAAGGAAGAGAAAACCGATATAAAGAAGATACAGAGAAAAAAAGGAATTAATATTCTCTGGATGCCAACACTTTGCTAGGCACTATATTTCCTCTTATATTTTTATCTTCATGCACCATCATTTTTATTTGACTCCTTTACACAGTGAGCAGATTGATATTAATATTTCCAACTTAACCTTTGCTCTTGTCAAATGAGTCAAATATGGAGGGAGGTACCAAATGATTTTTGGTTGAAATTTAGATAGATCTGACAGGTTGGCAAAGAAGGACTGTCAGAAGCTTATTGAAGATTTTTCTACCTTTTTTTAAGGGTGGGGATTGATTGAGTGAATCCCTAGAAAAAGAACTCATATAAAAGGGATTGAAGGAGAATAGACACACATCCATTGAGTAGCTAAGATCCCTACCTACCTTCTTCTTTCTAAAAGAACCCAGATATGGGCTGGGGGCATCAATATGCCTGCCTCAACATGTTTTCCCAGCCCTCCCTGATAGGAATTATCACATTACTGAGTTGTGGCCAGTAAGACATGAATAGAAAACTACCTAGGAATTCTGGGAAAACTCATTTTCTAAAAGAAAAAGAGAAGTTGTAAGTGGTGCAAACTTCTGTCTTAAAAATGTGTGTGTGTGTGTGTGTGTGTGTGTGTGTGTGTGTGTATGTGTGTGTGATGTGGGGAGTGGAAGCAGCACCTTATGACCATGAAGCCACAATATGAAGAAAGAAAATAAACAAGACAAAAGAGAATGCAGAAGTTGATCTGACAATCTTTACTCCCCTCATCTGCACCAACAACCACCTATAGAGTACATGTCAAATGGCAAAATCAAATCTTCATTGGTTTAAACTCTATTTAATGGGTTTTTCTATTACTTAAGGTCAAGCAAATTAACAACTGGCATACCCAAGAATGGAGCCTTCTTTGGATGGGACAGGAGGTTACATATACATGGATCTGTTGATTTAATTTTTTTTCTCTTTCCACACTGAATCATTGTCAAAGTGTTAAAGAAAGCAATGACGTATGGACTAAATAAAAGCCAACAGAGATCATTCCCTGCAAACACTTTTTACTCCTCTAATACTCTAACATAAAAGGGAGAGACATGGGACACATTAGGGAGTCGTAGTTTCAAAATAACAGAAAATGAACACAGTTTGGCTTCAGAAAAACAAGGCACCAACTGACATCGTCACTGTCAATCCAGGGGTGGTCAAACTTGAGGCATATGGATCCAAGGGCTCAACTCACATCATCAGGACTCGACCTGTCTCTCTATAAATCTGTCTCTTCCTCTTCACTCCACTCTGAGCTGTGTTGGTATGTCTCTTTGAAAGGCCTTTTCTTTATTGCAGGCTACTGGTTCCACACTTACATACTCAAAACTCCAATCCCAGCAAGGAACACTTCTTTCCTGGTTATGCACACAAAGTTAAGCTTCATTTTCCTGAATGGACTACTGGGAGGTGATGGAAACAGATAAAACATGGTTAGAAGAAGTAAGTTCCCGAAGGCTTGCCTTGGAGAGATATTTCTTGTCCCTAGTGCTCCACCCCACCACCATATCTCTCTCCCTCTCCCCCTTCCTCTCCCCACTGCTTCTAGCTGCCACAAGCTGAGCAACTTCCCCTGCCACCTCCTTTCCACCACGATGTCCTGCCTCACTTGAGGCCCAGTGTAATGGACCCCTGTGACCATGGACTAAAATCTCTGAAACTGTGAGCCAAAATAAACTTTTCCTCCCCTAAGTTGTCTGACTTAGGTATTTGTTACAGTGACAATGAAGATGACTAACAGTTATAAATTGTCCAACTGCTCAGTGCCCACTATGGGCAGAGTAATCACTGGACCAGCCAAAGACTCAGAGGTCAAGAGCAGGGGGTTCTCCAGGCCAAGAGTGCTGGGTTCTAGGTTCAATCCCTGGTCATCTTTTCTAGGCTGGCTCTATTTATTTTTATCCAAAAGATAAGAATTCTATACTTCCATCATAGTCTTGAGTACCATATAAAATAATAAGCAACAAAGGTCTGATGTGTTTACATTAGACACTTTCCTAAAACATGTATATTGTGTCATTTTCAACAACAATTAAAAAGAATGAGGTAGGTCTTTATATAAAAGCATTAAAAGATCTGCAAGGCATACTTCTGAGTTTTTCAAACAGGAAATTACAAACTAAAATAGATAGGATACCTTTTACATTTACAAATCTATGTAACTGCAGTAAAATAAAGAGCATGCTATACGTATAAATCCCTGGGCTCATCACCATTCAAAAAGAAACTTAATAAGATGGGAAAACTTTCAAGGATGTTAGAGAACCAAATCATTATTTTTAAAACAGGTGAAAAAAAGAATAAAACCAAATTCCCCATACAAACTGTACTTCAAGTTAACCAAATAGGGGTACTTTCTCAAAGTATTCCAACTAATAAAAAAGAAATAATGGAATTGTTATATCAGTGTTTGGCAACCCCAGTGAATTAACAGATCGAGTACTAAGCATCTGTATGTTCCAGCACCACTAAAAGAAGGACAAGTGGAAACTAAGCTACAGATGAGAGAATACAACACCTCCTATGAAGGGATATTAATAAGAAATCAAATCTGAATATGGTTCACTTGAGAAGCCATCACCGGTTGACAGGAAAGAGGACAGTGGAACACATTGCACATCACACCAGTGGAATCTAGGTTATAAACTTGGGACAAACAGTTTTATTTCTCAAAAGCAAAACAAACTTAAAAAAACTATAGTGGAAAAGAAAAGCCTAAAGGCTTGAGGATAGGAAGGATGTTAAAAACCATCTCGTTGATATATCTGAACAACACTGCCTCCTGATTCAAATAAACAAACTATTAAGAGAAATAATGAAGCCACTGGGGAAAATATACACTAAATATTTTAATAACTTATTAAATTTTAGGCACTTTTATTGATTCACTTTATATATGACAGAATTCGTTTTGATATAATTATACAACATGGAACATATCTTATACTAATTAGAACCCCATTCTTGTGGCTATACATGATGGAGGGATTCACTAAGGTGTATTCATATATGTATATAAGAAAACTATGTCAGATTCATTCCACTGTCTTTCCTTTTTCTATGCCCCTCCCTTCCCTTCATTCCCCTTTTTCTAATCTACTTAATATCTATTCTTCCCCTCACCCCACTTTTTATGGGTTAGCTTTCAAATACTGAAAACATTTGACCTTGGCTTTTTAAAAAATTATTACTTAGGATGGTAGTCACAAGTTCCATCCATTTACTGGCAAATTTCATAAAGTCATTCTTCTTAATGGATGAGTAGTACACCATTGCATATATACATATACAGCACAATTTCTCTATTCATTCATCTGCTGAAGGGCTCAGGTTGGCTCTCTAGCTTAGCTATTGTGAATTGTGCTGCTATAAATATTGATGTGGCTGTGTGACTATAATATGCTCATTTTAAATCCTTTGGATACATACTGAGCAGTAGGAGAACTGGGTCAAATGATGATTCCATTCCAAGTTTTCTGAGGAATCTCCATACTGCTTTTCAGAGTGGTTGAACCAATTTGTAGTCCCACCAGCAATGTATTTAGTGGATTTTTTACACAAATTCTCAACAATATTTATTGTTGCTTATATTCTTGATAATTGCCATTTGAATTGGAGTGAGATGGAATCTCAGTGTAGTTTTGATTTGCATTTTTCTAGTTGCTAGAGATGTTAAACATTTTTTGTACATGTGCCGACTCTTTGTATTTCTTCTGAGATGTGTCTGTTCAGTTTCTTTGCCCACTTATTGATTGGGTTTTTTTTTTTTTTAGTTATTCATATATCCTGGAAAAAACAAAACAAATGTTAGGCCCCATTTTTGAGATTAGGGTCCCTGAAGGCAGCCACCAAGATAATGTGTTAGTGATTTAATACAGAACAGTTTCTAGAAGAAATCTGGAAAGGGAATGAAGAAAGAAAGATAGGGAAGAAATGAAAGTCAGGAAAAGGTGCACTATGAAGTAAGTCTGTGCTTTAGGGAGCTCTGGAATGGAAATTATACTATAGAGTTTGTCTTACATTGAGGCAAAAGTACTAAATTCGGTGGTCTGCACCAGTCCCTGAAAGAAGGATGAGATATGGAGGCATTTTGGTTTTTGGTGGGCATTCTACATCACCTCTCCCAGAAGCAATCTTGTCTTAAATGTAGACAAACCTACAATTTCCTGTAAGCCTAAGGCCTTTTATGCAATCAGCCCTGGAGTAAGCAAGGAGCAACCAAGCTTCCTGAGGCATTTATGCAAATGTGGAGCTAAAAGTGATAGTTCTTTAAGAATGAAAAACTTTCTCATATGTATCATATCATATAACTAATGTCAATGAAGAAACCATACCGAATAAAATTTAAACCTTTGTCCATGGCTTGGGGTGACTCAATAAACTAGTGGTGCAATTTCTTTTTAAGTTATATTCATTTTAGAATTGAGGAAACTGAGACAGGGGAATTAAGTGACTTGCCCAGAGTCCCATGAACATGGTCCATCTGATCTGAAGCTCTTAATCCTTCATGTTAGATGGTGAAGAAAAGAGGGTTCTTGGAAGTAAGCAGATGTTTATCACCCTTAATGGTAAATATATTAGTTCAGTTATCAAATTGGCCAAGAAGAAAAATAATTACAATTCTCAACTATTTGGAAGAGTTTAGGAAAACAGTAACTCAAATACGTCTTGGGAGAAATTTTTAGAAAATTACTACATATTTTAGAGTATAATTCAACTCAAAAACTCTTAAAACATGACTATGTTTCAATTCTGTAATCTCATTTCCAGGCGTTTTGCCTAAGAATATAATTGGACAATTACACAGACATATGTGCAAAGCCGTTTGCTATAGAAGTTTTTACAATAGCGAAAGTCTGGGAAAACCAACCAACAATAGGTTATTGGTTAGACAATGTAAAGCCTGACAGGAACTTATGCATCCATAGAAAATCCTGCTGTAAACCAATATGCTGACAAAGAATGTTACACAGATTTTTGTTGTAGTAGTTTTGTTTGTTTGAGGGTTGAAGTATGTAGATTACAGGCCAAAAAAAAAAAAAACAGACTTTTTTTTAATCTAAAAAATCTAGTAAATGTTTATTTCTGATTCATGAGATTTTAAACAATATCACTTTTTTTTTCCAAAGAAGAAAGTTGCTGGCATGATCTCAAGGAACAAATGGCAATGTACCTGATTTGCCCCAGGAAATCCTGCTCCCCACTCTAATTGCCACAAAGACCAGTCCTGACCTGCAAGTCAAGTGCTGGGGAAAATGGATGAGAAAGACATAAAAAAGATGAATCAACCTGGAAACCATAAAATCCTTGATATACAATTAATCATGAAAGCAAATTACCAGAAATCATCTGAGAGGGAATGTCTTCCCCATTACCCCTGGGAATCCCGGCCAGCAAGGAAGGGGACCCTAGGCTGTGTCACCAGCATTCTCAGGTCAAACATCTGCAGGCCTCTCTGAGCAGACCAGTGGGAGGCTTCCTGTCCTCATAGTCAGCCTGGGTGCTGGGTGGTGGCAACACCTGGGAGCTGCTGACAGCCCACTTATCCCCTGGGGCACCCCAGGGACTTGGCAGCTGAGTGTCTTCACCTGGATGCTGAGGGATTAGATTCCAAGAATGCAGAGGTCCCCAGGGCTTTGCAGAGAAAGAGTTCATTTCATATCTTACTGATGGAAATGTAAGTGGTGACAGTTTTTTTTGTGTGTGAAGTTATCTAGAAATATCTATCAAAATTAACATATTCCCCCAAGTTCAGCAGTTATCCTCCTGAAATCTTCCCCTCAAAAGTAACAGCACCAGCTCAGGAAAATGCATCCCAGTGGATCAGGAGCAGTTAAGCTCTATGCTCATAGTCCTTATTCTAGATGTCACTGGTCCCAATGTCTTTAGGGTGACAGACTGGGGAGTTGGTATCTCCAGGTTGGAAGTCAGAAAGAGCTGGGGTGTATTGTATGGGGCAGGAAGTGCCACAGCTTTGAGTGGAGTAGGGAGCTGGTGTTTTCAATGAATCCAAAGCTTTGTTTAATCAGGTAGAGTAAGTTATGCAAGCATGAAGTAACAATCACAAAGGAAGATTTTTTGTCGTCACAGCTCGACATGGAGGGCCCCTGTACCTTGGCACACAGAGCTACACAGGGTAGCATTAGGGTCACTCAGGAGACCAAGTGAGCTAGGGGAAAACATTGGTTTGTGGATTTCAAGGCAACAGGCAAGGCAGAGTAAATAGGCTAGGACTGACTGGTTTGAATAATGAGCATGGGAGGGATCTAACCTAGGAGCTATCACCAGTTTTTTATACCTGGCCCTGGGTTGACTTCTGGTCCTGACAGAGGAGAAGTAGGATGTGGGCTCTGGACAGGTTGGTTTGCATATGAAAGGAAGGCTTGAAGCAGAATCCTTTACTATCTCTAGGAATAGGCTAGTCATGGGAGAAGAGACCCTTCAGGGTCAGTGAAGCCCTTAGAGGTCAAAACATCCAAATAAAAAAGACAAGACGACATGCTTTAATGCAGCTGGCCAGGCCCAGGTGGTCACTGTGCTCATAAGACCTCACCAAGGTTCACAGAATTAAGTGTACAGGCCAATCAGCCTGCAAAGACTAAATTACAGAAAGGTCCTAGGCATGCAGGATGTGCCAACACTGCACAGGGAAAGGAACCAGAAGGGACACTGGCTGGCTTGGGCAGTATTGAATTGTGCTCAGGAAACACAGAGGCACACAGGAGAGACACAGGCTGTCAGGACCTTAATTTTATGTTTGGGGTTGTGAGTCAACTCCAAGGCCAGCAATGCCAAGTGGAGTTCAGGATGACATACAACCAATTTATTTTCAGAAGTTTATTTCTCTCTAGTTTCATCCTGCAGATAGAAACTTCAGTCTGTTGAGCAATTGAGGCCCACAGGGGAATTAAATAAGCGAAAAAGGGAGAGAGATACTGTTTCTTCCCCTTGTGCCAAAACCAAATTCCAAGGACTTGGGTGGCCTCGGAAACTCAGGGGTAGGACAGGAAATGAAACATGCTTGAAATGTGACTTCAAATGATGTGTGCACATATGGGCAAAGGATGAGTCATCCATCCCACCCAACCCACTCACCTGCATGATCCCCACTTGGTCTGTGCAAACTTGGCTTCTCTACAGGGCAGTACCACCTCCCTCTCTCCAGTGACCTTGCAAACTGGGGAAATTAATATTTCTCTTATTTTAAAAGAAGAATGCCAAACCAGAGAGGTTCTATACAAAATGCTAAGTTGAGAACTCAATAGAGAGATGCTTGTCTCATCTCAGCCAAAAGCTAGTTCCCAACCCAAACACTTAAAATACTTGATGGAAACAGACTTTGATCTGGCTCTGGGGTATGTATGACTGGCATCTGTGATGGTCAGGGGGATAATGGGATGGCTCCCTTGGGCCAGCAATAGCTTTGTTTAATGTACACAAGAATCTCTTAACTGGGAGGGCTCACATCTGTGCGCTGTATCCATCTGCTACCCAAGCCAGCCTGCCAAATTGCTTCACTGAGCATGGAGAGTCCCGGGGGAGAGTCCCAGAGCAGCGTCTGAGGCAACGCTTGGAACCTATTGGCCATGGGGAATCCCTTTGGATGCCTGGGTTTTGCCTGAAGAGGTTGGAATTTCCCAGCTCTGACTACCCACCCCATTCTTGTCAGAGGAGATGCCTATGATTCAAGGCAACTTCTGTCCTTCTACTACCTGAATTAATGTGTCTGCACCCAGGCTTCACTGTTTCCTTTCCTTTCCTACCACCTCTCCCTCCAGGACACTCTGTAGCCACCACTTGCTCATTGGAGGAGCATTTTCTCCATATGTTCCAAATTTAGACCTCTTTTCCCCCCAAAGACAGATATGGAGCCTCTGGCCACTATTACCTACTAAAATAACTCCCTGATACTCCAACCGCACCATCCCTCTCCTTAAACAAAGGAACTGAGACACAGTCGCTGGTGATCAGGAATAACGTGCCCAAGAGTGAGAATCCAGCTCTGAGGTTCTCTCCTCTCCTTCCCCAAGTGTTGAAAAAACTATTGGAGCTCGCTTTAAAAAGTATCTTAAAGGGACCTAGTTCTTAGACTTTAAAGAGCGTAAAAGTCCCCTGGGGATCTTGCTAAGATGTGGATTCAGATATAGTAGGTCTAGGGGAGGCCCAAAAGGATGCAGGTGCAATAAGCTCACTGGTGATGATACAGTTGATATTGATCATTCTGCTGGACCACACTTTCAGTAGCAAGGACTTAGGGAATATACAGCTCTCAACTTCAACTGCATGTAGATATGAGTGTACAGATACCTGCATGTGTATATGTGTATGTGTGCATGTAAGAGCCTATCTATGTGTGTATATATATAATCTATGTATACATATGTATATGTATATGTATACACAAACACACACACACACACATACACAAAAATCTGCAGGGGAAAATAGCAACAACCTAAAAGGGGATACTGTAAAAAGTGTCTTTCTCTGAATTGGCTCTTCAAACATCTTAAGTCCTTCTTATGGCTTCAAGCTCAAATTACTATCATTTTAATAACATTTAAAACACATATTTAAAAAAATCTTGTACCATTCTAAATTTGAAACGTATTTCATAGGGGGAAGCAGAAACCCCCAAGGAGGGAGATTAACTTTGGGCAGCTGGCTAACTCCCCGGTGACTTGGAGCCTCAGGGAAGGCACTGATTTATGGATGTCGAAATTGAATCTGAAAGGGCTCCTCCCGGAGTAGGGGCAGGGGCTGACATCACCTGACAGCTGTGGAAGCCCAAAGTCAGGCTGACAGCTGGCCTGGCCTTGCACTGTATGCAGCTGGCTGCTCTCAACTTCCTGGCAGGGAGGGTGAATGGTAAGGTGGCCACCTGCATTCTTGTTTCTAGTAGTTTGAGAAGACAAATGTTAATGTAGTTTGATCACAAAGAAAAAAAAAAGATTGATTTGGATTCAAATGCCTCTTATTTTGCTCATTTTCTTTTTCCCTCAGCTTTTCCTCAGAGAAAACAAAACCTGAGGGAGGTGTTACTTTTTACTTGTGTGTTCTGTAGGCCCTAGATATGCTTGTCTTTTTATAATCCTTAGATAATACTTAATGGAGTTGCTGGAGAAATTTTATGGAGGGGTCTGTATCCTTGCTAACTGGTACTGGTTATTGTATTAGTCAGCCTTCCATTACTGTAACAAATGCCTGAGATAATAAACTTAGAAAGAGTAAAGGTTGTTTTGGTTCACAGTTTTGAAAGTTTCAGTGAAATAGAGGACAGAGAAAAGCCAGGAAAGATGTGATGTCTTTTTTTTTTTAAAGAGATGAAACTCCACATAATTGGTTGGCCCAAAGGCTTTGGGCCTGTCTTGAGATGGGACATCATGGCAGGGATGTGTGGTGGAGTGAAGCCACTCATCATAGAGTGGGATAAAGAGAAAGAGGGAGAGATCTAGGTGCCACAATCCCATTCAAGGGCACATCTGCGGTGACCTGAAGACCTCACTTGGGCCCTACCTAATAAAGTCTCCATCACCTCCCAATGAGACCAAGCGGGGAACCAAGACTTTAGCACACGGATATGCCAGATCCAAACTATACCAGTTTTTTTTTTTTTTTTTTTTTTTTAGTTTCTTTCCAGTTATCCAGCAGTGCACATCTCCATTTCCAGAAGTCCATCTTACCTTTTAAATGGTCAGCCCCCTTCCCAAATACTCCCTACATCCCAGTCAACTTGATTTTCACATAACTGCACTCATTAGACACCCCTAAACCACTCCAGAGTTCCATGAGCTGATGGACAATGCTTAAACAAGTGCGAGGAAAGCCTAAACCCATCTCCATTCTAAGGAGCAGCCCACCCAGCTTTGCTGATTGTTGAGTTCATTTCCACCCTGCTCAATCCTTTCAGGAACGATTCTAAGCTATCTGGCGCCACCTCCTGGAAAAATGCAGTCATGACAAACTGAAAGGGCTATTTCCCACGGAGTCCCAGGAAAAAGCTAGAAAAATGCTCCACTGGATCATTTAAATTCTGCCCAATCTCAGCCCATTTCAATTTGCACTAAAAATATTAAGGTACTTTATGAGGTTTGATAGTGGAATGTGAAGAACACAGGACTAGGAATCAGACAGTTCAGCCACCCTAGCTGTGTGCCAAGGAAGTTACACATGCCCCAAGTTTTGGTTTCTTCAGTTATAAACTGCCTTAGAGTTTATTCCCTGGATTAAATCTGGTTATGCATGTAAAGCTCCTGGATGTAGTAGGTCCCAAAGATGGGATACAATTTTATTGATACAACTCTTATTCTTGGTTATTAAGTTCTGTCTATCATCTGTTTATTATGATGCCTGTACTGCCCCCAAAGTTCCTCTCCTACGCTGGTGAGTTCATTTCTTCTTGACTTAAAATTGGTGTCTTCACAATAGAAAGGACTTTCTCTCCACCTACATTCCAACCCCAACCTGTGGTTCTGGTGAAGATGGATATAATGGTTTATTAGTCTCTAGAATAATCTAGTCTAATCTTCATTCTCCCAGAGGATGGGGAGATCCAAGGTTAACCCCTCCTAGGATGTGAACAATCTATAGCCACATGGAGGCCATATGGTCCTCTGATGGGAGGACATTTTTCCTCCTAAGCCAATAGCCATAGGTGGTCTCCTCTCCATAGACCCCGTTCCATGAAGCAGAGAGCAGCAAGCTGAATAATTCAGGCATCCTGAGCTGTCAGGTTATGTCAGCTACCTCACATTCTTTCTGGGGACCTTTCAGTTTCAATTTCTACATTCATGAGCTGTCCACTCTGATACTCACTGAGCTGTCAGTTTACAGGAGTTTGAGCTCTCAGATGAAGCAGGATGAGAGCAGGAAAGTCACGTGGGCCTTAGACATGCTGTTTCCAACTTCTTGCACCATCCAACTCTACGACTTGGCCTCTGAGTCTTCCACGAGTTCCTTAATCCACACAAGGGGGCAGCTATGGTGTTCTCCCATTTGCAGCCCTGCCCCACTCCAAGTTACCAGTGATTATATAAAACTAAAAACAGTAAACCAAAACTCAAAGATGCATGGCAGACTCACCCAAACCTCTAGACACAACAGTAAACATAACCTTTCTGAAAATATAGCTGATTTTCTCAGCATCCTTTGAATCTAAAGGTGAATATATGACACAAAATCTGGGCAATGAGAAAAAAGAGGAAGATAAGAGGTGAGAATGCTGGGAAAACTCTATATCAGGGAAACCTACATGTCCTATCAGCCCTTGCACATTCTCTTCTTCTTGCCAGAAATGACTGAGAGGGTTGAGGTTTGGCAGCTATCCTGTGGCCACGAGATGGACACAGACTAAGCATGATGAAGGTAGAGCAGAAAAAAGAAACTAGGGTCTCTGGTTACATTATGGGGGCTCCCTTCCACACCTGGAATGAGTACATACAGACTTTACATTATTGAAGAAAAATAAAACTCTTGATTGGAATAAGCCCATTTTCTTAATACCTGATACTTGCAGCTGAATGTAAGTCCTAAGTGATAGAAGGTAGTTATTATCAAATATGCAACTGTGCAGTTCGTCATGAAAGAAGGATGTTTACTTCACTTCCTTTATCAATGCTATTCCAGGTACTAAGAAAGAATGTTTGACATTTGGTAGACATTCAGTATGGTCTACCAAGTCTAAACTCACTTTATGAGTTGTTTGGCTAAACATAAAAATTTTACTTCCTGGTTCCAATTTCCATCTTGTACTTACCAAGTTTGAATCATGACAACTGAGCAAGGTCAGATATGGAAAAGGCTTAGCACAATACCTGGCCCAGGCTCACCTCACTGATCTCTGGAAACACAATCTGTAAACTGGAGAGCTCACTATATGTGTGCAGTAAAGGGACAGCAGGTGGTAGACCCGAGAGAGATGTGTTTCTGAAATCTTAATTTCTCATGTTACTAAGAATTGTGGGTTCATTTGCTTAAACTACAGTGGTACAAAAAAAGCCCTTAAGTTAGTAAAAATACTATTTGTGGGTCATAAAATTCATACTGATAAAAGGAAATTAAATTCAGAAAATTACATACTTATCTGGGAAGTGCACGGCCCTCTTGTGAGAAATACAGTCACATGGGGGAAAAGTGCTGCCATTTGGCGATAGATAACCATGAGGGATAATTCAGACTCTGACAAAAGCATCATCCCCTGCAATGGTATCCTGATGCGTGTTCTCTGGAGTTTTAGGACTTAGTGACACACTTTCCAGTAAAGGCCAGCTTTATCCACCTGGAAGACAAGCTGAGAGGATGGATCAGGCCCAATGAGTCCTTGGAGAACTGGGGAACCCAAGCACAGCCTGCTGCAAAACATGGCTATCCTCTTCGACTCTGTACATTGTTGTGGTATGCCATCTGTCAAGGAACCTGATCTGGCTTGACATGTTTTTCATCATGGTTCTTCTCTTTGTTCTTGGAAGTATTTCCTGAGACACTGAACGTCTCTCAGAGGAAGGGCTGCTGGTAGAATGCAAGGCCTCAGAGGTTTGCCAGAGCTTTGCCCTGCTGGGTCTAGACAGCTGTGGGGCACGGGGCACACCTTTTAGGATCAAGCATGCTTCTTGTTTGTATTTCTTCCAGACAGTCTCAGGCCCTTAAATTACATGTTTTATTTTTCCATCAGCCATTGCGGGTCAAGACAATTTACTGGAACATAACTACTGACAGAAAGAGGAATTAAAGACCCTCTTTATGGAATGCATTCAGCTCAAGGGAGCAAGGGCAGAGGGCTCGTTGGCAGGCTGCATCAAGAGTTCGCCAACTCTCATAGTTCAAGAGTGAGTGGAACCTTTTCCACTTACACTTTCTTTGAGTGAAAGTACACAGAGCACCAAACTCTGGGAAAATACATAACAATAAACCACAAAGGATTTTTTCTATACACATGCACACATACATCTTTCTTGGGAAAATAAGTTCAGAGACACATAACATAATAAATTAGTACAGTTCAGATTTCATTAAATGGAATATGCATATACTGGTTCCAAAAAAAATCATTTATTCTTTTCCCTTCCTAACAAATTGATGCTATGTTCTTTCTTTCAAAGACATTTGTTAACATTTGGCCTTCATTCCAGGCCTGGTGTTAAAAATTAGAAATTAAAAATAAATAAAATACAAATGCTTTACTCTTATAGGGCAGTGGCATAGCACAGTGACTAAGTCCCTAGAGCCAGCATGTAAATATCAAACCTTCCTTTTATGACATTTGTGACTATAGGAAGTTACATAACTTCTTTGTGACTCAGTTTTTCTCTTCTGAAAAATGGCATAAGAATGACATCTACCTCATGAATTTGCTGCAAAAAAAGTTAAAGGAGACATTAGTTGTTATGCGCTTGGAAAAGCGAAGATATTGTTTTAAAATAAGTTAAAGGGCATATAGTGCGGAGGCAAAAACAGATACGTAACCAGGTAATTTGGGCCACATGAAAAGTTGCTAGGATAAAGATGTGTTCTGGAAGCTCAAAAAGGGAAGGGGCCAGCCCCATTATGGTCAGGAAGACTTCTCAGAGAAGATGGGGGAAATGGTCCTAAAAATGAATCTTGCAGGATTGCAGGATAAGCAGGGGTCCTCCAGAGGAAGAAGCAGGAATCCTGTAAAATTTAGGCATGTAAGTCTCCTCCTTTGGCTTATCTGGGGACCCCCCTTCCTCAGGGTGCTGTCAGCTCCATGGAAATAGATGAGCCCCAGGGCATGAAGAGCCCCTTGGCAGGGGTGAAGAAGTGCTCAGGAGTTTCCCTTCCAAAGCCTTTGCCCTGACCTCTCAGACCTTGGATAACTGGTCATCCAGGCTCCTAAGAATCATCACATCTGGTACTGAATCAGCGAAACTGAATCTATTTCTATGGGATGAATATGCTATAATGGGGATTCCCCATGGAGACATCAGGATGGCTGTGTTTCTGCTCAGTCAGGAGGGCCCCACCTTTAAGAGGTAAGGAAGAAAGGAAGGACCGATCCTGGTGAGTTCCAGCCTTCTTTGGTTTTCTCAGAGGAGCTGCCTCCTAAAGAACTCAAACCCAGCCTGAAAGAGAGCCAAGCCCAATTTGTATAGAAGAGTCGGGACCCATAGAAACCTCCCCTTTCACCTCAGCTTCCTGGATGTGTGAAGAGAATTTTCAGGAGCACCCAACAAAAACATGACCTCACTCAGGAAGTTCATATCCTGATGCCTCACAAGTAAAATGACTCCAGCCTCCTTCCACCACAGCCCAATGTAAATGTAGGAAATCTAGTGGACAGCCACTCGCCCTTGCTCTAACCCTGGTCGGACTCACTTCCCCACCTACTTTTCCTTTTGCCAAGTGGCTTCTTCCATTACAATCCCTATGCTAATTAACTGATGTCCTAGAGAGGAGATTGGGATATGAAGGTGAGAGGGTGGAGACGGAGATGTGGAGGTTTGGTAAGTTACAACTACAACAAAAATGCCTGTATGCTGTTGCTTGTTTTCGTCTCCCAAAGATTACTTCCCAGAGTTCAGTAATTGACACACATCAGAAGGAAGTCATCCTGGACGAATTACAGCATGTTCATTTGGAATTTAGTAATTATATAGCTACAAGTTGGTACCCGCTAGCTGTATGTAGGAAGCCCTTTACTTCAGGTGCTGCAGGTTTACAAAATGCTCACATGCCTCTAAGTGGAGAGGTTGTTTTATGGTCAACCTTTTTCATGGAGTTCCCCAAATATGTGCCCCGTGTGAACTCCATGACCAGAGCACCAGTACCTTCGTTCTATGTATCCCTGGGATATCTTCTTTTATTTATTACTATTATTTTTTTTAGCTAGCTGAACCTAAGATTCATAGAAAATGAGTTACTCAGACCACCTCCACCCTCCAGCCTACTCTAGAAGGTGGAGAACAACCCATTCACAGCTGCCACCCCTTCCAATCCAGGAACGTCTGTCTCACAAGTACATCTCACCAACTGTAATCCCTAGTTCTGTGTCTCTCAAACTTAGGATCCCAGATAGAAGGCATAAGCATCACCCGGGACTTGATAGAAATTAGATTCATGGGCCACATCCCAGACCTATGCCTGAAATCTGTATTTTAATTTTACCACCAAATGATTTTGATGCAGGATCCAGTTTGAAAACTGCTGTTCTCATTTGGGATTGGCAAATCTTTGCTGTAAATGACAAAATCACCCATACATCAGGCTTTGCCAGCCATTTGTTCCTATTCCAAGTACTCTGCTGCTGGACAATGTAAATGTAGCCATAAACAATATATAAGATAAATGAGCTTTACTATGTGTTCATAAAATTTTATTAACCAACACAAGCAGCAGGCCAGATCTGGTCCCAGGGAGGTAGCTGGCTGCCCCTGGCGTAGACTATCTTGATATGTCCATAAGACATTTATATGGTATTTCATCAGTCAGAATCTTAATTTTAGCCACATCTGATCCTGAGTTCTTTTGAAGTCCTCATTTTTTTTTTTGGTAAGAGAGAGAGAGAGAGAGAATTTTTTTAATGTTTTTTTTTTCTTCTTTTTTTTTAGTTTTCATTGGACACAACATCTTTGTTTGTATGTGGTGCTGAGGATCGAACCCGGGCCGCACGCATGCCAGGCGAGCACGCTACTGCTTGAGCCACATCCCCAGCCCCTCATTGGTTTTTTTAAGGATATTTACCCATGACAAGAATAAATAAATAAAAGTAAAATAAATTTTTTAGAAACAAAGCATTGAATTTTTTTTCCGTAAGGCCTGGAAAGGATGCATTGGTCCCATTTCACAAGAAAGAAACAGGTTAAGAGAGATCCGATTCAGGGCTCACCAGCCTACAATATCAGTCTTGTGTTCCTCAAGCACAGGAGCTCCATTTCCATAGAAAAATCCAGAACTCTGGGAAGTAGTCTTTAGGAGATGAAATCAAGCAATGGCAGACAGGCATTTTGATTTAATTGTTACTTACCAACTCCCACATCCCTGTCTCCACCCTCCTCACCTCCATATTCCCTCAGGACATTAGTTAATTTGTGAATGGATTGTTACAGAAGAAGCCATTTGGGAAAGAAGATGGGTGAGCCAGACCAGGGTCAGGGTGTGTTGGCACCTCATTGAGCTGTGTGATAGACCCAGGATGTACAATTGTCCACACTGCACTGCTGACTAATGGAAAATGATAGATTTTTCAAAGTAGCACATTGGCTCCTAGATTTCTCTAGGCTTTATCAATAATGATTCATCCGGGAACCTTATCCTATTTACAGAGAAGCTGGTGGTCTTTCCTCACCATTAGCAAAGTACATACATTTTTCAACAGAGTGGAGATAGGTTAGGTCCAACCAGAAAGGTGTCTAGGTCTCGTCTTAAAAACCAGCTAAGATAGACTGGCAGAGGCTGTCTGGAGTGGTAGATGTAGTATTCTCAGGTAGCACCCACAGGGAAAGAGTGCCCTGTTTGATCAATGGTTCCCCACAACTTCCTGCTGTGCTCTGCTCAGGGCACAAGGGTGTCAGTGTGCTATCCCTATACCAGCTCCAGCTCTACATTCTTGCCCTCACGCCACGTCCAGCAGCAGTGAGTTTAGATTAGGCTTTAACCGTCAGTGAGGCTAAATTTATAGAGCTCACATTAAAATCAGAATAGACATGCTGGCCCCATACAGTGACAATCGTCTCCACAAATATCTAAGTTTTAGTCTGTACAGCCTTTCTTGCCTTCTCCTGGTGACAGAAGGTGTGTTCATAAAGTACTCTGATCAATATCTCCAGACCATCTAGTTAGAGAGACACCAGGACAATCAGAGATTTTTCCAAGATTTTTCAGACCCGAGTTGAAAGAGAAAAGTTCATTCCTCTCTAGTTGTAAAGACCAGAGGGTGAGATCCCAGAGCCCATGGAGCTGGTGGCAGCACACACCCGACCATCCGGGAATGCCAAACTGGAGAGAAAACCCACTACTGGGAGAACCAAAGACAGGGTGAAGAAGGAAGAACTCAACACCTCCAGGCTCTGACTCGCAAATCACCACAGATAAATGTAAGCCCTTGCGTTGATTTTTATAGGACAATAAATCCAGACTTCTAACTTGGGTTTTGTAACTGAGTTAGGAGAGGTTTCCGACATTTGTACCTATATATTGTTCTAAATGGGAAAATGATAAGGGAATAAGTTTCTATACCAGAAACACAATTTTCAAGAAAATTATAAACTAATGAGTGTGGTCCACTATATGAAAAGCCCAGGAGAAATGCTACCTAAAACCCTCTGATGACAAGAAAGTGTGAAAAGACTGCAGCATTTTGTCACAGATGTGTCTATTAGAATGAACTAGATCATCCCCAGGAACAGCAACTTAATGTTGTGGCTTAATGCTACAAAGGCTTCAGGTGATACTGGTGCCTCTTCAAGCCAAATTTTCTCCTGACTCAGGCGTCCAGGTTGCTTTAATCCTGAAGCCCTGCCTCTGAGAGAAAGCCTCCTCCAGCATCATATACAACAGGACAGAGAGATGTGTGGGACAGAAGCAAGCACACAGCCCTCTTCACTGCCAGGGGACCTGACTACCAGATGCCTGGACGGAGACAAGAGCTGGATGTGAAACTAGTAATACTGGAACTTGTAATGTCCACCACATTGCATGATATGTCTTTCCATACACAAAGGGGAGGTTAGCTAATACAAATGCCAAATTCAGTGTGGAGACCTGAACAAGTGCTGTTGTATGAGTAGCTCCTGACACATCATGTGCACATTATAAACAAGGTCATTTTTGTTCATCTATTAAGCACAGATCCATGATGTCATTGTTCCCAGCACAGGTCTATTCAAGTTTTCACTGTGATTGCCTCTGCCTTTCCCAGGACTAAGAACCAGCTGAAGAAGCAAGAAAAAAAAAGGGGGGGGTGTGGTAACAAGAGCAGACAGTGAAATGATACAATGAAAACAAGGAAATAGAAGTAAAGATCAAGACAAGGCAGTGAAGTGTTCCCTGTATCTGATTATCTCTTTCTACTCTTTGTGGCTCTGTCCTTTTGGACAGGACATATCCTATAATCTCTGAAGTCTTTTGCCTTTTCCCACTTCAATCATCTAAGCTCCAAGATGACAATTCTCAAACTATGAAAGCGCCCCAGAACTCCTCTTCTGATGCCTGTCCCACCCACCAACTCCCACACCTGTCCAATACATGGTCTCTTTCATCAATTATCTCCTGTTGTCTGAGCATCTATCATGTTCCAGGCCCTGTGATAAGAGCTGTACATACATTATCTTAAATTACATATCTATCAGATAGATAACAGATATCATCCACAATAATCCTAGAGGGATGACATTGTACCCATTTTGCAGGTGGGAAAACTGAGGAGGAGCTATATTAAGTAACTCATGCTCAAGGTTACACAGTTGACAAATGACGAAGCTGGACCCTGAACTCAGTTCTGGTGACTTCAGTGTCAGACTCTGTTATATCTACTGTGCTACCCTAGTTTTCTAATCATTGCCTTTGTTTTCATTTGTCAAAGATTCACATTTGCCAGAGTGAAGAAGGAAGACAGTTATGTCCTCCGGTTGCTCTCAGTCTAAATCATTGCACCATTGTAGTGGTGAAAAAAATGCTATGGTATTCAGGTTCCCAGAGGTGAACAGTAATCTATTTGGCAGGAATGAAGCAAGCTTCAGAAGGGAGTTAATACTGACTGTTCTAAGGAGGAAAAATAGGTGGCAGAGGGTAGGATAAGAGGATGCATTTTTCCTGTGTGTCTAAGATGCTACCAAGTAGGTAAACTGAGTCCCCAACTGATCTATGCATATGCACAAGAACAAGCCTGTCCAAGCCAGCTTTATTTCCAGGGAGCACCTGTCCTGGGTGGTTACAGACTCATCTCTCCTTGTCACGTGCATGGATCATTCTAGTTGTTATATCTTCTGAATGTAGTCACTTACTCTTAGAATTTAACAGATTATTAAGTCTTTTTACATCGCTACTTCCTTATCTGTAAAATGGAACTGTGATAGTACCTACCTCAGGGGCTATGAGGGTGTGCTCAGAGTGCTGCCTGGTATATAATAAGTTTGCAGTAACATTAGCTATGATAATTCTTTGCTTCCATTGCATGAACAATGAGCTTATGAAAATTAAGATATCCAGGTAGAGCAGCCAGAGCTGTTCAAGGCATAGCTTGATTCCCACGGTGAGTTAGTTCCAGATCTTGACAACAACCATCAGCTCAGATGCACAGGAGACAGCTGCCTTTGTGGCAGAATGATGGCACCCTGGCCTGTCTCTAGCCAAAGTAGAGCCACTGCTCATGCAGACAGGCTTGCCTTCCTCCAGAACATGCAAGTGTTCTGCTTCAGCTCTGGACCAGGCCCTTGGAGCCCATTCCAATGTGAAGAAATATTTAGACCCAATCAAAACTGCTCCAGATTGTTGTCTCTTATTTTTGATAAACAGGATAAGCAAACTTGACCTGAATGAGAACTAGTATAAATACTCTCTTTTCCTGTCTTTCCAATTGTTCAAAGCCAAATAATAGAAGTTCAAATGTCTCATGGGAAATGTCTGGAGGGTTTCTGGATTGTGAATTTGGTTAATGACAAAATTCCTTTATATCATACACACCTCTCACATACAGGTAATGTTCACAATATAGCCAAAAGGAAAGGAAGGCAGGTGGCCTCATACAAGATAATTAAAAGTGGAGGCCCAGTGTGAATGTAATTGGTTTGTTAGGAGGATCATGGAGTGTGTATGTGTGAGAGAGAGAAAACAAAGGCATGAAACCAACACTCTAGAAATGTCCACATCCCTTCCAATCCACTGACCAGTTGGAGTTTTCATTCAATAAATACACTACTTCCTCAAACTGTCTGCCCATCACAGACTTAATAAAGATGTTCATGTGCACACACCCACACACACACATTAACAGCTGCCACCATCAGACTTTAGCAAGGAGCAAAGGACTTATCACAGTGGACAACTTACCACGATGGGCAACCCCTGAGCATTCTATCACCACTTCCTACATTCTGCATAAGCCGTTGTAAATGGTTCCACACATGCTCTCATACTTTCTGGACAAAGAGCTTTAGATACATATGATCTGTATTCTAAAGTGGGACATTTGGGAATAGGGCAGAATTAAATACTTCTTTTAAATCTCCACAAAGAAACAATCAACTTCATATAAAAATAGGTTAACATGCAAGTATTAAAATGAGAAACAAATTGGTAAATAGCAATTTTCTTAGCAGATCTGGACAGGAAGATATCACTTGCAGCCATGAAGAATAATAAGTATATAAAATATGCTATATCAAGCAGTAGCATCAAACAAGCAATAAATTCAACATATTTAGGGGCCCCAAACTCCAAAATTAGCTCCATATCAGAAGAAGAAGAAGAAGAAGAAGAAGAAGAAGAAGAAGAAGAAGAAGAAGAAGAAGAAGAAGAAGAAAACTTGCTTTCCACCTTGAAAAATTATGAGATTAGCTGAAAGTTATCAAAGCACTTTTATCCACTCTATATTTATCCCGATATATACTAACCCCATCTTGTTGGTTATTTAGATAACAGTTTCAGGAGAGCTACCTAATATTCCTATTTTTTATATTGATGATTGAGAGGGAAAGACTGGGACACTAGGAAACCCCAGTGCCTCTCCATGGGTGCACAATCAGGCATCCCAGCTGCAGCACATGGTGATACCTGAGAACAGGGAATATAGACAAGGACTATCAATTTCTCCTTCCAAATATTTCTAACTCCTCTTAGTTTTCCAATACTGCCCTGAATTCTAATCCAGACCCTCTCTCATCCCTTCATTTTGGATCAGCCTTCAGCCTTTTCCCTTTTTTCCCTTTAGAAGGACCTTGGCCATATTAATTTTACTATATACAAGACATAAGCAAACCAGTGGTAGCAGCCAAGGTTCTCAGCCTCTGGGAACCATCTGCATACTCTGGCACAGCTCCCCTTAGCCACACCCACCATCTTTCTGGGGAAGAATCCTCATGGCAGCCAGAATAGCTTGACTTGACACCAGGAAGCACCTTCTGCCTAGCTCTCCGCCTTGTCCAAGCTCTTCCCAAATCTAACTCAAGCCCCATCACTGCCATCAAGTCTCCTCTGACTCCCCTAGAGTCCAAAGAGGTTTTCCTTCCCAAATTCTAATCGTAACTGAATTTTCTGTGATTCTAGTTGACCATCACACAGAGAAAAACGATGTAAGAGAAAAGGAGCCACTGTGTAGACAGAGGCTGAAATAGGAAGTGTGTCTTATGTACAAGAACCTTCACATTTTCTTGGGCGAACTTGATTGTTCAAATAATTTTTATAAATGGATGATATTCTTTTACAATGTTAAAGTTTATTTAAATGTTTAAAATCAATTTGAATCGAAAGAAATGATTGTTTTCAAGTTGGATTTATATTTTCTTGTATGTATTTTTCACAATAAATTGTGCTAGATTTGACTACTCCTTTCCCCTTGCCCTCAACAAAATCAACCTTTAGTGATTTGAGTTGAAAAAAAAGGAAACTTACTTTTCCAATACTTTACCTCATAATTAATTATTTTGTATATAACCCATCAATCAAAATAGCTGAATTATTTTAAAAGAAGATAAAACCAATGTTTCCAAAAATATAAAGCAACTGTAACTTTAACTGGAACACTCCAAAGCTAGAAAATACTCTACACCCACATTTAACCAGTAGAAGGCAAAGGGGTAGAGATTACTTGATGCGAAGCAGTTGTGTATACTAACAGAGCCAGGATCTATATATAATCTTACTCTAATAGCCAGCAATTCCAACAAAACAAGTCACTCACTTGCTCCAGGAGAGAGGTACTGGAACTTCCTCAGCTACACTAGATGTAATAGCCAAATACTAGCAACAACCCAAATATTCACCAACCATAGATAAGGTGAAGGGATCGATGGTTTAAAAAACACCAGTGTAAGTAAATGAATTCAACTACATCCAGCAATACAGAATAAGCTTCATAAAGATAAAATTCAATGAAAGAGGTCAATCACTAAAGAAGTGGTTAATGACCAGAAAGAAACACAAAGTGGTTTCTGATATTCCAGTAATGTTCTGTTAATTGATCGAGAGTCTGGTTACATGAGTGGGTTTATTTTGTGAAAATCAATCAAGCTGTACATTTCTGAGAAGTGAAATTTCTATTAAGCATGTTGTACATCAATTTAGGTTGTGTTTGTGTGACTAAAAATAACATTCTTAAGCACAGAGGGCATAGGGTTCTGTGGGCATGTGTTTGTCTAGTCACGTGGAGTCTTGTACTTACAGGGTTCTGAAATTGATTCAGTGTGTTGCTGTTGCTGTCTTGCAATTAGTTCTTAATAATTTTTGAACTGGAAACCCGCAATTTTCTTTTACCATAGGCCCTGAAAATTATGTGGTCCATCCTGAGTAGGGTTTATTGCCAATTCCCTAGTATCAGGAATCCAGTAGATGCAAGAGCAGGTCACTGAACAGAATAAACTCAACCTCTGGCACACTATTGGATGCCTTTTCAAAGAAACTAGAATGGCAGCTGCTTTTCTTACCATAATGTCCCTGAGAAGCCAGTCCATTTCAAAGTCCATAGTAAGTAGGGGAGGGTTGGGAAGGGAAGGAGAGAAGGGAGCATCTACCTCCTGAGTAGATTCTGAAGAACCAGGAAAACTATGCATATGCAGTCTGGCTTGATACTAAAGAGAAGTATGGCTTTCCCACTCCTCTGTTTTCCACTTTTCTGACTCCTTTCCCTGTCAAGTGGTATATCTGCGAACCATGGGCTCTGGTTGTCCCTGCTCCTCCCATCTCTTTTCAAGAGAATGAGCTCTCCTGGGGAACCGGTGGTTTCTGGTATTCCTCCCAGAGGAGGGTCCTTTTGACATGGGAGGCACACCTGCCTTTTCAAGTACCACCAGTTGATATGAGGGTGGGGAAAGGATGAATGTGCCTGATTCTGAAGAAGAACGGGGCCCCTGACAGACCAAAAGACATGTCCTCCCCCTAGCTTCCATTGGTACTGAGGGGACATGTGATTTCCACCTGCTTCTCCTTTGTCTTCTTCTTCTTTTTTTTTCATTTAGAATCTGCATAAGGAAAGGGGGGCTGAGCAGGCTTCTCACTTTCTAGAAAATTACTGTGATTTGCCATCCTTTTAAAAAAGGGCAGAATTCATATGAGAGCCACTACAGAGGGTTCCGTGACTAAATCCAAACAATGAAAACCAGCCTCAAATTGGGCCCCAGGTGGCTGGCTGCAAGGCAGGAGGCCAGAGAAAACAGACTTTTCCCTTCAGACACTAAGAAGCCTGTGCGTGTCGTCCCCTTTCCTCCCTCCTTCTTCTGGGTGCTTTGGGAACAGGCCACCAAGGTTGCCAACTCTCTTTTAGTTCTGGGAGTCCAATCAGGAGGACTTCTCACCCTAAAAATCATTTTCTGCTGAATTAAATACAATTCCACACCCTGGCTGAACGACTGACAGCAAAGCCTGTCTATCGCCCCTATTTTCTGCCTGAATTTTGCTCAAAGTTAATCTATTGAAGGCTCAAGAGATTTTCTAGGGTTATTTCACATGAAAGGAGGGGAGCTCTTATTTTTCAACTGAGAATAGATCAAATTCCCAGGGGACACCTCAGCCAACCAACCGCTCCTGCTGACTTCAAGGAAGCAGTCTGGTGGCTACATTCAATTTCAATTAGCCTCAAGGAAACCTTTTCTTCTCATGTGACAGTAGTGGTAATAACTTTTCCCCCACTCTATATGCTATGAACCAACAGAGTTCCAAATAGGAGCTATGCACTTTCATGGCTGACCCATCTTTGGAGAACCTGTAGCTTGGTGACTTGTTCTAACCATGGAATCATTCTTCTGAATAATTTCATATCACCTTGAATTCATTCATTCCTTCATTACTTCTTGGTCAGAAACATTGCACTAAATAGGCATTTATTACCCTGACCCTACCTAACCCTCCACAATCTTTGCTTTATGCTCATTAGTGTTTATTCATAGTACATCTCCCCAAAAGCCTTCCTTTATTAAGCCGGCCCTCCTCTAAGAGCCTTCTTTTCTTTGGTGAACACTCAGCAATAATGGAACAAATCCTTCTAGTATTAACACCAATGGCTCCTACGACACATCTTAAGCTCTTTTTATGACCAATGATTATTAAGTGGAGGGGAGGATCAGCAGCCAATCAGTCTTAAGGAAGCCATTTATCATTTAACAAAAGGAATTTCCAACATTATACTGTCCTGCCCACGTCCTGCGTGGGCAGTAGAAGTGGGTTCTTCTTGGTGGAATGGGCTGGCTGAGAAATATAAAAGCTAAGAAAAACAAAACAGTGAAAAAAACCACAGAACACAGAAAGTAGTTTCAAAAGCTGGGGCAGAACGGATCAAGCTTCTACACAAAATGAAGCCCGCACCTGTTTTTTTATATCAGGAAACATCAAAGAGATGCTATAGAATGTTCTTTTTCAAAAAAGGTTAAATGTGGGCTGTTCAGTTGCTAAGGGGTTACACCCATCTCCGGAGCTACTCAGAGGAACCTTCCTAGTAGCGCGGAGGGAAAGATCATGTGCATTGGGCGATCTATTGCCATGGAGAGCCACAGAAAGTCCCCAGTGCCAGGCCTGTCTCTCCCTGGGTTCCATGCTAAGAGAAGATCCTCATGTATTTCATGAATGACTTCCTGCAATAATGGATTCCAAATAATAAATATTTGCCTTGATTTTTGCAAAGCAAAACATAATATAAAGCTTGATCAGGGAAGATGCAATGACAATGTAGTGATTCTCACTGGGGACATTTTTCTGTGAAGAGCCCGAGCTAATAGAAGTAGAGTTTTTTGATCAATCTGATCTAAAAGTACAAGATTAATCTCTGTCCCCAGGACAAGACCCATGTTTCATAAGACTTGGTTCAAACTCTTCCCCACCCAGAAATTCTTTCTCATAACTCTGAACACCCCCCCACCCGTTCTAAATAAGTTTTTCCAACTATCACTTTACCCTTTAATAGGAGTAACTTTCCCCTCTTCACTGTATGAAGTATTAACATATGTTTGTACATCCACACTCTTAACATTAAGCTCCATGAGGATAAAAACCATGCACAACAGATATGACTTTGAGAAAGTCACTTAAATCTTTTCAGATCGCTTCAATGGTTCTCGAAACCTAATTAAATTGGTTCTAATGGCAACATTTAGCTGGAGAAACTTTAAATTCCAGTCATAGTGGGCTTCCTGCTTTTATCTCCCCACTACACAACCATCATGAGACTACCCAAGAATAATGGGCTTACATGGGTCCTAAAAACATGGTCAAATGGACAGCTTTGATGTCCATAGTCCAAGCCCACATGGTCAAGTTAAAGCACCTGGCTTCATTCCCATGTGCCCAATCCCAAAAAGCCTGATCTCAATGAGGCCTTCCCAACACCTCCAGGAGAACAGATCTCTGCCTCTGCTGAACCCTATCTCTTTACCTCACACTTGATTCCATCTGCATTCTAGCATCTGTCCTGACATCCCTGTGGTAACCACATGCCCCCTACTTAGCCCCACACTCCATCTTCAAAGGAAAAGTCCCAATCAGTTATATTTGCATCTCCTCCCATGGCTAAAATACTGCTCACATACTAAGATATTGAACAAATAGTCATCTTCTGTCCTTTCTTTCCTCTGTAAGCCTGGAAGGACTTTCCAGGACTTAAGACCCATCTTTAGAATTCAGCCAATATTTCTTCCTCAAGGCAGCTGTCCCTGTCATACACTATTATACCACTTAGTTTTTACAGTATTTGTATCATTATGTAATCGCATTTTCCCTCAATGAGGGCAACCATGGTATTTATTTATACTCATTGTGTATATTTCCTACCTATAGATATGTTACCCAGTAGTCATTCCAATAAATATTGACTTAAATAATAAAAAAATCTTTCTCCCCTACAATACAACTACTTTTGAAGTGGTAAGGTATATGCAAAGCCATGGGGTAATAATTCTCCCCTAAGGTTGAAGCAGAGGCTCTTCCCCACTGGCCCTCCCTTGACAGACCTGGTTGAAAATTAAGGTCTTCATCTACATTCCTTAACAAGGTCTAAGCCACTTTCTCCTCCCTCTAACTTACTTTCATGCCTCAGGCCCTATTAGGGAAAATCCTTACCCATTTCAAATTTTCCTTCTTCACAAGGGAAATCCATGAAAACCTAAGCAGAAATGAAAATCCCCTCAAATATCCAAACAAAAGCTCTTTATGGGTCACTCAGGCCGGTCTTCAAATATTTTTTTTTCTACTAAAGTGTGTAGCAACAGGGGATTTCAACATATTTGTCTGAAAATAGCAAAGATTTTTTTTAATTTAATTAATGTATTAGGGACTCAAGAAGTGACATTGTAAAATTCCGAGAATGACATTGATAACATTGTAGATAGCCTATGGACCTGCGAAGAATCTCACAGTGCTGATAAATGAGACAAATTTAGCTACCTAAAAGTAAATGTGAGTTTGGGGATATAACTTGGTTGGCAGAATGCTTGCCTCACTTGCACAAGGCCCTGGGTTCAATCCCAGCACCACAAAAAAATAAAAAATAAATAAATGTGCCTCACATAAGTATCTTCTCATAGGATTTAGATATGCACTGCCCAGGACAGTAACAGCTGTGATTTAAATTTAAACTCAACCAAAAATTAAGCTTCTAGAATCACTAGTCGTATTTCAAATGCTATCATATTAGACCATGTTTCATACCATGGCCACTGATAAAAAAGTTCTATGGGACTGCTCTGCCCCAGATGTTTTGAACACATACTGAGTGGAAAAATTGTCTGAACACAAGGCCTTGAACTTAAATATGACAATCATCTTTTTTACTAACTGCCTGATTCTGCTATACCTGCTTCACACCAAGACTCATTTAATACCCACAATTTGGGAGATGTGTAGTACATTATTATTCGTTTTATTTGTTTCCTTGGGATGCAAGAACAAAGTACTCCCAATACTCCCAGTACACTTGGGAACAGATGCCTTAAACAACAGAAATCTGTTCTCTTACTGTTCTGGAGGCAAGGAGTATGAGGTTAACTTTTAAACCTCATACTCCTTGGTTTCTTCTAGACCTCTTGCCTTGGCTTGTAGATGACTGGATTCTCTCTGAGTCTCACATGTACTTTTGCTGTGTGTCTATGTCCCAAAATCTTAATAAGGAAAGCAATTTTATTGGATTAGGGTCATTTGTATGAATACATTAACCCAGAGAAGTCACACTTCTCAATGCTGCAATAAGTGGCAGCGCCATGACTTAAACCCAAATCTGTATGGCTCTCAAGTTCATGCATCGAAGCATTATGCAACAGCCAAGAGCCAGCTCCTTTCTCCCCATTCCTTCCCCTCCTACCATAAAGCAACCCAAAAGATCTGAGTTACCTACATGCAACATGACAGGCTGATGGTGTATTTTCAATTTCTTGAGACCAAAAATACTCATTTGAGAACTGGCTTGTAGTAGAATAGATCATAAGAAACTGACTTGTTCACCTGAGGACAAAATCTAACCTCCAGCATTTAGCACCAGCTGAGTCAGCCATGGATAGAAGATACTACCAATTCCCTACCCTTTGGCATTTATACTGTAGGGCATGTGCTGTCTTAAAGCAAGCACATGTGACTTCCCTAGCAACATGCATTTTCTAATTACCTCAAAGTGTTAAACTGGCCAGATTATCAACTTCCTGTCAACATTTGGCTTCTAAATCTAACCAAAGTATGATGGATGTTTTAACAACTACTGCACAACATATAATGATGTTGTGGCAGATTTAATTATTCCAATTCTGAGAGTTTCCTAAAGATTCATTCTACAAAGCTGCCTGCCACTTTGTCTCTTGCTAGAACCAGTGTCACTGGCAGTATTATAGAAGGGTGGGAATGATGGCCATCTGACCTTCATATCAGATTGCTTTCTTTCCCCAGACCCTACAGTGTTCTAGTGCAGACAGTAAAATGAGTCAAATGGGTGTCTCTTATCCACTTCCTTCTTCTTTCTCCTGTCAACTTGACTATTTGGAGGGGAAAAAAACGTCTCAAGATTTGTTTTTTTAATTTTGATCCCAATCCAGACAGATGGTAGTGTGGGTAATAAATTCTCCCCAGAACATGGCCTGAGAAAGCAGCCTCCTGGGCTGGGAATGAGCAGCCATGCGACTGAACAAGGCCAACTCAGTGTTGCAGATGACTTGTATTGCAACAATTCAGGAATAGCATTGTCTTCCGTTGGGATTTTTGCATTAAAATATACTAATTACCAAACCCATGTGATGGGCAGCAAAAAGCACCAGTTCTCCTCCACAAAAATTAAAGTAACATCCGCCTCGCTCTCCATGAACCATAGAAACTGGAGAAGGGAAAGCAGAGGCAACTGAAATTTGCAGATAATTCCAAAGCTTTTCTCTCACAAGTAACAAGAAGTGAGCTCATTTTCAAAGCCTTCAAGTCTAAGTCTAATGTTATAAGCAGGTACAAATGTGATTATGTGAATGCAACTCTCTCTCTCTCTCTCTCTCTCTCTCTCTCTCTCTCTCTCTCTCTCTCCTCTCTCTCTGACTTGGAGGATCCAGTCGGAACCAGCCCAGATATCCATTCAGGGTTGACATGCTCCCGCCAAACCCTTAGACTTTGTGTTCATAAACCTCAGCACTCACTCAAGACCTTTGGGCTTAATGTAAATTAATTAAACTGCCATGCAGCTCATTTGACCATTATTGAGGTTTTAAAATAATTAAGAGTGAAGGCAACTGATTAAGCCCTTTCCAGGCTGTAGTGGCAGTTTATAAATTATATAAGTTCCATATTCATGCGAGTCCTCTGTGACTGCAGATTTGCTGCGGGGTGTTCATTAGGATGGAATGAAAAAGCAACAGTAGCTGTGACATCCTTTTGTTTATCCCTTGACAACTTTCCAGGGAGCTCTATGTGAAGGAGTAAAAGTAATATACTTTATTTCTATAGAATTTTACAAATAAGATAATTTTTTTATCCCATTTGATCCTCCCACTAATCCAGTCAGCTTGGCAAGGCTGGCGTTGTTCTTTTTGTTTTACTGGAATTGAAACTAAAGCTCAAAGAAGTTAAGTGTCTCATGCAAAAAAAAAAAAAAAAAAGAAGGGAGAAAATGCAGCCCCAGACCCAGCTTACTGATTCCCATCTCCATGATCTTCAGTGGGCCCTAGTTTCTTTCCTCCAAAGAACCATGCTTCTCCCCAAACAGGTCTTCCAATATTCCATTTTAGGTATCTGAAATTTCCAAGGAGAAAGCTTTATTACCCTGCCTCAAAGAAAGGATTCCAGCACTAAGACAAAGAAGGATTTTCCCTGAGTTAGAAGAAAAGAAATATTTTTGCTGGACTCTCTTTCACCTCTGCCAAAGCCACACACACATGTACACACACACACACATATACACATGCACAAAAAAAAAATCAGAGAAAAATGTCATTTCCTATAAAATAAGGAAACAAGTAAGTCCAAAGCATCAATTGCTATAATATCTGAGATTAGTTGAGGGACCAGGGTGAGAGCTAATTCATTTACCTCCAAGTTAACAAAATATATAAATTTTTTCCCAAATAAGTATTACTTAAAAAAATTATATTCTTACATAAATCTTTCCAGAGGTGTTTTTTTAAATTATTGTTTGTTTTGTTTCATTTTAAATAGTGATTATTTCCTGGTTCATTTAAGGAGACCAGCATAATCTTGGTATTGATATCTAAATAATGGACATGATTACAAAAAAAAAAAATTATATACCACACTTACTCATAAATTCTAAACATAATAGTAGAATTCAAAAATTCAATAAAAAAGAATTCAAAAAAAGAATAATGAGATCTATACCTAATTTAAATATATATAGCAAATTTAAAATCAAAAAGCAATAAGCATAAAATCAAAGAATTAGGAAAGATTTTTAGCATGCAAAACTGAGATAAAAATAAATGTGATATTTATTTACCACTGAATAATTAAAGAATAAAAAGAATAAAACAAAATTCAAAAAGCTGAATAAATATTAAAAGTTCAAATTTTTAAGAAATAATATTCAAAGTTATAAACTCAAATCTTTAGAGCATTAGAGCAAATGAAAATTTTGGATATAAGTAACACAATTAGAAAAAAGAAAACTCAGATTGAACAACAGGGAAAGATAAGGAGAAGGAAAAATTCCAGGAAGAAATTATGGGAATCATAATCAATAAAGAATTGAAGAGTAAAAGAGGGCACCTGCCCCTGAAAATGTTGTCATTTTCAATGTCAAATAAAACTCCAATTTAATTTGTGATGCAAATGTGGCCATTTCCCATACTTGTAAAGATAAACATTACCAAAAATGTTACAATAAATTCATGCCAATTTTATCACTTTTGCATACTTATTTTCATTTTATCCCCTTTTCCATTATTAGTATTATACCCTTATGTTGCAAGGCTGTACAGAGTGTGACTAATTTTATCCATTCTTTTATAAGTTGAATATTAAAATTGCCATATTTAAAATTAACAATTCAAATATTTTACTTATTCTACAAATTATAAATGTTGGGGCTGGGATTGTGGCTCGGTGGTAGAGCACTTGCCTAGCACATGTAAGGCACTGGATTCAATCCTCAGCACCACATAAAAAGTAAATAAATAAAGGTATTGTATCCATCTAAAACTAAAATATTTTTTTAAAAAAATGATAAATATTTATTGGAACTAACTTAGATATGCATTGGGTTATGAAGAAACTAAAAATACATATGTAATTCCACTAACTAGAGACAGAGATAAAATAGTACATTTGGATTAGAATCCTCTTTTTCTAAATTTTAAAATTGACATACAATTCAACAAAGGAGACAGTGCTCAAGTGTACAATTCAAGATTTTTTGTGTATTCATAACGTGCAATCACACCACTATCAATTTTATAATATTTTCAATCACAAAAAAAAAAAAAAAAACATACCCACTGGTAATCACTCCCCATTGCCTGCCATCTTCAAAATGTGATTCAAGCAACCATCTACTTTCTGTCTGTGGAATTCTCTATTTTGGACATTTTAAAAACTTGTTCTAATTAGTTATATATGACAGTAGAATAATTATAGGAAAATACTGTCTCTCTCATTTCATGGTCCTACCCAACAGCAAACCCCTCTCCTCTTCTCTCTCCCCTCTGCCAAATCCAAAGTTCCTTCATTCTTCCCTACCCACCTCCATAATGTATCTGTATCTGCTTATCAAAGGAAACATTTCACCTTTGTTTTTTTGTTTTTTTTTTGATTTGGCTTATTTTGCTTAGCATGATATCCTCTAGCTCCATCCATTTACCTGCAAATGTCATAATTTAATTTTTCTTTAATATCCTGGATATTTTAATAAATAGAATCATAATATGTGATCTCTTTGTGAAAAGCTTCTTATACTTAGCATATTTTTGACGTTCATTCATGTTGTAGTATGAATTAATACTTGATTTCTTTTTATTGCTTAATAATATTCTATTGTATGCACAGACCATATTTTGTGTATCCATTCATCAGATGATGGACATTGAATTTTTTTTTCACTTTTAAAAAATATGGATCATTATTTTATTTATTTGTATGTGGTGCTGAAAATCAAGCCCAGTGCTTCAAATATGCTAGGCAAGTGCTCTATCACCGAGCTAAAACCCCAAACCCACTTTTTGATAATTATATGTAAAGTTGTAAATATTCTTGTACACATGTTTGCATGGGCATATCTTTTTTCAGTTCTTTTGGTGTGTATGCAAGAGTAGGATTTTGGGATCTTGAGAGCTGGATCAATAATTCACCATTTTACATTGCTACCAGCAAAGTTTAAACATTCTAACTTCTTCACAAATATTTGCAATAGTGGTGTTTTTTTTTTTTCTTTTTAGTATAGCAATTCTAAAGGAGGCTGTGTTGTCTGGTGAAGTGGTATTTTCTGTAGTTTTAATTTGCATTTCTCTAATGGCTAGTGAGCATTTTTTCATGTGCTCATTGACCATTTGTATAACTTCTTTAGAGAAATGTCTCTTAAAGTTCTTCACCCACTTTTTTTTTTAGTTTATTTTTATTGAATTGAAATAGTACTTTTCTGGATAATAGACTCTTACCAGATATATGATTAACAAATATTTTCTCCCTTTTCTTGGGTTATCTATTCATTATGTGAACAAAGTCCTTTGATGCCCACCACCCCCTCCCTCAAAATGTTTCACTTTTGATAAATTCCAAGTTATCATTTATATTTTATGAAGATTTATGCCTTTCTTTTCTCTTGAGAGTTTTAAGGTTTTAGTTTTTATATTTATATTTTTTAATCTTTTTTAGTTAAAATTTTGTATATTACATGATGTCAAGGGTTCAAATTCCCTCTTTTGCATGGGAATGTCTAGTTGTACAGCACCATTTCTTGAAAAGACTCTTTTCCTATTCAATGGTTTCAGTACCCTTGTTGAAATTAATTGACCATAGAGGTATATTTTTTTCTGGCCTTCAATTCAACTCATTGATCTACAAATCTATCCTTATGCCTACACAACCTTGTCATGCTTTATAATAAGTTTTGAAATTGAGAAGTATGATTTTCACCTTTAACCACTCCTTTGTAAACTTTCACTTCAAAAACTTTTAAGTACTCACATTCTCATGTCAACAAATGCTATAACACCAATTTAAATAAAAATGTAAAATCCCACATGGTGAGGTTTGTTACTATAAAATGCAATTAATCTTTGCCCCTGCATTATTTGGAAAAATTTTTTGTTGATATTAATATTCCATTAATTTCCATACAGTAATTACATCCAATTTTGTTAACATTATAAATACTGTTGCAATAATATTTTTTATATATTTTGTTAAGCTCCATTTGAAAATATCCTTAGACAGATTATTCTAACTCAAGATTTATCAATCATAGTATATCAATATTTTATGACAATTGATACACATCATATATGTGTATGTATGTACAGTATTATTTCAAACATATTTGTAACAATTTGTTTTGTTGCTCCAAAACCATACTTCTTTTAGAATTAGTTATTATGTTTTTTTAAACAATGACATCTATTTTTTGAGAGTTTTACCTTTATTACATAGTTAACATTCTGTTCCAAGTATTTTTAAAAATCTGTTCTAGTTAGCTATACATGAAAATAGAATACATTTACACTACTTCAGTGATTAAAAACAGTGCCTCATTTTTATTTTAATTACCTTTGTATGATTACTACAGATGTTCTAATAAATGGAATGCTATAATTGTATTTTATTTTTAGTACTTTGCTTTTTTATGAGAATTATCCAATTTTCTGTTAAGGTTTTCAATCCAGGTCTTCAGTCCAGATAGTAAAAACTTTTATTAAAGTGTAATATTGCAAATTAAAACTATAATCAGATATCAACCCATATCTGAAGATGATTATTATCAAAAAGACAAGAAATAATTGTGGTGAGAATGTGGAAAAAATGGACACCTTGTACATTCTTGGTGGTAATGTAAATTAGTACAGCTAGTATGAAAAACAATATGGATATTTTTCAAATAATTATAGATTATATAGTTACTATATTATGATCCAGCAATTCCACTTCTGCTTATATGTTCAAAGGAAAAGTAATCAGTATGTCAGAAAGCACCTGCATTACTGTGTTTATTGCAGCACTACTCATAGTAGCCAAGACATAAAATCACATAACTGTCCATCAATGGACAGATAGGTAAACAAAATGGAGTAAATGTGCCATGGTATACTATGCAGCCTTAAAAAACAAAGAAATCCTGTCATTTGTGATAACATAAATGAACTCAAAGGATATTGTGCTAAGTGAAAGAAACTGATCATGTATAATTAAATACTGCATTATCTCATTTATAGGTTGGAAACTAAAGTAATTGAATCCATAGAAATAAAGAGTAGAATAGTGGTTACTTGAGGTATGAGTTGAAGGTGTTGGATCAGGGAGATGTTTTTCAAATGAGATAAGATTTCAGTTAGACATGAAGAAGAAATTTCAGGATCTCTTGTACACATGGTGACCATAATAAATAATGATGTATTGTACACTAGAATATTGCTTAAAGAGTAGGTTTAAATGTTTTTGACACAAGAAAATAAGTATACAAAGCAATGGGCATATTAATTAACTTGATTTCATCATTCCACAATGAATGCTTATATCAGAACATGCTGTTCAATAAAATAGATACAATTTTTATCCGTTAATTAAAAAATAAAATTATAATTTTTAATTTAAAAAATAAAATATAATATAATATTAACTGCTTTCTCTAATTTTTGCTGAAAACAACTTCCTGCCACTTCTGCCTCAATTCTTTTTAAGGTACGAGAATTGAATAGCAGTCAAAGCATCATGCTGGGTTTAGAATAATGTATTTTTGAAAAAAATGAAAATAGGAACTCTGCTGATTGTAGATCCATCAAAACTGGCCTTTTATGCACACTCATACATTGCTGGTGGGACTGAAAATTGGTGCAGCCAATGTGGAAAGGAGCATGGTTATTCTTTAGCAAACTGGGAATGGATTCACCATTTGACCCAGCTATCCCACTCCTCTGTTTATACTGAAAGAACTTAAAATCAGCACACTATAGTAACTCAGCCACATCAATGTTTATAGCAGCCCAATACACAATAGCCTGATTGAAGAACCAACCTAGATACCCTTCAGTAGATGAATAGATAAAGAAAATGTAGTATATATACACAATGAAATATTACTTAGCATTAAAAGGGAATAAAATCATGGCATTTGCAGGTAAATGGATAGAGTTGGGGAACACAATGCTACATGAAGTAAGACGATCCAAAACTAAATGTGGAATGTTTTCTCTGATATAAGGGTACAGATTCATAATGGGGATGGAAGGACATGGGAGGAATAGATGAACTTTAGATAGGGCAAAGAGGAGGGGGAGGAAAGAAGGGGGCATGGTGATAGGAAAGATGGTGGAATGAGATGGACTTCAAATACCCTAAGTACAGGTATGAAAACACAAATGTTGTGACTCTACTTTGTGTACAACCAGAGACATGAAAAATTGTGTTCTTTTTGTGTAATATAAATTGAATTGCATTCTGTTGTCAAAATTAGAATAAATAAAGATTTTTAAAAAGTGGCCTTTTATTTATTTTGGGAGATGTCTTTATTATTTCATATATTTACTTTGAAAATCACACTCATTAGTGTAATATTTTAAAGGTACTAGAGGATAACAAGTGAAAATCCCTCCTCTGCAATCAGTTTCCACTTTATGATACCAGTTTCCTCCATCCCAACATAGATCATCCATCATCTGTCCAGTCAATATTTCTGTAATTCCTGCTCTGCATAGAGGCAAAATACAGTGGTTTAGAGAGCATTGAATCCCAGTTCTGACACCTGATAGCCCCTGGCAGTGGGTCAAGCCCCAGCAGTCTCATCTGTGAAGTAGGTATAGCGACAGTTGCCTCAGGAATGACAGAGAGGAAATATAAAAGGTGGTTGGTAGAGACGCACGTCCTATGGTTACTGCTGTGAACAAGACCACTTGGGGCCATCCTCAAGAACTCTGCTCCACAACTAAGAACAGAACAGGGAGGAAGAGCATGAGGAAAAGATTAACACTAAACAAAGACGAGTGGGGGGAGAGAAAGGGAGAGAAAAGGGAAAGCATATGGAAATGTAGGAGACCCTCAATGTTACACAAAATTACATATAAGAGGTTGTGAGGGGAAAGGGGGGGGGGAACAAGGGAGAGAATTGAACAATAGCAGATCAGGTAGAGAGGGAAGATGGGAGGGGAGGGGAGGGGGGATAGTAGGGGATAGGAAAGGTAGCAGAATAAAACAGTCACTATTATGCCATTATGTAAAAATGTGAGTGTGTAACCGGTGTGACTCTGCAATTTGTATTTGGGGTAAAAATGGGAGTTCATAACCCAATTGAGTCAAATGTATGAAAGATGATATATCATGAGCTTTGTAATGTTTTGAACAACCATTAAAAAAATTTTTTTTAAAAAGAACTCTGCTCCAGAGTCCCTCAGGATTTGCATCTTGGTTCCCCCTTCTCATTTCCCCATTTTGAATTGGGCTACTTCTCTTGCTGCTGACCTAGAATCCTATGTCACCATTTCCCACCTAGAGGCCCATCTAGAGGTCAGGCCCCTCCAGCACCCATGAAAAAAATGTCACTGCTTCATACCATCTTTGAGAGTTTTCACCCAAATTCGCAAACTTTGCATTCACCAGAATTATCTTGTTAGGTGCAATAAAAACCAATTGGGTTTTTGCCTAATGTTCTGGACCAATGGTGTTTAGCCAGGGGAGAGAAAAGGAATAATTGTTTACCTCTTTCATGAAGACAAAAATCAGTTCCCACAATCCCAGAAGCTACCATATAGTGAGGCAGAAAATAGAAGTTTGATACTTCAGACCCTTTTTTTTTTCTAGTGACAGAAGCTAGAAGTCTATAAACCTAAGTATCTCAATAATAAAATGTTATTACTAGTGAAAAATCCATACTTGGTATTTCCTAAGAAGCTGTCAAGACCAATTCAAGGTCAAAGTATCCTTTTGGAAGCCAGACTAGACAATAGATTGATCCCCTAGGGCAGGTACAAAGTTTTATACTTTGTTGGCTGGTTATTCATAGCTGGGAAGTCTGTAAAGCACAGTGGAAAAGAGAACAGACAGACCTGGCCCACATCCAGGATCTACCACTTCCTAACTGTGAACCATGAGTGAGTGACTAAACCTTTCTGACCTTCAGTTACCGCACCTGTAAAATGGGGCCACAACTTTCTGCATCCCAAGTATGGGAACCAGTGTATGGTCATTTAACAAGTTAGCTGTCATTAACCACAGAACACAATTGTCAGTGGGGCAAGGCAAGAATTAAATAGGGCAACATTTTACTGTTTAAAGAAACTCCTCTAATATATATATATATATATATATATATATATATATATATATATATATGGACTAAAGCAGAGAGGAGCTTATTAGCTTATTCCTCAGCAGAAACAGAAATGAGGGCAATTGTCATATCAAGATTTTTCTTAAACCTTAGCTATCAGCATTTTTGGAGGAAAATCTGCTGGCACAGCTGCTATCTACATGGATTCCTTAATGATTGGGATGTCAGGATGTTGGGCTCTGCTAGGGTCCAATAAGCAGCTGGACTTGTGAATGTGAATAATTCAGATTTTTCTTTGTGATCTTTCAAACTTCTGCAGTCTTGTTCCCCAGGTCATGACATATTATGAAAAAGGTGTGATTCCAATTATGGTTGGACCTCTCATTGGCCATATGCTCTTAAAAGGCAGAAAAACCAAAATAAAAAATAAAGTAAGATTCTTTGGAGGTGACTACTTATTCCCATTCTGTGTATGGTTGTTTCAAATTATCTTTTTTTAAAAAAAAAATGCTTGAATTAATTATACAAAAACTTAAAATTTACTCAGTAATGATTCACATGGCCTCTGCCACCCAGGGTAATATGCAAATTGATGTTGCCCTCATTTTTATTATTGATATTTTTATAGCAGCTTGTGGGACTTGATAGCTTGTGAAATTAATACAGTCATTATCAAGACAATTTGATGGGTAATGAGCCATTCTTGTCTTTATTTCAATGATACTAATTATCCTGGTGGCCCTGACTGATAGCAAGTGTTATTTCTGAAAAACAAATGAACAGTTGCAACACAAGTTTAGTACCAGTGGCATGTGCTGATTTTAATCTTTCTGTTGAGAGATGGCTTATAATATGATTGGCAAAATGATCTCTTTTACTGAAAATATGTTTCAGATAATGGAGAATTGATTGAGACCCTTGGTTCCACCTGTAATCAAGCTGCAGTTGAACCTCAAGTTGCAGATATTTGTATCCTAATTAGTGAGGAAATGAAGCTTGAAGTCAACAATGAGAAATTGGTGTGGAGGGAGACAACTGAGGTCCCAGGTTCAAGTCTAAACTCTGTTGCTCACTGGATGTGTGAATTTGAGTCAATTACATGACAAATTCTTTCCATGGTAGTTGAGAAGGCTAAAATGGGTCATGGGTGGAAAACCTTGTGAATGTAGAAGTCATGCAGGTGTCAGTTACATTCAGTAACAATAGTGGTCTTATCTGGAGTAACACAGAAGGAAAAGAATCCTGGCATTTCCCGTCACTAGGGGAGGATCATGGGTGAATGCCCCTGAGCATTAGTTTCTCCCTCTGTGACATTGCAGAATCACAGTACAGGGGATCATGCATGTGAAGTCCCCCAAATATTACTGAATGAATGTTAGGCATTAGCTGATAAATTCACCAATGAAGACAGAGCTTTCCAGAGCCTCCTGAGAAATGGACACTTGAAAGATTTCAAGACACATCTGACCAAGAAAACTACTTGACTGTTCTTAGAAATAAAGAGCATAGGTTCATCTGAAAAGGAACTTGTCTCCCGCTGCCTCTGACCCAGACCCCATGTATACAGCATCTTTCCTTTGCCTGTGGGGAGCTGAGGAACCAGAAACACTTACTACCCATACTCTATTGAGTAGATATGTCCCCAGAGTATCAAGTTCTCTCAGAAGAATCCTTTAGCCCAAACCTCCAGTACTCTTGGCCTTCATATTTGGCTCACAGGCAGCCTGGGTTTCTGGGTTTTCTTCGTCCTGTTCCCTGCAGCCTACTAGACGCAACCCTATGGGGAGCCAAGAATCCCTTGAACACCGTGTAATGAAGGCCACCATCCATTATTTATGAGCCACAGCCTGGTGGCGAGTGGCGAGCTGCTTTCTACTAGATATTCCAGTCACTGTCATATGGGGAGCTAGCTCAGCCTCACCCTTCCCAGGGCAAGGAAAGTGGCCCTCACCTCCCCTTTCCTGGTGAGGCATGGGATCTGTACTTACCACATTGCCTGGGTGAGCCTGGTGCACAGACAATATTAAGCACATCTGTCCTGGAAGTGGTTCCCAAACTAAGATATATGTAATCCGCCCTGGGTTAAGTTGCAGATTCAGATTAGTAGGATCAGAGATTCTGCACATCTAACAAGCTTCCATGCCTGCCCAAGCTTCTGGTGCCTGGACAACACTGAGAATAATGCCCAGGACTATAAGAAGGGAAAAAGGAGCTATTGGAAAAAAATTGTTTGATACTTTAGACCCTTCATAAAGGATACTACCAACAGATATTGGGGAAGGAAGTACATGAGCTGGTGTCTGAGTTGCAAGCATCTCTCACCCCAGTCACCATGATGGAGTCCAGGAGTCACCTGCAGCCTTTCTCTCTCCCAGGTCTTCCTTCAAGGCAGATGTGGTCTCCAGGCTATAACAGCATTGAAAGAAGCTGGATCTCAGAATATCATTCTCTCCCAGGCAACTTGCAAGAGCTTCTTATCTCACCAGGAATTCAAGAATCTGAAGGTACTGCTCAGTGTTGGCTTTCAGATGCTGATCCTCCAGATGTGGGATGAGCAGGAAGTGCCATCCATCTCCCTGGACAATGCTTAAACTACTGGCTCAAGGACCTCCTAAGCAGTGTGATGATGCTTTGCAAGTAATGTTATGCAGGATATTTTTATTATTTCTCAGGTATATTTGAAGTGGCAGTCTTGATCGAGGTATACACAATCTCATCCATGCCTTACTGAGCCTGTTCATGGTCTCAACCTATCTCCTATCTGAGGAAATCATTCTCCAGGGTGAGCAGACAGGATATAGGCAGGTCCCAGCTAGAGGTCTTTGGGACGCAAGCTCCAGTTGATTCTAAATATGTGAGTCATCCTGGGTCACAGCTTCAGAGACCTCTGGAACCTGGATTTCCTCTCTGCTACCTGCATAATGGAAAGAAAACAGCATGGCTGTATGTTCAGGACAAACAAGGCCTGTGTTCAAATCCTGCCTCTTTCTCTTACCAACTGGGAAAGGGGAAACACATAATCAGGGATTTATTAAGGAAGGAAGCGCATGGCAAATGCTCAAAAAAATCTAGCTACTGTGACCTTGACATTGTAATTATGAATGTTACTACCAGAATTCAGTTTCCCCATTACATGCACCACCAGTTTATATGAACTTGTGAATTCAACTATATGCACATGACATATAGTTGAGATATTGTGAACAACCCCATTGATCCACAACACTTTCAACTATATGTTGCCTTGGGATGATTTGGAAAATTGATTTGGATTAGGGCCATTTCCTCCTTTCCCAGGGCCACTCCCTGCTTCCTCTCCTTTCTTTCTCTCAGCTGTGTAGGGAGTGAACTCCTCGTGTCCTCTCCATCCCTGGCAGATTCACTGCCTAGCTGCCCAGTGCATCCAGAAGAACTTGACCATGTTCTGGCAGTCAAGGACTGGCCATGGTGACAGCTCTTTGATTCCCTTCAGCCACTGCTAAGTGCCACCATCAGGAATGAGCAGCTTCAAGCCAAAGAGGTCAGCCCATGAAGCAGCAGAAGGGTGGATGTTTCTCCCTGTACCCCATCTGGCACCTAGAACCTGGTGACTTAATCCTGAGAACTTTTGACCTGGAAATGTTCTTCCAAGCATTCCTCAATGCCTCCTTCTGGGTGCCTCCATTGACACCGGCCATCCTCCAACAGCACTATCTAGGGATGCACAAGCACATGCACAAACACACACACACACACACACACACACACACACACACACACACACTTTGTTCTTTCTTTTGTAAAAAGTGAATACTATGCCAGTTGAACATCAGCATTCTGAAAATCTCAACACGTAAAATAAAAGCAAATATTCCCAAATCTGAAAATCTCTGAAAACCAGAGCACTCTGGCCCCTTTTGCTTTGGCTAAGGATGCTAAACCTATATATTCTCCTTACCACCTTACATTTTGCACTTAAATATATATTCTGAAACTGGAAGTGGTGGTGCATGCCTGTAATCCCAGTGACTAGGAGGATGAAGCAGGAGGATCTCAAGTTCAAACCAGCCTCAGCAAAAGTGAGGCACAAAGCAACTCAATGAGATCCTATCTGTAAATAAAATACAAAATAAGGGTGGGGATGTGACTCAGTGGTTGGGTGCCCCTTAGTTCAATCCCTGGTACCAATATACATAAATGTGTGTGTATATGTGTGTGTGTGTTTACATATATTATATATATTTATGTGTGTGTTTACATATATTTACATATATTATATATTTATGTGTATATATATATATATATATATATATATATATGTTTTAAATTAGTCTTGTTCATTTTCCTCTGTACAGTGACATGACTCTCTGTGTGGATGTAGTTTATTTTCCCTAGCCTTCAGTGAGCATGTGAGCTTCTCCCAATGGTGGCATCATAGGTTAGGGCAGGGGAACTGGCAGAAGAGTGATCTACCTTGGAGAATGAAGCACTGAGCACATGTCCACAACAGCCTGTCCCATCTCAGGGTGAACAATGGACCCCTTCTGGGGATTGACACACATCTCCTAGACTGGGATGCTTTGGCCAGACTGATATGAGAAGACACATGGACATTTTAAAATTTGTTTATTTTTATGGGGTGCTGAGGATTGAACCCAGGGCTTTGCATGTGCTAGGCGGGTGCTGTACCACTGAGCCAAAACCCCAGGCCAGATGTGGACTTTTCGAAATGGTGAAAAAAGAAGTCTTTTGGAACTGAGCACTTAGGCATCATTACGACATGCTGGCTGGTCACCACACCATTCCCCAACCATTCTGTTTTAGACATATTAATTAATTAACCAATTAATTAATCATTTATTTTGAAGTGCTTTGGTTTAAACCCAGGATTTTGCACATGCTAAATTTTATTTTTGATTGATAAATAATAACTCCACCTATTTATGGAGAGTGATGAAATGAGACTAATCCATCACCTCATATACTCAACTTTTGAGGGTATGGTGAAAACATTTAAAATCTACTCTTTTACAATTTTGAAACATATAAAACATTGTGGTTTATTTGCAAGAGATCACTAGGCCATATTTCTCTTTTCTGACTGCCATTTTAATCCACTGAACAAGAGTGTGATGTGAGTTTCTGGACTGGAATGGTTTCTGGTAAAGTGTCTGTTTTTGCACAGGGAGCTAACAATGCTGAAACAGAAGCTAGAAAAATCAGAAAAGTTGAGTACTGAACTCCAGCAGAACACAAGTGGGCCAGAGAGCCAGGTGTCTATCTACATGCCATCTCACAAGTCCCTGTGTGGGGCTCCATAGGTGTGGAGTCAGCTGAAGGGAAGAATGACTACCTGCCTCATGCTCTGCTACTTGCTTCACACACCCTGGGAATGATACATGAGGCATGTGCCACTGTTATGCCCATTTCACAGAGGAGAAAACTGAGGCTCTGGGAAATTGTGTAAAACTAATTTAAAAGTGAGAGTCATGCCAACCTCATCTGCTCTAAAGGAAGAATTTCTTAAATGAGTCACAGAAGCACAAATCACAAGGGAAAATGACATTCTGACTACACTAAAGTTAAGAAATTCCATTGATCAAAACATAAAGACACAATATGTACTTGGAGTAAAAATGGGCAGCTCATAAAACTGTCAAAGAGAAACCACAGAGTGTAAATAACTTCCTCAAATCAATTTGAAAACAAACATTCAAATAGGAAAAGAAATGGTTCAAAAATATAAATAAGAATATCCTTGGAGTTGTGTAGGAGGCTCTTATTTCAAATGTTCATGTGGTCAACAACTCATATGGCCAATAAAGTCATGAAAAGATGTTAATCTAACTAGCAAGCAGGAAAGGCAAATAATCACAAAACTAGGTACCAGGTCACATTTCAGACTGGCAAAACCAAAAAGTCCAATGTAGCCAAATGTTGCCCAAGATGCACAGCAGCATGAACTCTCTGCACTACCAAGGGGGAGTCACACTCGTCTCACTGCTCTTAACCAACCTGACATTGTCTATGGAAGATGAAGATGTTCATAGCTGATGGCCAGCAATTTCAATTCTATGGATGTGTGCTGGAGAATATCACCCATGTGTCTACAAAAAGCCAGAGAGTTCATAGCAGAAGCATGTGCAGATCAAAGGGATGTAATGCCCAGGTGAGAGTTTGTTAATAGGAGGATGGGTGGGACACAGTTATTTACTTTAAAAATGAGTTCCCCAGAGGGAGAGTGTGTGAAGAGATTCCAAGCTATGGCCCCCACATTAAATCCAGTTTATTTCCTGCTTTTTGGCAGATAAAGTTTATTAGAGCCCATTTTATTAACTTATAGAATAAGGGCACCTTCCTGCTAGCATGATTGGGCTGAGTGGCTGCAACTGGAAACCATATGGCCTGCAAAAACTAAGGATTTACTAGTCCTCTCTTTCTTTCTCTCTCTCTCTCTTTCTCTCTCTCTCTCTCTCTCTCTCTCTCTCTCTCTCCTTCCTTCCTTCCTTTCTTCCTTCTTCCTTCCTTCCTTTCCTCCTCCTTCCTTTCCTTCCTTCCTTCTTTTTTGGTACCAGGGATTGAAATCATGGGTGCTTAATCACTGAGCCACACCCCCAACACTTTTTTATATTTATTTTGATACAGGGTCTCACTGAGTTGCTTAGTGCTTGGATAAAGTGCTGAGGCTGGCATTGAATTCTCAATCCTTGTGCCTCAGCCTCCTAAGATGCTAGGTTTATAGGCATGTGCCACGGCACCCAGTTCTACTAGTTGTATATTTACAGAAAAATTTCCTGATACTTAAACTAGAGAGTCATCAACATGAATTGCCCTTGCAAATGTGATATGAAAGAAAAGATTAAGCTATAGAGGAATATTTAAAATATTACAGGATGGACATTTAAATTTGAACATTACTGTTTTAATCCATTTTGTGCTGCTATTCCAAAATGCCACAGATTAGGTAATTTGTAGACAATTGAAGTTTACTTGATTCATGGTTCTGAAGGCTAGGTGGTCCAAGATCAAGTGGTCATATCTGACAATGGCCTCTTTCTGTCATCATCCCCTGCTGAAATGCAACACACAATGAGAGGGCTGGTAAGAAAGAGGAAGAGGGACCGTCTTCACTTTCATGAAAAACGGGTTGTAACCACATTAATCCATCTATAAGGCCTGCACTGTCATCCCCTCTGCAAGGTCATACCTCTCAGCACTGCTACACTAAGGATTAAGTCTCCAACACAATAACATGGGAGGGAACACATTCAAACCATAAAAATTACTATATATTTGTTATATGGCTATATAGCTGATGGTGTAACAAGATTGATGGGAAAAATAAAACTAAATCCAGTGCAGTGGTTTCCTGGGTACTGAAAGGGTCATGTGATCGGAGGTCAGGTTTTTGTGTGCGTGATTGCAATGCTTCTAGTTCCCCTTTTTGTTTGAGTGTTATGTTCATGAACTGCAGATGTATGAAAGAACTACAAAGTTCTGGCACTCAAGAAATCCTCTAAAATTAAAGACAGACTCCAATTACGTGGTGTGCCACTAGTAAGCTCTGGGTAGAACAAAGAAGAGCTGTTTGGGCTGGGGTTGTGGATCAGTGGTAGAGCACTCACCTAGCACATGCGAGTCCCTGGGTTTGATCCTCAGCACCACATAATAATAAATAAAAACGAGTTGTTTGAGGCAAAACTGATGTTTCAACTAGAATTTTCTGTCCATAACTAGAGTGAGGTGTGGGAAACACTTGTCTGAGGGACACAGTTTAAAGGGTTACCAAAAATATAAGCAAGGTAATTAATATTTGAGTGCGGTATCTTTAAATTGCAAATGAATGCAAAAATCCATGATGAGCAAATTATCAACATTTTAAATAAATGTAGAATTTGTGGCTCAGGATTAGGATCAAGAGGATGTGGTGCCCTGTGTGACTTTATTTAATAAAGTTTTGAAGTTTTCATTATTGTGGAAGTTTTTGCACTCATTTAAAATAAATATTGCATTAAGAATATTCACATTTTCTGAGTGTCTTAGAACTTCAGAAAATTTTGCACAATTAAGAGTATACTTAGCTCATCCAAGGTCCATTTCTGTTTCTTCATAAGCCAACAACACCTTATAGAGTTCAGATGAATTACAAATGGAACCCACTTATCCATCCACTCAACAAATATATGTAAGTTTCTCCTATGTGTTAGATATTGGGTGAGACAACTTGAATGAAGCTAGGAACAAGGTTTAATCTCTGTCCTAACAAAATCTAGAGGCAAACAGACAGAGACAGAACAAATGTCAACTGGCATTAGATTGTGAATTGCTATGAAGATAAAGCAAGGGAGCTGACCATAATTGGAGGGCAAATGAGCAGCTTCATCTAGGAAGGCTTCCATAGAAGGGGATGTTCTTGTGAACAGCAAACATTGGATCCAGATATGTGATGTCAAGTTCTGGAAGGAGCTATCTCTGGCCCCTCTTTATCCTCCCTGGGGAATTGTAACCATGTTCCCTGTACAGAGTTTTTGACTTCCCTTGCAACCCCCCATAGCCACATCAACCATGTCCAGCCATGCAGTGGCTCCTGGGAAAAAAAATGGCCACATCCACGCAGAGGGTTAAGAGAAGCTAGGCTGAGATGCTGCATCCTGAGCCTGTCACTCTCATGGAGAACACTGCCATGAGGAAGAGAGATGTCACACATATTCATCATAATCAGGGGTGTCTGTAGAGAGCTGACCTTACTGGTGGTAGTGGCAATGGGTAGAGGGGGGACATCGGAAATCAGAGTAGGAAGGATGGCTGTGAATCTTGGTGACTTCCTCATAGAAATTTTCTCCTCCAAGCTGACATTTGATGTGGTAATCTATCACAAGCTATCAGGTCAGACATGGGGATTTGCAATGCATTGTCTGCTGGGGAGATTGGGAGAGAGGAGAAAAACCTTCTTAGCATTCAGAGGAACAGATCTGGGGAAACTTGAAGAAGGAACAATGGAAGTTCAGCGTCTAGGACCTGAATGGAACAATTGAGAGTTGGTGCCTGCAGAATGCTCTGCCCAGGTTCTTGGCACCTTCATTTGTGTCACAGGGTTGCAAAAAATATGTATAGGGCTTTAAACAAATGAGATAAACTTTCAAAACAAAAATAACAAAGGATAATAAGTTCCAGGAGAGTCACCGATCCTGGCCTGCATTCACCAGATCTCTGGGTGAGGGAGATGGAGTCAGATGATGGATGAAGCTCAGTGGACAGCAGGGTGGTTATGAGGAAGCACTAGAAGTCAGACAGCCTGGGCTGGACACCCTCTACTCTGATCATTAGCATATCCTCTCACCTTTTGTTGCCTCTGTTTCTGTTCTGTACAAAGATGATGATCAAAGCACTCTTCTTGGAAGGTACAGGATGGTCTGAAAAGGAAACAGAATTTGTAAAGTGCTGAACATAAGCTCTTTGTTGTGTGCAGGGTCACAAAAATCAGATTTCTGTGCAGAAAAGTACAAGCCAAGAATAAAAAGTCACTGTTTACTGCTGTCTGCAAGTAAGATGGTGTGTAGGTTTGAGAGTTCTTTTTTAAATTAAAAAAAAAAATTATTTGATTCCTAATAATTGTTCATATTGATGGGAACAGTGTGACCTGTAAATACATGTATGCAGTTTAATGATCAGATACAAGCCATTAACACATCCATCACCTCCAACATTTGTCATTTCTTTGTGTTAGGCATGTTCAAACTCCTCTCCATGAACTATTTTAAAGTAAAGAGTTAACTATTGTCAATCATAGTTACCTTATTGTCTGACACAATATTAGAAATTATTCCTCCTGTCCATCTGTACTCTGGTACATGTTAATCCTCTTCTCTCTGACCCCATGTCCTCCACCCCCTCCCCAGGCTGCAGTATGGGTTGAGGAATTATTCAATATAAGAGTGTAGGAAAGAAGCAAGTCAAGATGTGGCACCCCTGTGGCTTACTTGTCTTTCTTCCCAACTCAACTGTGAGATCCCTGGTGCACAGTAGAAGGCCACAGGATTTCTTCCATATCCATGAATGACCAGCAACAGTGACAGCTTCAGGAAAACATCTGTGTCAGCATTTAACCTCCATCAAATCCCAGTCACCACAGCCATTCCAGGTGGCAGAAGAGACCCACATGCAGGATGGCTTCAACTTTGTTCAAAATGTACAGCAAATTCATTCCTCCCTGTCCCTCTTTCTTTCAGAGATTTTTGGAGTCATTGTCCCTAAGCAGAAAAAACATTTCTACTGCTTTGGCCAAACTCTGGATCAAGGAAGGTTTTCACAATGATGTCTAGTGAATTGGTATTTGAGGAATGTGCAAAGACACTTTTGGATTGGCGAACCAGCCTCTCCCCTTCATTAATTTGTTTTCATTCTTCATTCACCTAACAATCCTGGGAATGATGCCCAACCATGACCTCCATGGACAAAGCCCCTGACCCCAAAGCATTTGGAGAGAAAGAGGGATTAGTGGGGACCTCAGCACATCAGGGACCACCTGTCTCTATGAAAGATGTTCTGTCATTTTCTTTACTCAAAAAGACTTATAGTTCTGTAGGCTCCAGACTTTGGGTTCTGTGAAACTCAAAATTAATGTATTAAATTTATCATGTGTTCCACTTGCTCAGGCCTGTAGCACAAATTAAATTTCACAGTAATTGGCTAAGGTGGAAAGAATCCACCAATCCCTGGTTGGAGATCAATGCTGACTTTAGGGACAAGGTGGTGGAGGTTAGTTAGGGGTGTGGTCCTGGGTGTTCCTGGGTTGCACTGGCCTGAATTGTGTGGCCATGGCTAAGCAGGATTCCCCCAGACCAATTCTTTTTCACATCCATTAGCCTAATCTAACAATTTGAAGCCCAGTGTGAGGCCAAAATTAGGAAGAGCCTCCCCAAGTTGGATGGTGATAATTTCTAAACTAGTTGTTCAGAAGATCACCCTGGAGCAGGGTGAAATGTGGGTTCCTGGACTCTGCCTCAGAGACAGATTTTGAGGAATCTGAGGTTCCTGAAATTTGCATTTCACAAACACTTTAGGTAATTAAAGCCCAAGTACCTCCCTAGTGATTTTATTCATTTATTTCTGGGGTACTAGGAATTTAAGCCAGGAGTGCTTTACCACAGAGCCACATTCTCAGCCTTTAAAAAAAAAATTTTAGAAACAGAATCTTGCTGAGTTTTTCAGGGTCTTGGTTTTGAAAGTTGCTGAGGCTGGCTTTTGATCCTCCTGCCTGAGGATCCCTAGCCCCCCAAGTCAGATTACAGGTGTACATCCCACACCCAGTCCCTATTGCATTTTAAAGACAGTTAAAGAAAGGTCTAAGGGTGCTTCATTTAACAGGCAACAGGAAGCACCCTGGGAGAATCCCTCTATTATTAGCTAACTGGTGGCCCTTACTTGGATTTGAGAGATCTGGGTTCAAATCTCATCTACATGATACATGAGTTCACAATTCTTTCCCTAACCTTCCCCTCTTCTATGTTTCTATTGAAATCTGCATGTTGAGCTGAGCAGTAGCTGAGGTGCTGAATAAGATGGGAAATGATGAGATGAGGAGGGAATGGAGGACATGGGGTGAATAAAACAGCCCATGATTTTGTTGCACAACTACTTTTTCCTGACTCTTTTTGAAAATTAGCACATTTTGTTTGCTGATTACAAAAGTGGTTAAAAAATTTGACAATATAAAAACATTACAAATAAGTTGGAGTTCCCTGTGAGCCCATTCCTGTAGGAAAAAAATGAAATCCCCATGGAGAGTCTGGGAGTATTTTGTTCTGTGCAAACACAAACAAATGCAGGATCACTTGGAACATTCTATTTGGCAGCCTTGGATAATTGACCTTGGGGATTTTTTCAGAAAGAACATGCAGATGTGCATCTTCCTTCTTTGTGGGTCTGATGACTGACTTTGAGCCAGACTGACCGATGATGGTATCAACAGGGACAAGCTCAGAAAGGCAGAGCTCTTCCATGACTCTGGGATCATATGACTTCTGTCTGTAAAACAGCCCAGTCACCCTTGAGTACCATTCATGATACAGGGGCTGATGGGATGGAGGATCTGGGACATTTTACAACAATGCCTACGGCATAGCTTCAGCAAACCAGGGGGACTTAAGACCTTATCTAACTCAATGCATTTTTGCTGTTCAGGTGACGAAGGCCTGAGAGGGGAGACTGTCCAAGGTCACACCATGTTTTTCATTGCATCTGGACTTGAACCCAGTACCCTGCCTTTCTTATTTATTTTTTCATTATCTGTTTTTTTTCCTTTAATTTTTGTTAATATTTAAAAGGAATTATGTAATGTGTTAGTATATATATATTTGATGTACACAGCAAAATGATTAAAAATGTTACACAAATTGATAGACTCATCATCTCATAGAGTTGTTTCTTCTATTTTTGTCGTGAGAGTACTGACATCTGCTTTCTAGGTCAATGAGCTGCCCCAGGACATTGGCAGCTGCCATCTGAGGGATTCTCAATCTCCCCCTCATCTACAGGGCCACTGCTTATCTTCTTGGCAATAAACTGTCAATCAGTATGCGTTTTGGTGGCATAAACTTGAAACTTTAAGTCTGCATTTAGAACAATAATACCACAGAAGCCCTGATCCATTGGGCATTTAAAATTGGTCAGTTCATTGGAAAACAATAACAAAAATAAAAGCAAAATTCAAGTTAGCATTACTGGGAATTTGTTAAAAATGTATAATTTTAAACATAAAACACATACAGCTTCTTACCCTGAGTTACCTGGGTACTGGGTAGGAGTGAATCCTTTTGCATATGAACTTCTGATTCAAGTTCTGCTCTTTTCTCTCTTAATCCATACCCTTAATATACTACCAATATAATTTCCCTCCTTGACTTTTTTTATTTTTGTATTTTGGGTACTACATCAGGGGCTGGACTTAGAGAAAACAGGCACAAGCTTCACAGTCACAATCAACAACAGTGATAAGCACTGTATAATGCAAAAACATATTATCTTCTACCTTTCTTTTGGACCATGAATTAGTCATTTTCTGTTGATATAATAAAATAGCTGAGGCAGGATTCTTTACAGAGGAAATAGGTTCATTTAACTAACAGATTCTCCCCATCATCCTTGGGGGATGATCTTCTATCCTGCTGGTTAAGAAGAGCTTTCATTAAAGTAGCTATTTTTATTGAGAGTTATTATGTGACAGTCACTGTATAATGCAACAAATATGAAAGATGAAAGACGGTGGCTCTGTGAACAAGACACTCTTCTATTCCTAGGACTATTTTAAATATGAATTTTTAAAAAAGATGAAACCCCTGCAGTTACGTTTTTAAATTTCAAGCTTGATTCCATCTTAGTGTACCTGTGACTTCTGGTTAAAAAAAAAAAAAAAAAACTGTGGATGGCAGGTTGGTCCATGTCCCCTCACCAGCTCCTCCGCCCGACTGCTCTAAGGCATGCGCCCTGAGGTGTTGGCCCCACGGTGGTTCTGCTCTCTGGGCCTATGGAGACTGGGGACTGGGCCCAGGCTGCAGCCCCGCATTCGTGGGAGCACCACCTCTCCCGCCGCCGGCAGGGCAAACCGCTGCGAGGTACAGGAGGCAGCGCAGAGGAGGTCCCCAGTGGGGACCGGTGGAAGGGCTGGAAGAAGCCAGAGCCGACCTCTGCAAGCTGAGGCGCGGCAGCTCCCTCGGCCTGAGACCTCCGCCTCCACATGTCGCAGGGAAGAATGAGCAGGCGCCTGTCCCAGGCTCTGGGACAAGGGCCAGGGCCCTTGTGATCTATACCTAATTTAAATATATATAGCAAATTTAAAATCAAAAAGCAATAAGCATGAAATCAAATAATTAGGAAAGATTATTTAGCATGCAAAACTGAGATAAAAATAAATGTGATATTTATTAACCACTGAATAATTAAAGAGTCAAAAGAATAAAACAAAATTCAAAAAGCTGAAAAATATTAAAAGTTCAAATTTTTAAGAAATAATATTCAAACATATAAACTCAAATCTTTAGAGCATTAGAGGAAATGAAAATTTTTGGATATAAGGAACACAATTAGAAAAAAGAAAACTCAGATTGAACAACAGGGAAAGATAAGGAGAAGGGAAAATTCCAGGAAGAAATTATGGGAATCATAATCAATAAAGAATTGAAGAGTAAAAGAGGGCACCTGCCCCTGAAAATGTTGTCATTTTCAATGTCAAATAAAACTACAATTTAATTTGTGATGCAAATGTGGCCATTTCCCATACTTGTAAAGTTAAACATTACCAAAAATGTTACAATAAATTCATGCCAATTTTATCACTTTTGCATACTTATTTTCATTGAGTTTATATCTTTGAATATTATTTCTTAAAAATTTGAAAATTTAATATTTATTCAGCTTTTTGAATTTGGTTTTATTCTTTTGACTCTTTAATTATTCAGTGGTTAATAAATATCACATTTATTTTTATCTCAGTTTTGCATGCTAAATAATCTTTCCTAATTATTTGATTTCATGCTTATTGCTTTTTGATTTTAAATTTGCTATATATATTTAAATTAGGTATAGATTTCATTATTCTTTTTTTCATTCTTGTTAACATCTGGCAAAAGAGAAAAGTTCTTCTGATTCAGTATACACACACACACACACACACACACACACACACACACACACATTGTGACACCCTGCTAGGTGACACACAGCTCCAGGGTCCCCAGGAGTGCAGTGCCCTTTGGTGGAAGAGGGGTCCCCACTGGGCAGGAAGGTATCTCATGGACCCCATTCACTGAAGCCTTCAGCAACAGCAAATCCTCCCGGTGCTGTGAGGTCAGATAAGCGGCTGCTACCTCTTTTGCACCATTTCACCTGGTGACATGGGAGCACCATTGGATGAACTCCACTGCACACTCACCTGCGTGCACTACTTTTGGCTCCACCTGGCTGCCTTCACTCTCTAGAGAGCGTGTCTGTGACCCAGAAGAGCATTCTTCTGGGCAACTCTGGGATCAGCATTGGAGCCGGCTTTCTGGAAGCAACAGTGAGTCCTTCCCTGACACCTCGCTAACCGCCCTGGGCCACTGGGCCAGGCCTCTCCAGGCACCTTGAAGCTTCATTCTGCACCTAAGGCTGTGGCCCTGGGAGAGCATCCTACGTCTCTGGAGGCTTTCCATGTCCCTGGGGACTCTGCTCCTGGAGCCCTGCTCCTGGGGTCTTGATCTCCTGGATGGCTTTCACCTCCCCTTTCTCGACAGAAAACAGCCTAGCAGGCCCATGGAGACTGGCAATCCAGGTGCTAGCAGGGCAACTGGGCATTCACAGAAGCTAGGCAGGTATGGCTTGCAAATCAGGCAACTTGTGAATTACTAGAGTACTAGGAGAAGGAGGGGAAGAGGAGCAGCTCTGTGGTAGTTATGACCACCATCACAGGGAGTGAAAAGTAAGTGACCAGGACACTCAGAGCAACCAAGAGGTCTGTATTGTGGCAGTGTCATATTCACAGGGTAGGAAAAGAAAAAAGAAAGAGCTGGAAAAGAGAGAGAGTGGGGGTGAAAGAGAGAGCAAAGTGTGTGTGTGTGTGTGAGAGAGAGAGAGAGAAGAGAAGAGGAGAGGGGAGAGTGAGAGAGAGGGGAGGGGTGTGCCAGAAGAGTTTTTATAGCCAAAATCTAATGGGTTATCTGGTTGGAATACAGTGAATGGATCATGCAGTAGTTGCTAAGGGGGTCATCTTCTGCCTTCAGGCATACCTGGAAGGGGTGAGATGTGGGTTTCTGTTGCATCAAATGGGGTGGGGGATGATTTTCCATCCTTGAGACAGACAAGAGATAAGGAACCAGATGGATGGGGTTTGGGTGTTCAGCCCACCCTGCAGCTAACAGGGAGAGGAAGATTTCTTAGGATGGGGGAGACCCTCCTACCACTTGGAGTGTCTTTGGTTTGTTTTTGAAAAAGGGAATACAAAATAAAGGAAACAGAAAGGAGAAGGGGAAAAGCTAAAAAGAATGGGTGGGAGGAGGCCTGACCAGAAATGGCAAGAGAATGCAGGGGAACCAGGGGCATAGCGGGGAATGGCTCTTCCCAGCCAGATCACTGCTATTTGCACAGGTGCCTGGGCTGCTGCCTGGAGGAAGCCACAGCTGTACATGTGCTGAGCACTCTTGGAGTCAGGGGAACCCACCAAGGGGCAACTCAGAGCCATACGTGTTCCCATACAGTTCCTTGTTCCACAAAGATTCCAGCAGGGTTCTAAGAAGGCAGGCATGGAAGCATGACACCTCACAAGTGACTCAAGAGCCTAAGGACAGTGGCTTCCTGATTAATGCCAAGAGGCAGAAGACCAAGATGTGGTGGACCTGATGACCCTGGCATATTGGGGCTTAGAGAACTGTCATGGGAAGGCCACCTGGAGCTAAACTGCCAGGTCAGGACTGCTCTTACCACCCAGCTCTCAGAAGCAGGTGGTGGAAGCAGTTGACCTATTTATTGGCTTATCTCCTCATTAAAGGAGGAAAACATTTTCTGTGCTAGTAAGAAATAATTTTTCTATAGGAATTAAAAGAAGGAACTGTGGATGGTACAAAAATGACTGTTCTGTTAATTTGAGGCTTGGGGTAGGGCTTGAGCCTCAAGAAGGCCTTATGCTATGGGATTGAAGCTCCCCAACTGAGGGTGGGAAATTCAGAGGTGACAAACAATGGAATGTATCTGTAATGGGACATGAATAAGGCAAGAGGTGGCCAGGCCATAGCTGAGATTACCTCACCCAGCAAACTTTTGCTTAGATTTTCTCTCTGTCCCATGTGGGATCCAAGGCAAAAAGCATCAGGTTTGGAGAAGCTCATAAGCTGTGTACATGTGTTTGTGTGCATGTCCATAGTTGTATGCAGAGTGCCAGTTGGGGTCCTTGTTTGATTTTCTATGTTCTTTAGTAAAGCACACAGATCAACCTCCTGGAGGAGCTGCTTGTTTGAATTACACTTAAGGGATGGAAGAGGGAAATGTGGCTCTTAGAGTAATGCAGGTAAAGGTTTAGCATTGTTATGCTTTTTGACCCACCCAGCCAGTCTATACTTGATTAGCTGTGGCTACTGCATTGCACTTGATCTCTCTGGAACCCTCTGCAGGCACAACCGCCTGACAGCAAGGCTGATTTCTGGTTTTTAAAGGGTGGAGGTTTGGAGGGGGAAAATTGACTGAAGTCATTTTCAAGAAGAGTCTACTGTCTACCTGGCTAGGTGCATGTTGAAGTTGTGATCTTGATCTGTGTGCTTGTGCATGAATGCCACTTGCTGCATGCAGATTGGAAGTGAAGAGAAAGCAGGAATTTGGGCATTGATTGCATTCAGAAGGACAGATGCCAAGCATGCAAACCTTCATTTGCATACAAGTATGCAAATGTATGAACCTGTTGGAAATTCATGAGGATATGTGCTGCCTACCTCATGCTGCTGATTGTGTTTGCAGTGTGAATGGATGGGTCTCCTTGGGAGAAAAATGTATGTGTCAGAGCAATTGTGTTGTTAAGCAGACTGACTATTTCACAGTGTGCTTTGCATAGACCTTTACTTCTCCCTTGGCTTCTGAATTCCCAAAAGGCAAATAACCTATGCCACATTTTAGCCTTTTATTTTCTGGGTTACTATTTGAAAAGAAAGAAAGTGTGGTTCATAATTATGTAGACCAAATAACTATATATTGTGAGATAATTATATTCTGTGAACCATTTAGGACTATTTCCTATGTTTGAAACATTGCCTATGTATTTGCTTTAGAGAGAGATCATGCATCTGTAAGTACTTTTCCAAAGAGAGAATGAGGAAACTACAACAAATATGTACACATAGACAGAATTGTTGTGGCCACAAAATTTAAAAGAAAAAAAAAATGAATTCTTTCTGTTTCAAATACCATAGGATAGATTTGATATGGGATGCACCCTCTTGTTATGGAAGCCGATATTGCAAGATACACATGCGTATGGAACTCGTCTTCCCCTTCAGTGTGTGTTCCAACACAAGTGGTTCCCATCCCATGCTTCTAACATTAAATAGCCTGTCTATAGGTTTTCTTTGCATAGTTCATCTCCATTCAATGAATATATATTGATTTTTTTTTATAGTTAATGACTGTGGAGCTCCAAGGCATTGTATTTTTGAGGGGGTTTACATATTGAAATAAACTTATTTTACTAGTTGAAAAGTAATTATGTTGTAGGTCTGATTTAGATGCTTTTTTGTATGATGGTTATTGTGAGATTGAACAGAAATGTAAATAGTGATCATAAAATTTTTTTCCCAATAAAGTAGGATAACAATTCAAATGGGCTTGATAGGTGAAAGGGATTCTAGAATGAAAAGGAGACTTACAAAAATCTTTGTTATGGAAAATTACCATGGGGAAAAAGTGCAAGTTGGGAAAATTAATGAATGGAATTGGTTAAGATTTAGAGAAAGATCAAATGTTATAATAAAAGTTTTGTATTAAGCACACTTGAAACTTATTTTTAAAAAACTTAGTTTAAAGATTAGAGAAATATATGAATATTCTTTACCCTCTTTCTTCCTGGGGAGGGGGAATACTAAAATATCACTTTATTTATTTATTCTAAAATGTGCACATCTTTTGAATGGAATTTCAATTTAGAAATAATTCAGCATTTAAAGACATCTATTTCAGATATGCCTAATTTCATTCTTAGACATCAACACAGAATTAATTTATTAATTCTAAGTTCTTTAGGTTTCCCTCTTAACTGCAGACAATTTGAAAAATAGAGCAAATTTCAGACTGTATACAAATGAACATGATGAAGAAAAAAAATATAGGCTACAGATTTTGTTATAACTATTTGTCAGAGGATAACCAGATCTAACAAACAGTTTTTCCTTTTTTACAAATATTATTTTTAGGTTTACATGGACACAATATTTTACTTTATTTATTTTTATGTTGTGCTGATAATTGAACACAATGTCTCACATGTGTGAAGCAAGCACTCTGTCACTAAGCCACAACCCACTCCCAGTTTTTCCTTTTTGATAGAGTTTTAATTTCTTATTACCAAAGATTCATTTCTGAATTAAAAACTATGTAGATTTGATGCCACTACTTTTTGATTTGAAATGAAGTGGCATTTCCTAGACTATAATGTGTGCTACATTAGCTAAATGTTTTCTAAAGGTTTGCAACAATGTATCTACATTTAGGGGTTGAAATAGAAGTTCTAAAAGTCATTTGCCTGAAGCAGCAGGGCAGTGGGACACTTAAGGGCACATTACCCCCTTGGAGAGGACTCTGGTTAGACAGGTAGTGTATGCCCTTTTGAAGGCCACACATTGCCAAATTGGAGTCTTCCTTCATTTATTTACTTACTTTTTAAAAATTTTCAGGTGACAATTATGCATCTGTATGGGGTACAGTGCATTTATACACTGCATCATAATCAACTGAAGATATTTGGTGAGATGTTCATTTCAAATGTTTCATTTCTATATATATATATATATATATATATATATATATATATATATATATATATATATATATTAGATGAACACACAAATGTCTTTATTTTTAATGTGGTGCTGAGGATCAAACCCAGCGCCTCACATATGCAAGGCTCGTGCTTTATTACTGAGCTACGGCCCTAGTTTAATGTGTTTCATTTCTTTGTGTTGAAATTCCTCAAAAGCCTCTCTTCTAGCAGTTTTGAATTATACCCTGCAGTTTTAGGAATACTGGTCATTCTGCAGTTTAGTAGAAAACAAGGCCTTTTTTTTTCTGTCTGGCTGTGGCTTTGTACCTACTGGCCAACCACTCTCCACCCCTTCTTCTTCACTCCTATCCTGGTCCTGGTCTATGATAAACAATATCCTTGAGCCTATCTTTAAAAATACAAGAAGGAATGCAGACTCTCTGTTGCTAGAGCCTCTGTGTTTTTAGGAGAGGCATAAAATTTGTTTTTAGAATGACTTTTACTAATGTTTGAATATCACTTTGTAGGTGAGTTTGTGTGCATAATATATGATATATAAAATATATTTAATTAAAAATACATTGAATTGGAAACAAGATTCCCAAGTTTCAGACCTCTCTGGTGGACCTCCACTTTTTAGTGTCTGGATTAAAGAACAACATCTGTATGAATGACCTATAATATTGTGCAAAAAATGTCATCTTTCTTGGGCCATGTTATGTGTCTTAGAAGCAATTGGTGATTTTTGAGCAAATGAGTTGTTCTTATGTTCAGGAGAAATATGAGGGCTTTCTTTAGGACTCTCTTGTTAATGCCTTCAAGCTTTGAAAGTTGTTAATTCATGAAAGTACAATTCTTTAAAATTTATTTGCTTCTTGGAAAAACAAATGAACTGACCTTTTTCCATGCATGTTTCTTCACTCTCAGTGTTTTTCAGGGGAAATTTCTAGTGCTATTGTTGTTGCAGTGGGACAATGTTTCAATTTTGAGAAGGAATACACTGCCCATGATCATCAGTCATTTGGGTGGTTGATATCCTTGCTGCTGCTTTGACATTAAGCCTAATTTATTTTATAGGATGGTGGTTTATTGGAAGAAAGAGAAAATCCAGTGTGTACTAAGCATGGGGTGGCAACTGAAATAGGTCCTGAAGGAGGGATGGCATTTTAGAAGTACAGATGGTATGATGGAAAAGGGCATGAGATAAAGGAGGAGGGAAGAAAGTAAATGGCAAGATTCATAGCCACACTGCAGTCCTGCATTGCTTATCTCAGGTGTTTTATTGCCTCTGTGAACACAGAGACACTTCTTTCTGCTGTCCATGGTCCAATGTCTGCCTCAATAAATGTTTTGATTTGACTGGATCTGACTTTCTAAGTTGCCCAGCTCTCAAGAGAATTCTTTTGAGTACAGTCCATTGACTACAGTTATGTCCATACCAAGAGCTCTTTCCCAGCCTTTCATAAAGACTGACATTTTCCAAATAGAGTGGAAGGATTATGATTTTCATAGATTTGTTCATTTGGAAATACAACTTGTCCCAACATTTGGAGTTTGCTTTCAGTTAGTGATGATAAATGCAGTGGGATCTGAAGTTTGGCATCAGAAAATCACAGGAATATATATATATATATATATATATATATATATATATATATATATATATATATATATAGTTTATCTTCCTGATATTTTGAAACATAATTGTAGAAATATAGATAAGATTATATATGATTAAAGCTTTCAGACTCAGGGATCCTCTGATCTGTTTTGTTCATATACCCTAGCATTCAATAAAAATGTTAACAATGTCCACATTATCCATCAAAGTGTTAAAGGGGATCAGTTTCTTACAAAATTTAAATACCTTAAATCTCTTTCCTCTACACTGAATCATTTTTAATGATCTTATTAACCTTTTTGTTAGAGTAAAATTACTTGGCATAAATTTGTATTTAGTTTCATAAATGTTTCCATGTTTTTGCTAATAAGTGTTTATAATTTTTAAAATTAAATATTATATTCTCCTTTAAAACACTCTATGAATGATATCAATTTTTAAAAGCTATACACTTTTTAATGTGTTCTGTATGTGACTTGCTATGTATAGATTCAGTTTCCCTGCTTTCTAAAGATGCCTACTGATCGTTTATGATTTGATCATTATAACATGAGTTAGAAAATAAGTTCTTAATCTTTTATTCTGACATTCCAGCTCATAGTGTGGAACTTCAGTTGTGGAATGCATCATATCTGTGTTCCCTATCCCTATATGTCTCTGTTTTGGGCTAGGGCTTTAGTCTCAGGTCTTCATTGCCAGATCATCCTATTCATGACAGGTTTTTTACTGGGCTAAAGATTTTTTTGGGGGGGGGACTGGGGTTTGAACTCAGGGGCACTCAACCACTGAACCACATCCCCAGCCCTATTTTTGTATTTTATTTAGAGATAGGGTTTTTTCTGTCCCTTTTTTTTAGGGGAGGCATTTTTTTTTTTTTTACAGCAGGTGTGCAGTGTTCATGATTTTACTTTTTTAAAAAAATCATTCATAGTTAAGTAAAAATTTTCATGATGATGATAACTTATTTATAGTATTTTAATGGGAATAGGAACTCCACCATGTGTCCTTAAAGATCACCTGGATGCCATTGATCCAGAGGTGTGTATTAACCACGTAGCCTGGGTCTGGTACGGCAATGTGGAGGTGGATGAAGAACACAAATGGAGAATACATACCACCTTGGTTTTCAGCTTTTGAGTAGTATTTTGTAATATTAAGTGAAGCAATTTAAATAATGACCACATGCTATATACTTGAATGGTATTTTGTTATAAAATCATGTCACTGAAATTTACAGTAAGAAATGCTATGAAGTAAATTTAAATAGTAATTTATGGAAAACTTTAATCATAGTGACTGGTACCAAGTAGAAGCCCAATAAGTAGCAATTATTATCAAAACTTTTGCTTATAAATTGGGAAATATTAAATAAGAAGAACTTAAAAATGTTAGAAAAGTGTTTCTTCCATTGTGAAGCTCTTGAATGTCCAGAGAAACTAATTGATCTCTCCAGTGTGCTGCTTTGGATTTTGGCCATTTCTTCATTTGTGCATCTCCCATAGGAGGAAGATGGTGGCTCCTCTTCCTGGCAGAAGAGGCATTCTTCAGTGAGCTGTTGAGGTCTTAGGCAGCCAGGCAGTCCTTGTCCTTAAGACAGGATCTAGAACTTACTTTCATTAATGACTATTTGTTAACTTAAAATGACTTCTGTGCTGGGCATGGTAAGAAACACTAAGTTTGCATTTTGGGCAGAGCTGAAGGTTCCTTAGGAACTGGAACCATCTTTAAAGATGTGGAAGTCAAAATGAACATATCAGGTGATACATTCATTTAACAAGCAGGTATGAAGCCATGAATTAAAAAGAGATAAATGTCTCTCTCTGGGACTTAGGGACCAACATTAACCATCCCATCAAGAGAGTAAATACACAGTGATAATTGAAATGATGTCCACAGTGAAGAGATTGCTGATTCCCTAAAGCAGTCTGACCTTATCACAGAAGGTAGGAAGTGTGAAATACATAGGGGTAGCAAATGAAATTAGGGAAGAATATTCCCACTACTACAAGTGGTGCATGAGACTCCTCTGGAAAGTTTGAAAGTTCTTGGGGCTGGAGGGGAGGGTGGGCTGTCAGACTGAGGAAGCCAGTGGGGACCATGGTGGGATTTGGAGGCCACATTTATGACTTTCAACCTTCTAATACCAGGAGCTTGGACTGTTGAGAAACCCTACCCAAGAGTGGGTGGTACAGGGTGGCAACAATTACAAGATGTTCTCACTGACATTTAGAAACACTCACACTGTCTGCAGCATGGGAAATGCATTGTAGAGAGCAGTGGATTCTTTTGGAGAACTGAGGGGTGTTGGAGAAATCCAGCTGAGAAATGGTGAAAACTTGGCAATAGGTGTTATTGTTGGAGGCAGAAAAATAGATGGACATGGGGGCATGAAGAAGAAATGTTAACTCCACTGTAAGTAATTTAGGAGTGATAGGAGTTAAGGTTGAGTGGGTAATGTTGGGACCAGGTGGTGCAAGACTCAGCCTTTTGAGCCTGATATATCCACCTAGTAAAACTTCTTTTTGTGTGTCCATCTTTACCTGTGGTTTTGTTTTCATTCATGTACTCATTCATTCATTTGTTCCTTCACTCAACTGTCTCTTTACTTAGATTGCTCACAACCTAATTAGTGTGACACAATGACAGAGACTTCATACATAGGTTCACTCTGAAGTATAAAATGCTGGTGTAGAGGCAGTAATACATTTGAGAACTATAGAGGAAGGAAAACCAAGAAGATTTTTTTTTACTGGCTGAAGGAGAGAGGAATGATGGAGGTGGGGGTAATTGAAAATCTTCTAGATTGTGAAGGTGGGTGGATGGTTGTCTGTTCTTTAAATACAGACTGAGAAATGGGTTGAAAGGAGGTGTAGGTGGGGAAAGAAGAGGTGCATGACGGAGGCAGACCCAATTTGGGGCATGCTAATTTTAAGCTTTATTTGAGGATATGTACAAGGCAGTTGGAAATGCATGTTTGAACATTGTAAAGAAATCTTGAGATAGTAACTTAAAGTCATTATCATGTGGTAGTAGTTAAAGATGAGAATAAAATGGAGCATTATTCTGGATTCCAGCAGGAAGCAGATGCCAACCATAAATCAAGTACTGAAAGAAATTTTGAAGGCAAGACAATTCGTAAAGATTGTGAAGATGGACAGAAACTACTAACAGAAGAGAGAAAATAATTGTCAAGAGAAGAAAAATGCAACAATTTTCACAAAATAAACATACCAGATATGAAAAACCAATACATCATCATCATTGTAAAAGACCAAAGCATAAAAAAAAACGTTGTGCCTCACACAGGAGTTCTGCAGTGGGACAAGGTTTAAACAAACCAGCTGTGATGAGAAACACACTGGGACTAGCATCAGCAGAGTCATTACCACTTCTGGTCCTGGAGAGTTGGCTTCTACTTGAAGAGGGAGAAGCTGGAGCTGTGGGTATGGCTATAGGTCCATCACACCTGTAGACATGTGTTACTCAGGGAGGAACTCAGACCCTGCCAGCACTTGACTTGTTGGGCAAGGAGCCTAGGGAATACCTACCATGACTACCTCTCTTCTACTCTGTGACTTCTGGCTTCCCACTGGCCCAGCATACCATGAAGTCAGAGGGTACTGAAAACCCTGGAGATCTCTGAGGCCATCTTCCTGCAGCACAGGGCAGGATATAGAAGGGGGAGCAGTGGGGTGGTGAGCTTAAATGGCAGTGGGATACAACCAATGAGATGACTGAAGAAACTGAGGCAAGAAAGATCTTTGTGAAACACCAGCATTCATGAGACAAGTAGAGGAGAAGCCTGAGGAGTGAAATGCATAAAAAAAATTGTGGTCAGCCTGTCTCAGCCTCGAGATTATAGGTATGTGCCACCATACCCAGCTGGGTGTGCTTCTCTCTTGCCAACCTTGTCCCACTGCAGAACTCCTGTGTGAGGCACAACATTTATGTGCTTTAGTATTTTACAATTATGATGATGTATTGATTCTTTATATCTGGAATGTTTATTTTGTGAGTATGGTTGCATTTTTCTACTTTTAACACTTATTTTCTCTCTTGTGTTAGTAGTTTCTGTCCATCTTCACTGTTTGAATTTTCTCTCCTCCCATGTATCAATTTACATTCATTAAATTTTCCAAAAATTCTACACATGGGTTATGCTATCTCTTTACTTCTTAAACTTGCTAAACATTGGATTAAAATTAAATGATTTAAGTGCTCAAACTGGATAAAGTTATCTAAGTAAATAAACACCCACATGCTTCTTTAAATATTTTGCACTGTATAAAAACAGATATAATTGCTAACTTTACACACTTTGTTTAATTTTTCACATTTGATTCCAGATTAAGTAAATATATGCCCAAAATGTGTATGGCTTTATAAGCTCTCACAAGCTTCTTATGCATCTGTCCAAAAGAAGTTCAAGGTGAATTGGTCAATTTTCATGTGACCACTACTTTGTTAGTCATGGCCAAGGTGATGATAGGCATATCATGTTTGGCTGAATTTTGGGAAAACATTGATTAAACACTGAAATTTGTAGACCTAATATAAAGAAGTAGTTTTCATGCCTGAAATCACAAATTCCCCCAATGTGTATTTGTTTCATATACATATATGTATGTATGTATATATATATATATTTTACCTATGTATGTATATACACATAAACATGTTTATGAGTATGTATCTATATTTGTGTTGTATATGTGTGTGTGTGTGTGTGTGTGTAAAACCTGATTTGAGTTTAGGTTTTTTTTTTTAATTTTTTCCTCTTTTTCATTTTGCATTAGAATGTTTCCTAGTTTTTATTGTTGTTGTTGTTATTGTTAGGAAAATTTGTTGGAAGACATGAGTTTTCAGACCAGAATAGAAAATAGCTAGGATGATCTTAGTTACTTTTAATATTAATTGAATAATATAAAAACATTTTAACTTTTTGATATTATATTGAAAAATCATACCATGTATTTATTACTTTTAACTCAAAACAGAGTTTATTTCAAACAAATTTCTGCCTCTCATATGAATTACATTGTACTGGGGAGCCAGACTTCACCCTGTGGATGAGAAATCACCACCTTCATGATCCTTACATCTTGAGAAGTCTAATGAAATTCATTCATTTATTGAATTTACTTCTTCATGAAATATTTGCAGGTGCCTGCTGTGCCTGTGAAATGCTCTAATGTAACTTAGGAGTAAAATTAATTTGCATAATAAATCTATGCAACATAATTTATTACCCACTAAAATAAATTCATAAAGGTTGCCTCAGAGACTTTTTGTTCTGTCAGTCTTCCTCAGATGATCAAGTCTACTTGATTGATTTTTCATTCTGAAGAAAAAGTTTTAAAGTCTACGAAATACCAATTAAGATACCTGTATCTCTGAGCAGTTCCACTAAATAACACAGTTAGTCAAGTTCAGAACATTTCTGTGATACGATGTCTGCTTTTCTAACAAAGAAATAATTCTCTCCCTTCAAACTACTATGTATAGACCTGGGTCGGAGCAATTTAAACCCACTCTTCAAGGTCAATCACTACATTGTGAAGAGAAAAACTGACTATAGTGTAAGGTCCACTTTTCCTGTGTTCTGAACCTGACAGTGAGAGAACTCCAGACTCCACTGTGTGGGCTACAACTCACTCCTAATTCATTAAAAGATTGTTAAGCATTGATACAAAGAAGGAGAGAACATCTAGTACCCTTTGGAAAAATTAAGCTGACAAGGTTATTTTTGCCTGTTTTAGAGATTTTCAAGTGTTAATTAATCAATGGCATGTCTGGGCTCTAATCCTGAACTAATTTCACTTTCCTCTTTCTGGATCCAGGTATGTCCCCCACCCACCTGCGCTTGAACCCCTAAGACTGTCTTCAACCCCTGAGCCCCCTAATGTCCCACTCAGTGTACATCTGGGAGAAATGCTGGAAACTGGAGCTGTAGCTCATTCTAAAACCCAGCAAGCCCCTGAGGGTGTAGAGTGCAGAGCCCTCCCTCATCACATCACTGTACATGCAGCCATCTCCATCCTGGAAGGATGTTAAGAGCAGAGTGGCTAGGAAGGGCACCATGTTACTCTAACATAGTGTGCAGGTGGTGACTGTCAAGGAGGAAGTGGAAGGGAGAAGAAAGAGTTGAGAAACTCAGATTCAAAATCCCCTCTGATGTAGCAATGACTGGCTCAGTCATACTATAGCAGTTTTCTTATCTCTTGATAAAGACCTGAAGCATCTTGTGATTTGCTGATAACTTCTAAGGGGCACCTAGACAGCCATTCTGTGCTCTTGATGATCTGGTGTGATAGGTCTAAAACTCATTAATACTTGCATTTGTATTGAACTGTATTAATCCTTTCCTTCAGTCATCTGTCTTCACTTGTGACTAATCTTTCCAAATTAGAAGCTAGTGAAGCTGCTACTCCTTGTCATGTGAAAAGTGAATGAGGATGCTCTGGGTGTGTCTGTGAGCAGAGTGGCTGTTGTGAAGTAAGGTCAATTGGGCTTACTGTGGCCCCAAGACCTCTCATTTATAAGTTGCATGCCAGTACATCTATTCATTGATATTGAAAAGCTACTTTTGCTGTTCATTTTATAAACTTGTGGTGCAACAAAAGAAAGACAAATGAATTTGTGTAAATCAATTATTGTATCATTTAGTAATTTAAAGGTATGATTGAGTTTTCTTTGATACTTCAAAATTGAAAGTAAATAAATTTATTCAACAACATTTTCTATCTAAAGATCATAACATGCAAATGTTGCTTTTATAGGCCCTTAAATTTTTCAATATCTGTGCTTTCCAGAATGGTTTTCTTGATCCTTTCAGTAATTAGTCATTTATTGATCTCTGTTCCCTTTATTATTCATGTCCCCTCACTTCTGATATCACATCTCCATCTTAACTTCATCCTCTAAATCTCCAGCAATAACTTCACATTGTGTTTATCCAGTCCAATGCTGTCTCCATCTCTCACTGTTTTACTGGCTGTCCACTCCACTTCTCCATCAATACCCTAAATAATCATCAGTTGGAGACTTTCAAAAACACTATTTATAGACTGTAAGAGGGTATATTTTTATGTTAGGTATTTGGTTCTTATTCTGCGTTATGAAGGATCTACCTATTTTTTTTTTCTGTGATCTCAGCAATTTTCAGTTACCCAAATTGGGAAACACACAGGCCACCTAATTCTCCTGCTTCAGCTCTAACCAATTCCTTTAATCAGTCATGCAGCCTCATCAATTATGTCCTTAAATACTTCATATATTCACCTTTTTCTTGAAGATACCTCCATTGTCCTAGTATGGGAACTTCTCACTTCTTGCCTAGCTAAATGTGATTGATCCTTAATTACGTCATACATTTCCATACTTTCCAACCCTCCCCATCCTCCTATATCAAAACTGTCTTTGAGCAACACAATCTGAAGAAATTTATGCCCTTTTTGAAATTCTTGAGGGTTTCCTATAGGTGCACTTTTGCTGTGATGCCCAGACACTGCTGTACCCTCATCTCTAAACAAGTTCCCAGGCAGTGTTGCAGTCTCATCCTCCATGTCCTTGTATATCCTGGTTCCTCTGCCTGGAAGGCTTTTCCTTGCCTTGTATGTTTTGCTACCTGCTATTCCGCTTTCCCAACTCAAGATTAAAGCATTATCTCTGGAATAATTCCCAGATATTCAGAAGTACAATTATATTTCTGCCCTTCAATATTACAAAAACATTTTGTGCACGGCTCCTCTAATATGTCACATCTGTTGATATGATAACCCTGTTTATTTCCTCAGATAGATAATGGCTGCCTTAAGAACTGGAACTCTCTTATGTATCTTCCTCTTCTCAGGAATGGCACATTCAGTTCAGTTTAGTAACTGTTTATTGAGCACCTGTACATGTTTGATACTAAGGACTTACAACACATCCATGAATGAAAGACAAAAATTCCTACCTATGGAAATTTATATGGTAACATATAATATTCACTTGGTGTTGAAAGAGGGAGGAGGAGAGAGAGAAAGGAGAAAGAAAAGAGGGAAGGAATTGAGATAAAATTGTGGGATTCAAAGTTCTTTGAAAAGAAACAATAGTGGGAATTCTGGTGGGGAATTTGAGATTTCCAAATCATGGATTCACAGAAGGGGAAGTGTACCCCTTGAGTCTCTGTAGACGGAAGCCTTTTGTTCTTTGGCTTCCTGACTTTATTACAGTATCCCCCTTCCATTCCACTTTATTTATGTTCAGTAAAACCTGAGGTAAAAAATATTATATGCAGTTATATGATTTTTCTCTAATTAAAAAACAACGAAGGGGCTGGGGTTTTGGCTCAACATTAGAATGCTAGTCTACCATGTGCGAGGTGCTGTTAGATGTTCAGCATCATCTAAAAATAAATAAATAAAATAAAAGTATTGTGTCCAACTATAGCTAAAAATATTTAAAGTAAATAAAGTTAAAAAAGTACCAAAAATCTAGTTATTAATAGTAATGCCCAGTGCTTTAGAGTGTGATAAAATGTTTTCCCCAATGCTTCCAGGAGTATTGTCACTTGATGTTATCTCCAGAAAACACTCAATAAAGATGTAAATGAATGCCTGTGTTTACAGATTCTCCTTGAAATTAGTAGCTGTTAACTAATAGACTAGGCATTTGGAAGTTGTCTGTTTCTTTCTGGTAAGCTCCTTTACTTTTAAAATTGCACTCAGTGTTTTCTGTTCCTTATAGAGTGTCCTATTGGCAGCAAATTCTACCATGTATATATCAATTTAAAATAAAAAAAATATAGATTTTGTTTCTGACTCAAATTTGAAACTTTGATTTTCCTGGAAATCATTTCATGCTATTTTTTATTTGCATATATCCATAATGTGATATTTTGTACTGTCAAGACAATAAATAATCATTGTTAATATACACACAGTTTCTTTGTCCATTGATCTATTGAAAGACATCTAGGTTGATTCCACAGTTTAGCTTTTATGAACTGTGCAGCTATAAACATTGAAGTGGCAGCATCACTGTAGTATGCCGTTTTTAATCCTTTTGGTATAGATAAGGAGTAGGATAGCTGGGTTAAACGGTGGTTCCAAACTAAGTTTTCTAAGCAACCTCTATACTGCTTTTCAGAGTGGTTGCACCAATTTGCTGTCCCACCAGCAATGTAAAATTGTGCCTTTCCCCTTACATCCTTGCCAATACTTATTGTTCCTGTTCTTGATAACTACCATTCTGACTGGTGTGAGATGAAATCTTAGAGTAGTTTTGATTTACATTTCTCTAATTATTAGAGATGTAGAAAATGTTTTCATGTATTTATTTATTGTGTATCTTCTTCTGAGAAGTATCTGTTAAGCTCCTTAGACCACTTATTGATTTGATTTTTTTTTGGTGTTTTTTGTATCCCTTGTATATCCTGGAGATTAGTGCTCTAAATGATGTGCTGTGGCAAAAATTTGCTCCCCAAAATAGATTCTCTTTACCTCATTGATTATTTCTTTTCCTAAGAAGAAGCTTTTTTAGTTTGAATACATCGGATTTATTGATTTTTTATTTTATTTCTTGTGCTTTAGGAGTCTTGTTAAGGAAGTCAGTGCCTAATCTGACATGATGAAGATTTGGGCCTGCTCTTTCCTGTATTAAGTGGAGGGTCTATGGTCTAATTCCTATGTCTTTGATCCATTTTGAGTTGAATTTTGTGCATGGTGAGAGATAGGGGTTGAATTTCATTTTGCTACACATGGATTTTTAGTTTTCCTGGCACCATTTATTGAAGATGGTATCTTTTCTCCAATGCATGTTTTCGGCACCTTTGTATAGTATGAAATAACTATATTGATGTGGGTTTGTTTCTGTGTCTTCAATTCTGTGCCATTGTTCTAGATGTCTATTTTGTTGCCAATACCAAACTGTTTTTGTTATTTCAGGTTTGTAGTATAGTTTAAGGTGTGGTATTGTGATGCCCCCTGCTTCATTTTTCTTGCTAAGGATTGTGTTAGCTATTCTGGATCTAATTTTTACAGATGAATTTCATGATTGTTTTTTCTATTTCTATCAGGAATGATGTTGGGATTTTAATTGGAATCACATTGAATCTGTATAAACCTTTGGTTATTATGACCATTTTGTTAGTTCTGCCTATCTATCTTTACATCTCTAAGGTTTTCTTCTAATTTTTTTTTTAGTTCTGTAGTTTTCATTGTAGAAGTGTTTCACCTCTTTTGTTAAGTTAGTTCCCAAGATTGTTTTTTAGATGATGCATAAAGGGGGATATGCATGGGAAAATGGAGGAACTTTGATTGGGCCAAGGGGAGGGGGGAAAAGGGAGTGTGCATGGGGCTAGAAAAGATGGTGGAATGGGATGAACATCATTACACTATGTAGGTGTATGACTGCACATGTGATGTGACTCTATATCCTGTACAAGGAGAGAAATGAAAAGTTGTGCTCCATTTATGTACAATGAATTTTCTGCTGTCATGTATAACTGATTAGGACTAATTAAAAATAAATTTCAAAAAGTAAATATTGTTAGGGTGATTACATTTCAATTTTAAGGAACAATGATATGGCATTTTGTGAATATAAGTTTGGAAGATATTGAAAATAATAATTATATGAAAAATGAATTTTTATCTCTGTGCACATGTGAATTCAAGAGCATATAAGAAGAAAAGTGAGAGAAATTATGACTCTAAAACTTCATACTTTAAAAGGTAATAAGGTTTGTTTGGGGTGTTTTTCCTGAAGTTTTCCAGCATATTTTAAACACAAATTATAAAGATATCTTTTGAGCTTGTCAATCATTTGACCTGATGAGTCCAAGAGACACCAGAAAATTTGAATTTGTTGTAACAATAAAAAGTTTGTCCAAAGTGTTGCAAAATAGGACTGCAGGCTATTCTCCTGCTTTCCTCACAGGAGACAGAGCTGTGTGTCCTGTATTGCTCTCACTAGACCATTACCAACCTGCCCCAGCACAGTATTATATAGCTAGAGATGACACAGTTTCTTGTTCTGTGGATTAAACTTCATGGAGCTCTACTGCTGAGCTCATCTCTAGTCTATTTTTATCTTCCCACATTAGCTTCCCAAGTCACTGGCATTACAGTTGGTCACCATAGACCATACAGTTTTATTTGTTCTTTGGTATCAACTGTTTTACTGGTTCATGGGTCCTATCACCATTCCAGAAACTGCCAAGGGATAACCACTCAACCTTATTGTGATTAAAGGTGGGAAGGCTTTTTCAATTTCCTTCATGTCAATTGTGTTCAAATATTTTCTCTGTATACTGTTCTTTTAACCTCCACCTTCAAATTCTTAATATTCCAAAACCTCAAAGTAATTGACAGTTATTTTTACAGGATGAACATATTCCTTTTGGCAGCAATTTGGATTAATATCTTTGTGCCTTGTTCTTTTTCCCAGCAAATTAAATTTCTCAAAATATAACTCTGAAATGAGTGTTTCTGTTAGTCCATGTTTATCAGAACTTTTTTCTCTACCCATTTTTTTTAACTTTATCATTAAGGATGATCCCAAGAAAGTGACCTCTCATGGAATTTCCAATTCTAGGCCAACACATGAAACACTCACAGGCATATTTTTTCTGACCATTGCTTACTCTAGAACTCTTCAAATAAACAAATGACACCACACTGTTTACAATGTAAATTTGGACACTATTTTTGTGTTTCTTCCAGGGTTTTGAATCCCCTCCTCTGACAGTGTTGGTAAACTTGGGGGTTGTGGTTGCTGACAGCTTTCTCATAGGGCCTGAGCATACCATTGAGGTGAGGAGGAGGAAGCTGCAGAATGGATGTGAGGGGCCAAAGTGTTCATCAAGACAACACAGGGTGTCTGAATATGAGATCTGAAAATAGAGGTCAAGGTTCCAGATATCTGCTAGATGGTACTAATCCAAAAACTCTCTTCTCTGGATTTAATATAGCAACCAGAGCAGTTTTGAATTGGACTTTGGACTGTTTATTGGATCCAAAAATTCAAATTTGCTGTTGTCTCTTGGACTCATTAGGTCAAATGATTGACAGGCTAAAGAGATATCTTCATAATTCATGTGTTTAAAATGTGTTAGAAAACTTCAGGAAAAAATCTCTAAAGCAAAGCTTATTACTTTTAACATATGAAGTTTTAGAGTCAAAATTTCTCTTACTTTCCTTCTTATATGCTCATGAGCATACATGATCATATAAAAATTTCAAGGCCTTATTACATCTCCAATATGCATCTCTTACTGGGAAACTCTGATGTTTACTGGTATTCAAGATATAGGAATCACAATACTAAAGGTCACATAGGCATTAAAGCTAATTAATGACTTCCTGCTCACTGTGTTTCTCCTTCAGCCTTAATCACATTAAATTTTAAAATATCACAAAATTTTCTAATGTTCTAATCTAAGTGATCTTTCATTTTGTTATATTTTTAAGTGCATTTACATTTATTTCACCCTTCTGTGTTTTCTTAATAGTTAAGATTTACACTCTGAATCTATAACTAAGGCACTGAGAGGCAAACCTTACACTTTATCTAAAAGGCATATTCAAGTAAAACTAGCACAGTATATAATTTCAAACCCATATACAATTGAAAATGGAATCACACTTTAGCAAATAACTCCTAAAGAACAAAATTCTGCTTCAAATTGGCATAGCCAAATCGGGCATGGGTGTGTTCATTTGACATCTCTCTGCTTTATCTTGGTGGAGAGAAAATGGAGGAGTTCCTATATTTGATTTTGATCATGGCAGCTAATTTCTCCTCATTGATTTTCTTTGTGACACAACATCACAGTGAATGCCAAGATTACTACAAATGATAGAACCATTGTGTCAGCATTGATGAGATTTGGAAAACTTTCAGAGAAGAAAAATTAGATCTGTTAAAAGAGATATGTTTACTCATATGAAGACAGGAATCCATTGTAAATACGCTGAGTCTTTCTGCTCAAGCATGCAACCTAAGAAAAATATAATTATTTTTCAGTATGCTCTTTCTCCATAGTGATGTGCTTCTGAAACCGACTTCAGAATTCTTCATATTGCATTAGTAAAATGTTCCCAAATGTGGATTACACATTAAAGAATAGAAAACAAAATCAAGACATATTAGGGACTCTGGAATAAAGCATGTTACATGAGGAACTGAGGTGTGTTCTCAGCTGTAATGTCCTTCATGGTCATACTACAGGGACCCTCTCATAAATAGCTATCTAAGTTGGGCCTGGATTCCTAGCTGATTTCTGCAATAGCTGTGGCAGTGTCTCCAACATATTGAGTGTCAATATCTGCAGGTTCAGCTGAGTCATGGCAGAAAAGGTACCCTATAACCTAGGTTGGTCAGAGATTCCACTGTTCCTATAGGTCTGGTCACTAAAAATGCAATTTTGAAAAATGGTCTTGAGGTATACATTAGACTGAACATCTGGATTACCCAATAAGGTCAGTTCTAAATAGTAACTCTCTCCTCACACCTGTGTCCAAATAACTCTGCTGACAATCTTAATAATAACACTCATATTTCATAGTTTTTGTAGTTCATCACTCCTAGGAAACTGGAGTTGAGGAAGGAGAAGTAATGTAAAAAATTTGGGTACTTATGAAGACAGTAATCAAGGGGGAGAGAGTATGGGGGTACAGTGGTCAGTTCTTTGGACTGCTGGTATATGGTTCTGGACCTTGGACACTGGAAACTGTGCAACGATGAAGAAGGCCACAATTGAAATAGAGTCAAAGGAGAAGAAAACTGGGCTCATTGAACAATTTTAATTATTTGGTAGTTTTTTTAATAATAATGGAGAATGCAACCAATCAATAGGCTACTAAAAATTCATCTCTAGGGCTGGTTTTGTGGCTCAGAGATAGAGAACTCACCTAGCATGAGCAAGACCTTGGTTTTGATACTCAGCACCACATAAGAATAAACAAAATAAAGGTATTGTGTACAACTAAAAAAATAAATATTTAAAAATTATTGATCTCTAAATGGTACAGATTGGTGAAGCTCCTTTGAATTCAAGCCTCCCCAGCTTACCATGATCTATAATAGTTATTGCATGTTATTACAGCCTAGGGCCTTCCTTGAAACTGAGTGGTATGGACTGGCCACGTATAAAATACAGGGTCAGACCGTCTGTTCCAGAAAGTTACAACAGGACCTACAGACAGTCAACTTGCCTTTTATCAAGTTGTGGAATCAGGTTAGCAAATTTAAGAAAATAGTATGTAAATGTCAGGAATAATTTCTCTATTGGGGCAGGAATTTAGAGGCATATCCAGTTATGTTTAGACATAAGCAAAAAGTGTAGAAGGTTGTTTCTGGAAATAAATTACACAGAAAAGAGAAATAGAAACAAAAGTCCAGAAGAGGCAAGAGGGAAACTCAGCTCAGGTCTTGGACAACATGCATATTCTCTGCTGAAAAGAAGAATTAGAATTACAGATGGGTCTGATTTAATATTCACATGTTAAACTTCTCCATTTGGAACATATTTATTATTAAAATGATGTTTGCCCAGATCTCTTAGTGAACGTTTTCTTGTTTCATAATAAATACTCAGTATTTATTGAATGAATTATTTTTGTGAGAGAACAGATCTTAATTCTCTGTAGCTCTTCAATTAACAAATCCATCCTTTACAATAGAATAAAAATGGTTTGCAACTGTCAACTCTATTTAATTATTTTTTTTTAAATCCTTGTCTGGAAACTTGAGTTTAGCACAAATATATTGTTGTTAAACTCTGTAAAAAGTTTCGTGGTTTGGGGGCTGGGGATGTGGCTCAAGCGGTAGCACACTCACCTGGCATGCGTGCGGCCCGGGTTTGATTCTCAGCACCACATACAAACAAAGATGTTGTGCCCACCAATAACTAAAAATGAATATTAAAAAAATTCTCTCTCTCTCTCTCTCTCTCTCTCTCTCTCTCTCTCTCTCTCTCTCTCCTTGTCTCTCTTAAAAATTATAAATATGCTGAAAGACCTGGTTGAAAATGTAGACAATTGTGAATCAGCACATTGGAACTTTAGCAGAACAGCAGAGACTAAAAAATAACCTAAATGAAATATGTGCTTGGAAAATATGATATAAGATATAAAGAATTCTTCCCATTATTTTAATAGCAGAATAGATGCAGCACCTAGGAATTAAATCTTCAAGACAAGTATAAAAGGAAAGAACCAGTAAAGTTGATGGTAGGTAAATAAAAATTTCCTAAAATGAAAAATAAATGAGGAATAAAGTGAAGAAAGTAGAATACCTAAAGACTATGGAGCAATATCAGGCATCTGATAATGGTGCAACTGTAATCTCTATAGGAAGCAAGAGATAAAATGAATCAGAATAAGTATAAAAAAAAATAAAGACCCATTTTAACCTCATTAAACAAAAACTGAAATCTACAGATCCAAAAATCTCAATGAACCCCAACAAGTAAATCTGAAGAAAATTATGCTTATGTGCATTGTATTCAAAGTCTGGAGGCAAGTATTAGAACAAAATCTTAAAGACAACTAGAAAAGGAAAGACACATGATCTGCAATGGAACACAGATAAGAAGACAACCATCTTCACATCAGATACAGCAAGGCCAAAAAACAATAGAACCACATTTTCAAAGTGCTGAATGTACACATCAACCTAGAATTCTACATCTAGGAGGAAATATCCATGAGAAATAAATAAAACACTTTCAGGCAAAAAAAAAAATCTAAGATGCTTTTTGAGATCCAACTTGTACTAAACAAATACTGGATGAAATGATTTAAGCTAAAGGGAAATTATGATTCTTAGATCTATAGAAAAAAATGAAAAAATATAAAGGGGAAAAGGTAGGTAAAAATAAAAGACTTTTTGTTTATGAACATTTATTTATGTATTCTTTTATTTTTTGAACTTACTGCTCAAAATGTCTGATGTAATTAATACTTAATACTATCCTATAAAAATAAGGGATACAATTTATTGTGTACCATCTGTGTTTCATGTCCCTATTATAAATTGAGTAATACTACAATAGCCTTTATCTTACAGAATAAGAAACAGAATCTCGTGACTGATGATAATTTGACTAATCAATAAATTGTAAAGCAAGAATTTCAGCCTTTGCCCTGATATTACAAAATGAATTAATAATGTGTTAATATTTCTCATATGATCAAAAGATTTAATAAATTATGCTTGCTATTCAGAAGATTCATATATACCTGCTAAGTAGAAATGTGTAGATCTAAATGTGGTGACCTAGAACAGTATCCATGACATAAAATTTTGATTAGACAACATCAGACTGAGTATATCAAGATCATATGTCCAGCTGTATATGTGTGTAATTCAGTCCTTTGATGTGTGTGTGTGTGTGTGTGTGTGTGGATGCATGTGTGTGTGTGTGTGTGTGTGTGTGTGTGTGTGTACACATGATGTTTCTCAACAATACATAAGAACAATTACTAGGTCTTGAATTTGGGAAGAATAACTTAGAATATGCAATCAATACTTCTTCACATCTTGTTGGTGCTACGTAAAATTTTACCACATACTATGACACTTTTTTCTGTTTTAAAAATCTAGTCTTTCAATAAGACCTTTGCTCAATCACTGCACTAAGATGAAGAACTCAAAGCAAAAGCTGGTTGAGAAGAAGGCCATATTCTTTCACAAAGGAAATTGTTTAGATAATCTAAAATGTTCATGGCCCAATTTTCATGTCTGAAGTTGTTTGAAAAAGAATGATGCAACAAAATCAATCATACATACATTGTAATACCCTGGGACACATCTGCTGCATTTTCACTTTCAAACTCCTCCACCAGGATGGTGGAGGAACTCAGGAATGAACCAGGATAATGTAGAATAACTGGCAGTACATTTGTGGTGTTGAAGAAATACCTATAGAGCTTCCTTTGTATATATAGAGGGATAGAGTAGATGGAGGTTGTTGATTAAAGCATAGACTATGTTGCTGGTAGATGTATTTCCTAGTGGATAAAGGAGGGAAAGGAATAAAAACTAAATGAAATTAAAATGCAGAGCCTTATTTTCTAATTAACAACAACCTAATCAATGTGAAATAGTTCATTTGTAAATGGGTCTTAAAAAATGAACTATATAATTGCATGTCAATTCTCTGGTGCATTTTTGAGGCCAGGAAACTTCTCCTTTATCTTTTTTCATGTGGCAACATTATTTGACTTCTTTGGATCTATATTTACTACTACATTTATAATGTGTTCTGTTTGATCATTAAATATTTTTGTGGTGAAATGTTCTTAATATTTATCCTTTGAATCAATTTTAAGTATACATTTCACTGACACAAAAGCCTTAAAACCTTCCACATAATCAGCAGCAGGTCAAAGATACCTACTTTTACCACTGATATTTACCATTGAACTTAAAATTCTAGCTAGAGTAATTAGACAATAATCACATTAAAGGCACCCAAGTCTGAGAGGAAGAGCCAGACCATCTTTACTTTCAAAGGACCTGATCCTACACATCACAGTTCTCTAAGAGTTCACAAGAAAATTGACAAGAACAAGCATATTCCACAAAATCAGAATGTATAAGTCAAGGTAAAATTATTTTGTCTGAATGTATCAGTGATGACCAATTCAAAAATAAACTTTAGTAATTCCATTTAAAATGTCATATAAAATAATAGAAAACATTATTGAATGAACCCAAATCCCTAAGTAGTTGAAAGTGCTGTTCAAATTGTTCAAATAATTCCTATAGATTATATTTTGTAATGATGGCTTTTATTTTCTAAAATATGTTCACACGTGGAGTGGGAAAAAAAGTTAGTTAAATAACTGAGGATGTTAATATTTTACCAAACAGAAAACTTGAAGTGGTCCTTGGTCATCAGCTTCCTTCTTGTCTGACTGTTGAAGGATTGTTTGTAATCACTGCATCTTTTGGGTAACTTAAGATTTTAGATCTTATAACTGCCAGGACTAGACTAAATAATAATAACTTCTCTTTCCCTCTTTGACACTAATTTTAATTGGGCAGGGAAAGAGGCATATTATTGCTGCCTCCTGAATCTCAACTCTATCCAAGGTACCTTAATTTCCTTAAACCTGTGAAATGAAAGGTTATCTTGACTTCATCAGCCATGTAGTTTGTGAAGGGAACCCTGTCTACAAGTTCTGTTTTGATTGTTTGTTTTTCCTTTTCCTTCAAGATTTCTCTGTTGAATTCTTCAGCAAACCACCTTCAAGCCATTGTTAAGGCAGCTGCAGACTTAATTAGCCTGCATACCACTGTAGAGAAACTTCAGAAGTAAGTACTTTAATATGGATACAGATATTAATCTACTGCTGGAATTATAGCTTCTTAAGTGTCTGGTATTTAAAATCAGCTGTTAAGAGAAGGCAATGATAGAATGTTGGCCTTGTGTTCTACAGAGTTCAGAAAACTTTGTTTTGGTCTGGTTAATTGGACCTTTAATTTGCAACACACTACTTTAAGGATGGTTTATAGGGTTCACACATTTTTGTTTTGTCTTCTGGAGTTCTAGATTTACTCTGCCAGGACTCTAATGTAACCTTATATGGTCTTGCTTTTCAATACTTCCTTTTCAATTTTACTTTCATATTGTCTTTATAAAAGCCAACCATTTGTACATAAATGTTGGCCTAAATCTCTGCTATTTTTCCATGGTTTAAAAAGAGTTTGTTTTTTCTTTTGGTTTCCAGGGACACAGACATATGTATTTCAGAAATCAGATACACACCCAAAGGAAAATTAGGGACATCTCCAGAGGGAAAGATGGTTAAGAGTTGTTTAATTTACATTTTTTTCCTGAAAAAAGTTCTAAGTGAAAGCAAAAAGTAATAATTTAAGGAACAACTATTGCTAAGTTTGTGAAGCAAACTTCTGCTGAAAATTTCAATTGAAAAAAAAATCACTTTGGGAAATAGTTTGACATGTTATAAAGGTAAGAATACACATCTTCTAGTAGTTCACTTGTAAGTATATATTCATATTCTAGGGGCTAGGTGAGCAAATAGTTCAGAAATTCTCATTACTTTATTCCTAGGATTCAAGCCTAGAGTAGGAGGCATGAACCAACCAGATGTTTGATGCTCAGGAATCCTGAGAACTGGATTTGTGTTGAAAGGGGAAAGAATATACCTAACTGAACATAAGAAACCTATCCCTGTAGCAGGAAAAAAAAGAAATTATTCAGGAATATGAATATCCCAAATAGTGAGTATTAAATCTAGGATCATTAATCTTTAAAAGTTCATATGTGATAAGTTTGATTTAGGTATATGCCAGTGTTTATTTATTAATCTTTAAGTTGTTTCATTAACAGAGTAAGAAATTCCTGTGCCACTAAATAAATAAATAAATAAATAAATAAATAAATAAATAAATAAAACTTGGAATTTTATAGTCACAGCATTAGCATGTGTTCATTCATTAGTTTGCTTCTTGTCTGTTTTGGTGGTCTACTTTATTTTTTATTTTTTTATGTGGTGCTGGGGATCGAACACAATGCCTCATGCATGCTAGGCAAGCACTCTACCACTGAACCACAACCACAGCCCCTGTGATCTACTTTAAACATTAGGGGAAAAAACAAAATTAGGGACAACTTTTATGAAGCCAGATTCTTGCCATTATTCCCAAGGGCCAAGTAGAAAAAAATGCCTTTGTAGGCATTTGTACAGAAGCAACTCTGGCATTCTTTCACCAAAAAAGTGTAAGAATGTTATTTTTACATTCAGAATTCAACAAATATTTGTGCAGCTTTCTCTAGTGTGTACCAGGCCCTTTGCAGTTGATGATGATGCTAGTTTCAGAGTTACATTTCAAAGTTTATATGGTTCTATTAGGTGCCTTCTTTTAAAAAGATCTCTTAAGAGCTTACTATCTTCAGGCATCTTGCTAGGCTCATCCAGCCAGTAAGGACTCTCTAACAGTAGGTGTCTTTGAATGCCTGTAGTTTTTGTAACAACAGACCTTACATAGCATTCCAACTTAGAGACTTCTACTCTTGTCTCTTTGCAGTCCCTTGTATTGATAATGCTAGACACTGCTTTTTATTACAAATGGCCCAGTTTTGATGTGTTAAAAGTAATCTCAAATACCCAACTTCAATGTATGTATGTGATTGTTTAATGCTGAAATTGTCTCATTCTCTTTGATTCTTGTATATCAGTATGATAAAATATTACCTTGGTCAAAAATACTAATCTGATACTATAAATCACCAGCATTTTTAAAATAAAATATCAGAACCCACTAAATAGTAACATTCTGTGGCTGTGGCCTTAAGACAGCACTTCAAAAAAATGGCTTCTGAATCATGTCCCCAGTACACTTGGGTTCCTTAGGTTTAAGAAAGCAAAATAAGTTACTTCCTGTATTCTATTCTGCCAAAAGTTGCTGACAGGATTCTACAGAAATGGAGTTTTTCTTTCATCTGTGCAATGCTGGGTTTCTCAGACCTAAATTTTTTTCACAGTTATTTTGGCTCAAAAGTCATCATTTTCTCTGGCCTCGCTGCAGTTCATGCTTTAGTACATGACCATTTGACTACTCACAGCATGTCTTGACAGATGCAGTTATGGAAGAATATAATCTGTGGGTCCCACATTTGTAAACCAATAGCTTTTATTAGAAAATATTTTATTTTCATCTTGCAAAAGTTCTTTAAACTGAGAAAAAATGTTGACTTCATATATCTATAGGAAATTATACATGCTCAGTTTTTCCCGCTAACAGGAAAAAAATATATAAGTATGTATACTTCAGTCTCTGCACAAAGACTACAGCAGTGGGAAGGGAATAGGACCATAGATCTATGAGAGAGCTCAGGAGAGAATATTTTTTATTTTTGAGGGATGGCCCTCAAACATAGATATTGTATGTGCTATTAGGAAAAAAACTAAAAATAGGAGGAATTACAGAAGGGCATGAAGAAACTTCTGGGAATGATAAATGTATTTTGATTTTGTTGTGGTAAAAGTTTTATTGTTCTATTTATGTCAAAATAATTAAACCATTTTAAATATGAACAGTTTCTGTGGGTAAACTCTTGGAAAGGATAGAATGTTAAAAGACATTTCCAGATAGTTAAGTAGAACTAGTAATTATTGCCTACACTACCCTCTATTTGTGTTAACAGATTTAGCACTTTTCAAAGAGGACCAATGGAAGCAACCAAATCATTCCATCACCTAAGCTAAATCAGAATTTGATAATTATCCTACAGTGATAATTTTAAACAAGTGCTTTTTATCTCTGGACTACAATGGGCTGTGTTGAAGGCCTGGAATTTGGTCCTGGGTTCAAGTACCTTAGAAGGCACATCAAACCTATTTTCACTTGCCAGAGAGCTAAGCAGAGAAGAATGCATGTTGAAATCTTGAGATCCAGAATGTGCCTGGTCTCTTCTTGAGCACTCTGCTCTTTCTCCTGCATGTCAGTCAATGGAATAAATTCCTTTTCACATCTTGAAAGACATGAATAACTAGATTATCCTGAAACCATGAAAAATAGCAATGTAGGCAAATCAAGGATGGAAGGATAGCAGATTAATCCACAGTAATGGCTGTTTTAAGCCACAGTGTTTTAAGACTTTTAGGAAGCATACGCTTGAAAATTAGAATGTTTCTATAGTCTGAAGATGGAAGGCAAGATAACAGAAAAAGGGATATTGACTTTGGAATTACATTAAAGAGAATAAAGGAAATCTTCACTAAGAAGAATTTCTGTCCTGCTTTTAATGCCCTTTAAATCCTACAGTAATCAATGTTTTAAATAGCAATCAGTTCTAGAGGAGTTCAATAAAAATAATTGAATCTTGTATAAAATAATGCACTACCCGCTATGGTTTCATTAAAAGTCAATTCAATAATCGGTATGGTTCCTAAGGTATTTTTATACAGATAAATTAAGTTCATGGAACTTTTCATTTAATACACCAGCTGTTTTTCCTGCCATAAGGTGATATTAAACATTGGAATATTAATTCTCAAATGCTCCGCTTTCTAGGAGGAGAGAATGAATTACGTAGGCAGCTATCTTTTCCTTCCCCTCCTGTTGAGCTGAGATGGAACAATTCCAGAGTCAGTAAACTAGGAACGATTTAGAGTGGGAAGTACAGAGCAGAAATAGACAACTGGTGGTCACAACCAGGAAAAGGAGTTTACTTCCGTTACTTTACATAACAATGGTTATTTGCTGCTGCTCCTCTGCTATGCATAATATTCATCTTTAGCTGAATTCTACAACTTAATTTGTTTCCATTGCAGGATATCTTATACCTTCATAAATCTTCAGAGGAGGTAAATAGTGTCCTTCTGGCATACCAGGGACAGAGTATGAATGAGACACTCAGTAATCTCACTGAGAGAATCAACCTGATAGAAAGCAATGTGGTTGCTCTGGTGAGGTATAAAATACAGCAAACCTGACCTCCAGCATGGTAAGTCTTTTCAAATCTATTGTGAAATGTTTTGTGTTGTGCTATGCTTTATTTGTACCTATATGGTATTCTATCACTTCTGAGAACAGTTTTCCAGAATATTTGAGAGGCTGCACTTTTGGAATAGGCTTATTCCATGTCTCTTAGTTTTTTCATTAGGTCTATGATGTCAAGAGCACAAAAGTGCTAGACCAGATTTGGAAAGGGAAATGTGGAGGGGTAAGGTTGTCTGTGAAGGCCTTACCAGAAGTTTTTGGAGGAGATGACAATTTCATTGTTACCAGTGATAATAACGGTAGGAAGTTCCAGCACATACTTTCAAAGGAGGTCTTGTTGATCTTTCTAAGTCATAAAGCAGGAGCAGTAAAGAGACACTTACCCCAAATCTTTTGCTATTTCTTCTCTGGGGATTGGCGAGTAATGGGAGTGAATCCAGGGGTACTCAACCACTGAGCCACATCCCTAGCTCTTTTTGGTATTTTATTTAGAGTCAGGGTCTCACCAAGTAACTTAGTGCCTCACTAAGTTGCTGAGGCTGGCTTTGAACTCTGCATCCTCTTGCCTCAGGCTCCTGACCTACTAGGATTTCAGGCATGGGCCACCAAATCTGGCTGTCTTTTGCTATTTCTTTAAGCCTGGATTTGACTCTCAGATTCATAGTTACTTTTCTCTGTATATTTGAAGGAATATTTTTCATATAATGTCAGGAAATCCATTTAAAACAGATCAGGTAAGACCACCTCAACTTATGAGGTCGCTGAGACCAGTCCCTTATTTTACATATAAGAAAACTGAGTAACCTACTGTGTTGTTTAATATTATAAGTCCTTTTCTAAGATAAAGGAAAAACCAGGGAGATGGTTACTCAAATACTACAATGTCATCTGAGATGCACCTTGCATTTGAGAAGTTCAGAGGATATGAGGTTCAGAGGTAGTGAACTTGGAGTAGAACCATAGTGCAGACATTTTTTGATGTAATGCTTTTCATCTTAATTTTATCCTTTGCATTTTGATATCATCTAAAGTCATATATTTAACATTTTCAAGAATTGTAAGCTGGGCTCTTATTGAATTTTCTGCCTCTGACAATTTTTTTAAACCTCACTTAGAGAATAAGCAAATTTAAAAGCTAGATAGTAAGTGTTGAGTACAAAATGGTAAGAGTTGGTTACTACTAGATAGTAGGGGTTTCAGCAGTTTTTCACAATTTAACATAAAATACACACCACAACACCAAGAATATACTTTTGCCTAAAATTCTTGACTTGATTTTCACACCCTTTACATTTTTAACTGTCATCTCCATGTACCTGTCCCATTTCCTAACTAATCTAAGGATCCTAACCAGATACAATTTGTTCTTACCATTCTTCAATCATTTAATACCTTGTTTTCTTTACATATATTCATATTGGAGCTCCCTAAATAGAGTGACCTTCTGTACAGTAACTATTAATGAAGAAGTAGCAATAGAAGAGAGAAAAATCAATACATATTGAATGAAAGAAATAAGAGGTTAACTGATGTTCTAATGCTCCTGAGTACAGGCCTCTCCACAAAAGCATAAGCAGTTAGAAAATTGCATTATAGAAGGCACACATTGTCTCCCTTTTCATAATTAAATTTATTTTTTGTGCCATTGTAGATCATCCTGGGAATAAAACAAATGTAGGGTAAATTTTTTTAAAAAGATTTAAGCAAATAAGACTGAATTAGAACTATTATAGCTCCTTTAGGTTTCTGACAATTGTTGCCATCAGTTGATTGCAGGGAGAACAGAGGGAAGTATGGGGCATACTAATGGTTTGTTTTTGTTCAGGTGTTGTTGTTATTGTTTTGGAGGGTTCTTTAGAGTGTTATGAGCATAAATATTTGCCTCAAGTAGTCTGTTCATGAGGCTGCGTGAGATACTTAGGACAGATATTTAGTTAGAGTGATCTAGCTCCTAAAAACCAATATCCTCCTCATTTAGGAAAAAGGTGTCAAACATGTACCTGAGAAAGGTTCCATTTTTTTTTACCACTGACCTTGCATGCCCTCTCCCATCAGCCAAATGTTCATAGCCAAACAAATCACCTGGAGCATAATGTTACCTTAATGTTCTAGCCTCAAATCCAGATAGACACACATCAACACTGAACAACACAGGTATCCCTGATATTTCTTCATTCATTTCTTCAGTGCCTTTAGAGGGAACTTTCTTATGGTCAGAAAACTTAGTGGAGACTCAAGTGTGGTCTGAATTATACATTAAATCTTCCTTGATCTTTGTTTTGGGCAGAAGGAAGATAGTCCATTTTCTCAGGTATCCAAGCTATGACAGAAACTGCAGCTGATCAGTACTCTCACAATCAAACCTGACAGCAATAAGCCTTCGGAGACTGCAGATAAAAGTGAATGCTGAGCTGGCTTCTGAATATTTTATGCAGGCTTGATCAGCTGCCTCCCACATAGGGAGTGAGAAAGGTGTTTCACCAGCTCTGATGGAACCAAATGAGTGATACCTTAGCACACAAAAGTGAAGCTGATGAACTTTGCTTCCATTTAGAAAAATCCCATTTTGTGCATGATTTGTAATTTAGTCTATTAAGGGAAGAATGGGGAATGTTCAGCTGGAAATATATTTCTCCATGCTCTCTGCATACAATAATAGCCAAAACTGTTAGTGTCATAACATATCAAAACAGTCCTATATGTTGTTGATGGGACTCTTTATTTCTGTATAAAATTTACATAAAAATAAATTTTAGTCCTTCTGAAAATTATTAACATATAATGGTAGGATTATTGGATTAGAAGGGCACTTGACTTTGGGTAGGGACACAATATTAATATTAACAAATGAATTTACCTCATTATGGACATAACAAAGGCACTAAACTGTGTTGGTTTTGACTCCTCCTCCAATAAATGTTATTCAGTTTGAAATACCAACATAGCCTCCCCTTGACTTCTTTTGGTTTGGAAACAGAACTACAATGGAGGGCTTGTGCCAAACTTTGGTGCTACATAATCTTATGCTAACACTTTTATAGCACCAGATTACCTGGTAGCAGTACTTCCAGACCAGGCTTATTGCATATCTCCCAGCATATTAAAGATCTTTAATATCCAACTTCTATTGCTATTGTCACTTGGTTACTTAAACTCTTACCATGTAAATACGTATGATGCTAACTTGTACTATGGCTTAAGTATCCCTTAGCAAAAATGTTTGGTACTGGGAATGTTTTAGATTTTCAGATTTTGTAATATTTTCAATATATAATAAGATATTGTGGGTGTGGGTAGCCAAGTCTCAACATGAAACTGGTTTATATTTCATATACACCTTATAAATGTAGTCTGATAGGTATTGTGGGATGGTGGGAATCATTTTATTATTATTGTTATTATTATTATTATTATTATTATTATTATTATTATTATTATTATTATTTTGTTTTTGTTCTGGGGCTTGAACTGAGGATCTCACAAATGCTAGGCAAGCAGTCTTCCCTGAGCTACATCCCAAGCACCTGATAAGTAATCTTATGCAATATTTTTATACACCTCTTGTTTTGGGAGGGATTTGGGATTTAACCCAATGGTGCTTAACTACTGAGCCATATCCCCAGCCTGTTTTATATTTTTTAAGAGATTGTCTTACTGTATTGCTTAGGGCCTCACTAAATTGCTGAGGCTGGACTTGAACTCAAGATCCTCCTGCCTCAGCCTCCTGAACTGCTGGGATTATAGGCATGTGCCACCATGCCCAGCACACATTCATTTTGACTGTGTTTCATCACAGGAGATCACATGTGGAATTTTCCAATTGTGTCATGTTGGCACTCAAAACCTTATTTTGGAGCACTTCAGATTTTTTCATTAGTTAGGTTCAACCTGTATAACATATTCCAGTGGAAATTCTACTTGAAAACTCAATGTAATATAATCTTGATTTGCCTTCAGTTGTCTATAGACATCTCAATACAAGCCTTGAACTTCAAAAAATCACTGTGCTTCTTATATCAGAGAAAACATTTGGTTTTTTGTTTGTTTGTTTTTTGGATTGGCTAACTTCACTTAGCATTCTTTTCTAACATCATCCATTTACCTGCAAATGCCATGATTCTATTCTCTTTAATTGCTGAATAATATTCCATTATGTATATATACCACATTTTTTATTCATTCATCCAATGAAGGGCATCTAGATTGGCTTCACATTTTAACTATTGTGAATTGTGCTGCTATAAATATTTATGTGGCTGTGTCCCTGTAGTATGCTGTTTTTAAATCTTTGGGGTATAAACCGAGGGGGATAGTGAGGTCAAATGGTGGTTCCATTCCCAGTTTTACAAGGAATCTCCATAGTGCTTTCCATGTTGGCTTCAACAATTTGCAGTCCCACCAGAATGCTACTTAATTCTCAACTATTTATCTTAATTACATAGCAATTGCCCTAAAAATTACCTTTGATATTAGTTTAATTTGGTGTTAATTTGATGATACTAAAGCATTCTGTGTTCACTAGAATAAGTACAGACTTTCACATCAAAGCCATCAGAATTGCCAAAAGTTTTACAATTTCTTGGAGACCAAATTGAGAAAGCTGCCTCTTCTGCTGCATTATCAGTTCTGTGAGAAAGGCTGTGTTGTGGTCTGAGTTTGGCTTTTATTTTAAATCCTTTTACCTGTTTAGTCTGGCAGGTACTATTGTTTCTTTCCTTAGTTTCCCAGAGCACTATTTTATTTGGTCTATTTATTCTATTGCCTTATATATATGAATGACATAATGTTTATTTAACGAGCCTTTTTATAAGTGAGAGAGGCAACAGATACTATAGAAAGAGAAGACACAAAGGAATTGAGTTCTGGGCTTCAAGATGACTGCAGAGTACCCAGCACTTGGAATGGGTCTGAGGCAACAAAGCTGAGGTGTGGATAGCTTTCCCCTGCTGCTTGCTGATTTGCTTTCTGCTGAAATATCTATTCTTTGCATTGCTGGACATGATCCCTCATGCTCCCCTCGCTAGTCCTGCTGGTCGAAGTTGAGGATTTGGATAATGATGGGCTCATACTTGTAATGGCTTGTTGAACTATTTCTAAAGACAGCATTTGTTTGCTTCACACCTCACTGGCTTTCTTACCAAAATCAAGTAGATGTCTCAGGTATCCTGAGATTTATAGAGAGTGTGTTGTTTATTTTATGAACCTAACTTGCCTTGTTTTCTCATATTAAGGAATGAAAATATACTTTCTTTCTAGTGGAGCTATTTTGGTAACATAGCAATTTTGGTTGTTTAGAGAGTGAATTCAAGGTTACACGACTCTGTTTGAGCTTTATTTTATATCAGTGATATAGCCATTATAATTTATCTGAACAAAGCATTTTCTCTTTTCTCTCACTGTGTCTTACTAATGCCTCTCCCCACTCCTTTGGTTATTAAGAGAGAAAAAAAATCTGCTTTGTTCCCTATGTTTATGGATTCCTTCCTCCTTTGAAATAAAGGGCTATCAGAAAGTGTGAACAAAGCAATGTTCTAGAATTTATTTTCTGAATTAGAGTATTGGGCCTGAGAAAGTGATCTTGGGGTTTAGGCATCTGCAGGGTTGTAGAGGGCAAGGAGAAGAGAGGCCAAGGTGAAGGAAGAGTGAATCTCCACCCCTGTTCTACCAGAGAAGATCCATTTAATCTTATTCTATATTTTGAGATACAATATAAGATGTTTTTACAAGGGGAAAATGTTTCCAATTATCTTTAAAAAAATAAAAAGGCTTAAAAATCCATTGGAAGAGGTCATATAAATAGGGATATAGCTTTTCTTGCCTTTGCTGGACCTAATCTCTTCAGCCCACACACAGGAGAATAAAAAGAAAAGAAAAATTTATCTCCGTGTTCACTAAGTTCTGAGCATCACTATCACACACAAGTTTGTGCATACACACAAACACATACATACACACACACACACACACACACACACACACACACACACCATACTCCACAAAATAGACAAAAATTGGTCCTACCTCTCCAGGCAATCCACATTAAAAGTTTAAATCAATTAAGGTGAGTGGGTTTGCTCATTTCAAAAGTAAATGGAGGTAATTTGTGTGACAGAACAGGGCTTTCTTATCTTTAAACTGAGGTCAAATAGTTCATAATTATCTTTGTCTCTCCTTTTAGAACCATTTCCAGAGAGTTTATCAAAAAACTAACAAAAAACACCTTTTAATGTTTTTTGTTTTGTTTTGTTTTGTTTTTTTTAAGGGAGGAGCACTCAAAATACTTCCCCTGTTTGGGGAAAGCTAGGCCCCTAGCTCTGCCACCCAGCCTCCAGTATAAGGCCATTGTAAAGCCCTAGGTAATATCTGTAGCATCAGGTGCCTAATGTCACAAAGGAGAAGTGCTATTCAGGGAACACAAGAGAGCTGACAATGAAAGACCCTTTCAACAGAGGGTGGACTGAAATACAGACAATATTCAGATCTTGTTTGAGCATCAACTCTGATAGAAGACTAAAGAATTAAAGAAGTGGTGTTTTTTTTTCATTTGATATTGTGAAACTTCTATTACGTTACAATTAACATACTTAAAGTGAAATCTCATTCAGAGTAATGAGTTATAGCAACTTTTGGCATATCTTAAAGCTAAATTTCTTTGTAATATTGATCATACTTTCCTTAAAATCATGCATGCATACACAGAGGCACAAAGTACTGATTAAAAAGTACACGTGTATATATGCTGTTTATCTTTATGAATTATAAATCATACAATTATAAATCATTCATACATCTACATTTTTATGTGATAAATATATTTATGAATCCTTAAAGATATGTAAAAATATATATTATATATGTATACATGCAAATGTAACATCAAAATTCTCTTCATTCTGAGTAATGAAGACTTTCTTTTTTTCAGTTATATATAACACTATGTGCCAAAAACTTCTAGTCAGTTCAATCTTTCAAAGTGTAGGATTTGGATCCTCTTTTGATTTCAACATTTATGTTTTATTTTTTTTCTCCATTCAGAGTTCAGCAAGTTGTAAAAAAAAAAAGAAATCATTCCTAAAATCATCTGAATACCATAAAAAATTGGGCTTTTTTTTTATTAAAATAAGCCAAATTTGGAAGTGACTTGTGAATTACATGTTCTTCTCGGTGATTGAGGAATAAATGGGTATAGTTTAGAAATCCATTGGCTTGTTGTCAAGTACCAATCAGCGAATGACAAAATCTGTGCTCAGCAGAACAAAGTATAGCAAGCACTATGGATGTGATTATAAAACAAAATGGAAATTGGATTCTACAATAGTTATCTTTTGAGGGATTATTAGCAGATGACTAGGAAGATAATAATGTATGAGAGCAAATATGAGAGCAAAAGCAAATTTTTGAAGATTCTATGCTTTGATTTATATTACCTATTAATAATGCCTAACTTCTATATGATAAAAGTGAGTATCTTCCACTATAATTAAGTATAATTTCTGAAGTACTTTAAATGTTTAACTATTTTAAAAAATATTTAAAAAGTACTTAATGAGAGATAAGGAAAGTTAACATTTAAATAATAAAAATTAAATAAAAAATTTATAAGTGTTTGGGGCTGGGGATGTGGCTCAAGCTGTAGCGCGCTTGCCTGGCATCATGTGGCCTGAGTTCAATCCTCAGCACCACATACAAAGATGTTGTGTCCGCTGAAAACTAAAAAGTAAATATTAAAATTCTCTCTCTCTCTCTCTCTCTCTTTAAAAAAATTTATAAGTGCCATGTTATATATATTTGTTAAATTTATGAACTCCCCAAACCATAATCTATATTTAAAAAGACTAATTTTAATTCTTGCAAATTAAAAATCAGTAAGTTAACAAAATACCTCATTATGTCTTTAATTATCTAACTTATTAATTATTATTCATTATATATGTTTATATTCTTGTTTCCCAAGGACATTTATCACTTCTTTGATGTGGAACTATAAACACAATTATGTAAATATTATCTATTTTAGACATTCTTCAACAAACATTTTAATTAATCATGATAAAAATGATTAAAATCTAATAAGGAAACACATTTCTGTCTCATTTAAATGATAGCAATGTGGTAATTCACTTTAGAAATTCAAATTTTTTAGACAAAATACATTTTAATTTCTTGATGTGCAATGAGAATGCACTAAATATCACTATATACAATCTAACTAAAATTTTACTCAATAAAATATTACATAAGAAACTGAAGAGGTGTGGAACAGATGTTATGGAAATTGGTGTTTCTATAAATATTGGGAAAAAATATTGAATATCTAATATTCCCAAGAGCTCAGACACAAGATATCTGTTAAAATCATGGCATACTTTAAAGAACTCCCACCTTCTCTTGATTTCTACCTGGGTCCCAATAAGGTGTTGTCACAGTTTTCACATGATGCCTCACTGTAGTTAAAGGTGAGTGGAACAGAGAGGCATATGACCTAAGATAGAGATGTAGTCTAATTCAAAATCTACCTAATAAGGATGACAGAAAGTAATTCCCACTGTCTAGTATACTCCCTGTTGTAGGAAGATAAGGAGTTAACCAGAATACTAAAGAGAGATTTTTTAAAGTTGTAAACTAGATCAGAAGCTATGAGATTGAAACAAAACCAACAAAACAAATAATAAATATAGAGTTGGGATCAAATGAGCATGAGTCAGTTATTTACTAGCTATATCATTTTGGTTCAGCTATGTCAGGGGAAATTTTAGTTGGAAACCTATAAAAATTTTTCAAATTGATGAAAAATGTATATAAAGTATAAAATATTACTACCTGGCAAATCAAATAGGCAATATATGTTAGCTAGTATTATTATTACTCCTATTAGATATGTAATGACATTTTTGTCACCCAACTGCTTTCTATTACCTGAGTTAACAGGGTGTTTAGACATTCCTGTGTTTCTATCAAATCTGACTTTCTAATTGTTTCTGAGTATCTGTAAGTTCTAGCTGCAAATACAAGATTTTGATTTCTCTTTTCCCACATGTACTTGAATTAACTCAAGTAAGAAATACACTTTATTGTTGTTGCTGTTCTTAAGAGTGTGTAACATAAATAAGAATTACAAGGAAAATAATTGAAAAAGTGATTTATCAGAAGCTGCATTCCACTGCTCTGTTTCTCTGACAAGGTACACACTTGAGTATAGCAGTCTTTTTTGTCCTTCTGCTATGATATAAAGAAGGAACTGGATTGAGAGATATTTAGATCTTACTTTTTGACTTAGTTCATACTATTTAAAAGAAAGTTTTCAATAAAAATATTTTCAATGTATGTGTGAGACCTTGCTTATGCCCAAACTAATTATTAAAAACTTTCATCAATTTGATTTTAAATATTCTCTATAGTTCCAAAGATAAAGAAAATTATTTCATTTTGAGAAATTTTTGGGTTGGGCCAAATGTTTGCAAATTTATGCAAATGCCCTATAATAAACAGAATGAAAATGACACTACTGTCAATGGCAAAAAAAATATTGGGTAGTTATGTGAAGGTGTGAAGGGAAGAATAAAAGTCCACATTTTAAACTAAAATTCACATTTCACTTGACTTATGTATTGTTTATTTACATTCAAATTATATACTTAATTGATATGATAAACTGTAAGTATTCCTTCTCTGATGAAAATTTTAACCGTGGAAATTTCTACAAACCTAAGTTGGCTACTCAAGAAATATATATAGCTGAAACTCTAATTCAAGAAAAAGCACCAGTTCCAGGGACATCCAGAGTTCTAATAACCTGTGGTCTTTTCCTTGCCTCATTTCCACAATATCCCAAACAGTCACCCAGTTCAGAATGCATGCTATGTGTTGTAAGCACATAATTACAGAAAGAGTTTTAACATCTCCTTAATATTTGTCTATTTCAGTGATTTACAGTGGAAAATAAAGCTAAAAACCTTTCTCTCATCCTGATGTCTCAAACAGCTCCTTTGGTGGGACTATAATTTAAGTGTATAAAACACCTGCACTAGTATTCGTTAGTTTATGTAAGTATGAAAAGTGTGAACTCAGTGGATTTTCACATTGATACAAATGTGAAAATCAACAGATTAATACAACCCATGTCACAAAAGGTTCATGTAACTTAAAAAAAGAAAAAAGTTTTATAAATGAGAGGGTGGGACACTAGGTTCCAAACTAGTCTCCCAGGCTTTCTTCTGGGCAAGTGGCTCAGGGCTCTGTCCTCATTTTCCTCATCTACAAAAGTGAACATCAGAGGCTGGGACTGTAGCTAAGTGGTAGAGCACTTGCCTGGTACATACGAGGATCTAGGTTCAATCCTCAGCACCATGTTAAAGAAATAAAATAAAGTTATTAAAAAAACTTGAACATAAGCCAAGGGCATCTCTAAAATCTTCCCAGTGCTAATATATTTTAAATACAGTTCTGTATATACATATACACTGAATAATTATGAAAGGTTTGACTTTTTCTTTCAAAATTTTCTGTAGAGAATTTTAGTTTCCTTAAGATACATTAAATTCATACTTAATGCTCTTTTCTTGTGTTTGAACAAATTACTTCTACTTTATTTATCTATTTTCTAATTTGTTTACTTTTTTAATTTCAAAGAACTAAATTGCAAATTCAAGGATTAAAACACATCTACCGCTTTATATATTCAAGTATTCTGGCAATATAAATCATACCTTAGTAAAGTTGACTAAAAAATATGACAAAGTTTCTTAATTCAATTTTAAAATATTCATTGTAACATGCTTTTAAAAATTTCTGATAAAGAGATTTAATTTGGGATTAAGAGATGAAGCCTGGCTGAAATGATTATTCAAACCTAGAATACATCTATTATATATATATATATATATATATATATATATATATATATATATATATATATATATAAATTTAAATCAGGCAGTGATTTTCTTTCTCTTTTTTTAGTACCACTACTAATTCCAGAGATTTTTAAGTAAAAACCTTTTATGTTGGCATGTTACAAATTTATATACTTATGTATAACAACCTTGTTATTGTTTCTGGTGTTAAATCACATATTATTCTATTATTTTGACTTTAAATACATTTACTTATTAACAATATGATGAAGATGTTTTACTTGGCATCTTCCTTCAGTTCCTCAAATGAGAGGGAAAAAATTTTGAAGAGAGATATGCCAAGCAGGATACATGTACTTCCTCACTGATTTGATTTTCAGATCCTCTGCATCAAAATCACTGGAATGTGGATTAAGTAAGCAATTTTTGGTTGTTGGTTAGCATCTCTTGCTGTTAAGATACAGAAACCAAAATTTGATATAGGTCTTCATGCAATCTTTAGGCACATTAAAATTTGGGGATCTCTAATGCACAGTGTCTATGTTCCTCTGTTAATATTAAATCATGTGTTTATATAATTCAGACATTATTCTAAAAAAAAATTTATCTTCATTACATTTAAAGCAATTCAATACATGACTCAGAGTATCCTTGAACTAAAACAACTAGATCTCTTTTGTTAATAAAAGACCCCAATTATTGACACTAAAGCCCAATTGTGCTATTGAGGAAAATGTCTAGTATCTTGCCATTGACTCTTCTTCCATGTTTTCCTTTACAGATTGCATCAGTTCCTACAGAAACAGACCCAAGTGTAGTGGGCTCTGATTTATTACTGTTACTTGGGCATTCTTTAAGGGAAAGGATATAAGACCTCAAATGAAAAATTAAGTATAAAAACAGTTATTTAAATGTGAAAAGATTACAATACATTAGAAAATTTAAATCATATTACATAAAAAAACAATTAATTAAAAAATGAACACAGGGCTGGGGTTGTGGCTCAGTGGTAGAGCGCTCACCTAGCATGCACAAGGCACTGGGTTCTATCCTCAGCACCACATAAATGTAAAATAAAGATATTGTGTCCACCTAAAACTTAAAAATAAATAAATATTTTAAAAATGAACATAATGTTTTTATGAATTAAATCACGGATATAGCTCTATAAAAAATTTTCCCCATATTTATTTTACCTAAAGTGACTTTAATTGTCTATTAATCATGTTTGCTGCGAAGAGATTAGAAATTTAATCTAGTCTTTTCTCTTGAATATTTGATCACATTTTTATTATCATCTTTGACTTAGAAAAGTTTCCTTAAATCTCATCACATGTTATTGAAAGACCATGGAAAGTACATGATTATCAAATTTTTGAAAACCTCTCTTATAACTGCAAGATTTGAAAGAATTTTCCACAAATTAACTTCTAACTCTACTTTTCAAATATTGTTCCTTTTTCACTACCTCCATAAAGTGCCACTAAGATAATTCATATTGTGACCTGCCCTCTGGCTCTTTACCTGCATGCTGAAATATTAGGAGAATCCACCCAGTGAGTAGAAGCTAACCATCTGCTTGCTACATGCATATTACATAGTAGTGGTGAAAAACTGAAGTATACACAGGGTCACATAATTATTTCACTAAACACAATTTAAACATGTTATTTCCTTATTTCCCTCAAATAAGACTCCCAAAATGTCCATAGTAATTCTCATCTCTGACTCATTCTCATTTGTATTCTCACCTTTCTAAGTAATAGGCAATACAGTTCAGTCTTGGTTCTATTTCTTTCTCTTAATATTCTTCTGCAGAATGTAATTCACCACTGACCATTTCACTTCTCTGCTTAAATTCTTCATAAACTCAGAATTTTAAAATGTCCAATATGTGTTAACAAAGAGCAAGGACCTCTAATCTGAGCCCTTGCCTACTATCTCCCTTTTCCTTTTGCAAACTCAGCAGTCTAGTCCAACCTGTCTTATTTGTGGTCTTTCATTACTTCAAGCATTTCCTCATCTCAGTGTTTTGGATTTTATATGTTTTGCTTAGACCACCCTCCTTTCCACTTTCATACCAGATCTACCTTGTAGCTCCATTCTGCGGAATGTGACTCATAAGCCCCATCACAGCTCACTCTTGCACACTTGATCAATTGTCTTAATTACCTACTTTGCTTCCTAGAACATAAGCCTAAACGAAAGCAGGAATTATGTTTTGTTAATCATGCTGCATTACATATATAAATGCACAAGTACTTACAGGAATAAGAAAACTGAAATGAAAAAAAAATCTAATGGAATCAATATGTTGGGGCATTTTTTCTGAATTCAGTAAATTCTTTAAATTATCTATAATTTGGTTTTCTTATGCATGAAACATGAATAATAATATGTACTTCCTGGTTGTATTTTGAAAATTATAAAACATTACATATGAATCATCATAGTCTGTGGCATTCAAACTGTGAGGTTGCAAAACGAAAGGATATTATTAATACTTATTACAAGATAAAAAAATAGCTTTATCTCCTCAGTTCTTGAAAGTACATTAACTTTGGCTAGCTGAGAATACATTCATAATTTCAATTTCCAACCACTGCTTAAGAAATTCTAATCTTTTCCTGCTCCCTCCCTTGGTACCTCACTTCAGTTCCTTGTCTTTCTACCCTGGAAATCCTGGCCAATGGTCACTTTGATGGTATGGGTAGCTTGACAAGTACTGAAGTCCCATCCTTACACTAATACTGTGATGGTCTTTTCTACTCCTATATGCTATTCTATTCTAATCAGCTTTCTTCTTCACATTATTTTTATAAGAAATAGTAGCTTTTGGTGATAGGGTAATTAGAATGATTACTATACATTTCTTAAACATCCCCTATCCCCAGCTTATTTATCATTTCCTTAAGAACTAATCCCTTTGCAAAATTCTAGTTTATAATCAAAATCTGACTTTGAAATTGACTTATAATAATGGTGCAATTTTATTCTCACATACATGCACATTTGTTAAATAAACAGAACAAATAATGAATAACTGGCAAATAAAAACAATACTATTTAAATCAAGGCAAGTGGATGGCAATATAGTCTTTCACAAAAATACCCTTTTCCTCTCTTCCAAACTGTCTTTTTGTGAGTTTCAAAAGATTGTACTGTTTTGTTAAGTTTAAATAATTTTGATGACTATTTTGACAATGCATTCAGTTGAATCAATCTGTGATCACAAGATTCTTGAGCAGAATCAAAGTCACAGAAAGAGCCTAATGCCATGAAAATTAAAGCGCGTCTGAAATACAGTCCATTAGTTGTGAGCCTACTTTTTCTCACAGAACTCTCATCAACAACACAAAAAAAATGGACTGAATATGTATTTTCAGGCATGATGAGAAAGTAATTCCAAATGTATCATGAATATTAGAGGGAAAGACTCATCAAACATATTGTAAAGTAAAACAGTGACAGAGAAATTCTATATTACCAATTAAATAACATTTGTATAGCTTCTTAGAGTCAAATCCTTCCCTAAGTTCACACTAACCCTAATAACCCTTAGACAAGAACAATTTAGCAATGAGAATGAACACCAAATAAAAGTAGCAATATGAGATTCCAGAAGCAAGCCAATAGAGTAGAAGTATCACTATCATATTTCCATCACCTAGGACATAAAAAGAATTCAATAAATAGTGGTAGAAAAAGATACATAAATGGCCATTTTAATAGAAGTATTTATAAAGGGTTAGGGTGTTGAGAGGAGGGTACACATTGTTTCTTTCAAGGGTGAAGAAAGGCAGAATGAAATACAAATGGCCTGGACAGGAAGGATGAAGCTGGATTTCTCATGCCTAGACAGGAATGGCACAAGAGGTAAAATCTACCCCTGGGAAAAGACTAAAAAAAATCAGAGATATTTCATGAAGAAGAAATAGTTGAAACAAAGTTACAGAAATACAGACTACACACTCTCTCCAGGTAGGGGTCCAGAATTATGTGTGTAGTGAGCTTGACAAAGCTCTGAGATGTGGCAAGACAATGGTGTCCTAGTTATAAAGCACAGTGCTTGGTATGCTTAACTAGATTGGATTTTATTTCATCAATAGAAAAGAAAGACTGAGTATTTAAAAACAGTGTTTTAAAGAAGCATCTGGCTATGTTACAAAATAACTTGGTGAGCAGTTTGGAAAAATAAATCAAAAAAAAAAAAAAACTCTTCATGACAATAAGCTCCTTAAGAAGGTATTTCAATACCTCCCCAAGGAAGGGTCTAAACCAAGGTAGTTAAAATAGGAGAGGAGAAAACAAAGTGGTCATTTCAGAAGTAAAACTGGTGGCACCATATGGACCTGTAGGAAAACATAACAGAAAAGCAAGTTTTTGTAATGTCAGTGTTTTTCTGAGTGGGTGAACCATTAAATGAGCCAGGAAGTGAAAGGAACAAACAAGTAGGAAAGATCATGAGTTCTGTTTGCGTGGTTCAGTCTGAAATTTCACAGATGGAGCAAGGAGGATTGGAACCAACTGATGATGCACGTTTGGAAAGGAGAAAACTAGGAAACCTTCAAATAACTACGATGATGAAAAAGAAAAACCCTACTTATAGTAGCCTGAGGAGGTGCAGATGAGAAAGTAACTGTAGAATGATATTTCCAAAATAAAAAAGAACATACAGGTGAATAAAATTGACTTGAGGCTGGAGGGAATATTCTGGCTTACTTGTTATATTTCTTTCTTTCTTTCTTTTTTTTCTAGAAAATAAACATGGAAATAGATCTTACACTTAGGATATAAAACCAAGGTTACATAATAGATGTTTTACAGAGAAATCTCATAATGGAGTTAACAGATATAAGATTAGAGTAAAATGTTAAAAAGGTAATCTATAAAAATGGTTTTTGGAAAACAGAAGAACATTTTAATAAGAAGTTAAAGTATGTTATAAAAACGGTGGTAGAGTGGAAGAGAATTGAAGGATTTATTTGATTATTTTGACTGTAGGGTAAGTGGAATTGGGGTAGAAGCGTAACAGGGTAAAACGTTGTAACAGCTCTTGTTTAAAATATTTTTGAAACTGAGAATTAGGCAATGTTCTTAAATAACTCAATTCTGGTTCAGTAATAACATTTGTTTTTGTGGTTAAATTAATATTTCTAAAGTAGCATTCAGTAAACTAACAATTCTCTCCCAAGATTTGAACAACATCATTACCCTTGTCTTCAGACTCCTATCAAAGTATTTATTTCTTCTTCTAACTTTTTCTACTTTTATAGGGTTTTGGGTATCACTAGCTATTGTCTATCCTAGAGGAAATTATTCTAACACCAAATATATTATCATTGATATCATTGCTTGAAGAAGGTCAGTATCATTGATTCATGTAGCTTGGCATGGATCTTAAGAAGTCAGTAGGATCCATGTTTAGATGCTTGTTCCTCTATGTACATGTTCTATGCCTTTAAAATACCTTGTTTTCTCTTCATTAGGCATTCTAAGAATATATATATTGTATCAACTGAATAAAAAAGTATATGTAAAATATAGAGGATTTTACAACTATAAACTCTTGGCCAATATTTTTTGGGGGAGGGGGGTAGGTGTACCAGGGATTAAACTCAGAGGCACTCAAACTCTGAGCCACATCCCCAGGACCTATTGTGTGTGTATGTGTGTGTGTGTGTGTGTGTGTGTGTGTGTGTGTGTGTGTATGTGTGTGTGTGTGTGTGTATGTGTGTGTGTTTTATTTAGAGACGGGGACTCACTGAGTTGCTTAGTGCCCCTCCATTGCTGAGGCTGACTTTGAATGCTAGATCCTCCTGCCTCACCCTCTTGAGAAATTAGGATGACCAATATTTTTATAAGGTAATATTTCCTCCAGACAAAATATCATCATTTCACTATTCAGTGTTTGCTGATGCCTCATCCTCTACCGCCCTACTTGTCTAAGAGCTAGCTGTTTGTATATCTTGCTTTGTTTTTGCTAGTAATGAGAATGATAGGATATGCAGAATTGAAAGAATAGTGAAATTGATTTACTTTGGAAAACAATCAGATTAAACACAGAACAGACTCAGCAGATGAGTGAAGGAGGCAAAAGTAAAATTCAAGAATTAGTAGAATAAAGAGGAAAGAATGAAAGTTTTGTGGAAATCATGGAGGAAAGGATGGGATGTTAGTATGACTTGTTCTGTTTTATGCAATGAATTTTTTTTACTAATTATCATAGGTTTCTAGTACAAATATTCTGGCTATTTCTTTACATGAGACAACACAGGGCTGTGATATCTATTATTTTAAGAGTTTATAAAAAATGAGAGACCATATCTCAGTTGATAAATTATTGTCCAAATTATTTTACCAGAGTGAAAAATTTTTATGAACATTTTTAATACTGGATATGTGTTGAATATCTGATAAAAAATCAAAAGAATGAATAATTTTTTTTCTTCCAGAGACACAATACAATGGAACAAATCCTATGCATACACTATGAAATACCTGCCTAAAAAGTGTTTGTATTTGGGAAAAGAATCCTCTATATATATTTACCTTTTGAGAAACTAGAATGACTTAAATCCAAAGGCAAATTGAATTGAAATGTTTGTAAGAGGATAAGTAAAAATATTACAACTATTTATATGCACTGATTTAATTTACACTGCTTTAATTTGGTATTTATTAGGATGATTATATGTGGCATTAAATTCAAGTTTAAAACTACTTGGAAACACTTGTATAGGTTCATTGTTAATTGTAATTGAAAGCATTTAATTTTTCAGGCATATAAACAGGGAGAAAATGTGAAATGGATATATCTGTTAAATAAATTCATGCAATAAAATTTATATACTCTTGTTATATTTTTTCTGAATTCTTTGTAAGGGTTCATGTTTTCTTATATTTTTTAAATCCTTCTTCTAAGCAGGAAGGATCCCGCAGCTGCTACAGATAAAATTAGCATAACTGGCAAATATTAAAACTGTCACCTAATGGAAGCTTGGGATCACCATTTAGGCCTTCAAGCAATAACCTGCAGTATAATTGTGTAACTCATATATCAATTAATTTTATATTACTGTCACACATGACACTAATAGTTAACACTATTTCTCCATGCTACTATCTTAATTAGTATGTATTTGTGCTGAACATGGATATCTCAAGATCAAGTATATTCTATAAGAAAAATAACTAAGCTATTTTGGTGAAATTTGTTAGAAATGTATATATTTAAGAATAGAAAGTTTGGGTCTTATTTTTAAATCTTTGTAATTAATTGTGCATTTGGGCCAATTACTTAAGTGATATATCAAAAATTAGCTTATTCTAATTTGAACACATGAACATATATTTGTTCTCAGTGATTTACCATAAAATAAATAATTTTATGTAAGTAAATTAAACTTGAAAGGGAGAAAGATGCTCTTGCATTTTCAACAACTCATTATTTTGGGGTGGTGGGAGTGTTGGAGGATTCAGAGAAATGAAGTTGATGTTGACATTGCTCAGCATTTGTGAAGGACTGGAAAAGACAAACACATTTAGATGATCAGAATATCTGGAGAATATCCCAGGAAATGGACTGGCAGGGAAAAGTAGCAAGTGCTATTCAAGAAACAGTAAGGTACAGCAAGAAGAGATATATTAAGGTGAATTTATAAATTTCATCAAAAAAAAAAAACAAAAAAAAATTAGTAGTGATGGGCAGACACCTTACTTTTCAATTGTCCTTTTTCAATCTTTATACTATCTGTTTGTTAGACCAACATTAGAGGATCTTTCTTATCCTTCCACCATTGTGTTTTTCTATAAACCCTGTGGAAAAAATGCAAAAATGTACATATGCAAAATATATCATTGTGAGAAAAATTTTAACTGTCATAATTATATTAAAGTGTCCTTGACCTTAAAAAATGAGTGGAAACACTGATTGATTGTCTTAACATTTCTATAATAATGTTGCCTTTGTGAACACAGATCAGTTGAGGCCACAAAACAAAGTTCTTTGCAGAAACAGAATTTTTTTTCTTTCATCTTTGCATCTCCTGGAGTACTTCCTACCATGCTCTGTACATAGTAATGGAAGCCAAGTACTGCTGTCTGCATGAGTATAGAATGGATAGATCGATGTGTAGATGAAGGGATGGAGGGTGGATGGAAAGCAGGGTGAATGAAGAGACTAGATGGATAAGCTGAGAATTAATTTTTGTAGTACTGGACAATTAAATCCCACAAACATATTAACCTGAATGATCTTTGATTAAAATGCAGCTAAGAAATCAATTATTTTCCATCAAACTCAGAATATGCAGTTTTAAATACTGCCAAGAAGAACTGAAACACAGAGGACAAAGTAGGGAATAGGAACAAAAGCTGACTCAAGAAGATTCTCATGAGTTTAGGAAATCAAAGGGGGTGACTTGTCCCCCAGAGTTTCACATCTCATATTTACTTACTAAATGCATTCCTTTGGTACCTACCACCTCTCAGATCTTGTATTAGGAGTGGAAGATAGAGAAATTCAAAGGTATTCTAACTACAATCTAAGCTACATCACTGCCTAGTGAAAACATAGATATATCGAATAAAATATTATCAGTGGAGTTTTCAACAAAATGCAGTGTTAAGGAAGTAGCACCAACATGACCCAGCTGACTTATGACTATGAGAGCACTGCATTAAACCTGGGTACTTGATAGAAGTTGTGATTATTCTCATTGATTTATTTCCCAAGGTCTCACCCTCATGTCTTCCATCTCAGCATGAGGTTACTTCCATCCTGGTTCCTCCCACATCACTCTATTGAATAATGATAAGTCTGGTTTACTTTTGACATTTGGGAGGAAAAAATTAGGGAATCAGTGATAAGCACAACCTTAAATACATCTCCCTTCATAGTCATCATATTTGGACATTTGATTTCTCACATACATTCTCAGTGATGCTTGTATGGAGTACTTTTCTCAGCATTTTGGTTGAATGATTTAGCATGCCTGAATGACTTGATAATTGAGCATTGATATACACATTGTAACCTTTCAGGATGAATTTCACTTATTTGCTCTCTTAGTGGAGAAAATATGTTTTAAGGCAGGCTAGATTCATTTAGAAATCCATTCACTTTCTAGGACAGTAAAAGTGTTACATTTGAGCTGAATTGGACTTTTCTAAAGCATATAGAAAGGAAACTTTAATTGGAGTGGGTGAGAAAAATGATGGAAAAATTTGTATTAGCATTCGGTCTTTCCTTTTTCAGCTAGGAATATTTTGTTAGGTGAACACTCTACCACTGAGCCACAACCCCAGCCCTCTGAAATATTTTGTTACAACTTCAAAAATTTATGAAATTGAGTAATTTGGCCCATTGAGTGCTAGCTTTGGTTTAGATATGAAGTGTTCCCCCAAAGCTTGGGAGACAATGCAAGAAGTTCAGAGGAGAGATTATGAGGTTATGAGAGTCTTAACCTAATCAGTACACAAATCCACTGATAGGAATTAACTGGGTGGTAACTTGTAGGCAGGTAGTGTGTGGCTGGAGAAAGCAAGTCCATAAGAGTGTGCCTTAGGTTTATATTTTGTCCTTGGTGAGGGGAGCTCTCTTTCTCTGCCTCTTGGTGTCCATGTCCTGACCTGCTTTCCTTCAAAACACTCTTCTATCATGACATTCTGCCACATATTGAGCCTGGGCAATGAAGCTGGCAGTCTAAGGACCGAGAACTCTTAAACCCGGTACACCCAAATAAATTTTTCCTCCTCTAATTGTTCTTATCACATCTTTTGGTCACAGTTTCAAGATAGCTGACTAAAATAGTGCTTAAGGAGAACTACTGAAATGTAAGGGTTGCAATTCTTGTTTGGACAAAAAAAAATTATTGATTGCTTTTGGTTTTTTTTTTCTTTATATACTTAAGTTGCTAGACAGAATGTATTATATTTTTGCAAAGATGTTTTAAGTCCTGAATAGATATTCATGTTATTTTTACTAGATTTAAAAGAGGTCTGAGTTACATTTCCTCAATGCCTGAATCCATTCAATTTTGTTGAAAAAGAGACTGTAGATAAACGGAAAGGATGATTGCTAACATGTACCTTTTTATAATGGGAATGCCAGTCAAACAAGAAAAAATGATTAATGCTTCTATCAATTGTAAATTAATGTTCCCCAACATGTGTGACTTACTTTTCATATATAAACGCACAAACATGGATCACTGATTGTACACACATATTGTAAATGCAGCCCAAACACTGAGAGGAATCATATCGTAGGTTATTTAAAATTACATTTGAGATGTTTAAAAACTTTACATTTTATTAGGAGTCTAATGTTGAAGCCAGTCACCATAAATTAACCTGAATAATTCCCTATAGATACTAAGTAGTAAAAAGTAATTCCATTGCTCAATCCTACTCAGCAAATAGCCCAATTAACTGAACACAGAGTCACAACAGATGCACCCTGACTTAGCAGATCAATTGTTTACTACAATTAATTAATGAAATATATCTAAATGAAGGACTTTAATAATTTAATATTACAATAATCTACAAGTATGTGCCTTCCCAGCATTTGTTAAAAAAAAATAAATTATTGATTCTGGAATGAGTTTTTATGTCTTCTAACAAGAGCTGCTGATGCTTAGAATGTACCATTCACTTATCAACTCAGGTACAATCAAACAAATATGTTATTCAATGAATGAATACATTTTATATTAAATGATTAAGTAAAGATAAATATGATTTACTAATTAATGAGTAAAAATTGAATTAGCTATGTGTGTACACATTTCTTTCATTGCAGTTATATTTGGGAAAAATATAAAAATCCTCTTTATAAAAATAATTTTATTCTCTAAGTATTTATTGAGTAACTACTTCAAACCTAGCACTGTCTTAGGTAATAGATAAGTAATAAAAATAGTCAGAGATCCTTGTTCTCACTGAAGATAAAAAATAAAAAATAACCACAATAAGTTAATTCTATCCTATTTAAGAAGGTGGTAAGTTAGGGCTGCCAGTTAAAATATAAAACTACCAGATTTATTTAAAAATTAAATTTCAGATAGGCAAATAAAATAATTTTTTTACTATAAAGTTGTCCTAATATTGCATATATGTGTAAATTAATATATGAAAATATATCAAATTTATAAGTATATGTATATAATATGTATTTTATCTATTATTTATCTGACACTCAAATTTAAGTGGATATACTCTACTTTTATTTGCTTAATCTAGCAACATCTTGACATATACTATAGAAAAACAGTTAAGTAAAAAATAAAACAGGATTCGAGAAATGGGGTGGGTTATGGTAGGTGGGCAGACAAAGTGAAAATTTATAAAGATTTAAAGAATAAGATTTTCTTAGCCAAAGGGTTATCTAAGAACAAAATTTTCTAGGCACAGGGAGAACTAATACACAGTATTGTGTCTGGTTTCATTGTGAATGTTTAATCTATGACTTCAAATGCAATGTCTGAGATTTAATATATACCCTGCAGCAGAGGTCAGGAAATTTCTTAGGAAGATTGCTTTATCTGGTCAGTGCTGCAATCACATATGTGTGTCCCTATAGAATCATATTTCCCAATGACAAGTGCCTGTAATACCTTATTTTTAAAGAAATACTGATCCCAATGCATCTGAAGGAGAAAGTTGGTGAATTATTTTTTCTCTCTTCCAGAGATTAAACTGGATTCTAACCACAGGTAAAATATTTCTCCCAGTTATGAGGTATATATATGGCTTAGCTTTAATACTTCTCTGAACAAAGTAGCTTAGTTGTCTTACAGTATTTTATCCAGGCTAATGTAGTTTTGTTTAAAATTAGTGGGTTTTTTTTTTCAAAGAAATTTTAGAAATAGTTCTAGTTGGACTAAGGGTTTGTCATAATTGTGTAATTGCATGCCTTAATCAAAATTGGAAAGTTTTAGTGAGTGATAACTCTTATGACCATATACAAATTTAACTAAATTTTAAAATAGGTAGAATTTTATTTAATCCTTAAATTTAGAAAAAAATGACTTTTTATTTAATAAACATAAATTTCTAAAAGACATATGTAATTCAAGTTTTATCAGCTTCTCATTTGTTACACCATAGAAATGCGTATCTATATTTGCAAAATTGAGTATTAAATTTGAAAAAAATATACAAAATTATAGTTCCCCTTTTGAGTGTGAGGATATTAGAATAACTAGTTGCCTAAATTTACCAGATAAATGGATCCCCATTCCCATCTTTTATTTCTGTGTGTAATCACTGCTTTCTGCCTTTTTAGACAATACTTTTAAAGTTTTCTTTATTTTCCTTGAAAGAAGAATTAATGAACATTTTACATAGCACAGTGTACTGTAGCATTAAACAACAACCAAAAGTTTATTTAGCCTTAAGTGGAATTCAATGAGTAATTACCAAACCAATTCAACTCATGGGTGATCTCTACAAGTAATGATGCTCTTGAAAAACAAGATAGATTGGTAACATATTCAATTTCCTCACATAGTTGTAGCAAGAGTGTTATCTGTTAAAAATATTATATAATATAATAACTAAAATATACTAAATTATGAAGCCACAGTGACAAATATATGTGTATGTGAAATAGCCAATCTCAAAGGATTAATAATTCAAATTTGAATATTAGTATATATTCATTTTTTACTGATCCAGCATCAAAGAGTAAAAAAAATCCTGGCAGAATATCTAAAACTAAGATATGTATCCCTGTAATAAGATATCTGTAAAATGATTTAGGTTTCCGTTACTTTATTTTTAGTGTTTTAGGATTTGGTTGGTAATTGGATGACTGTAATTTTTGGCAGAGAGAATCTCTGTTGTATGAGATCATATTCTCTGAAGGATACCCAGTTTCTCTTTTGCACCCTGCTATACTTCTAGAACTTAATTATAATAGATGTTATTATGGTGAATTCTAATCATCTACTTATGTGTTCATATTTACTACCAGATTAATTTAAAAGCTTATGTTATACTTCAGATTTAAAAAAAATGGAGATTTGTTCATCTTAGAGAAACAAGAACTTAATGAATTAAGAGCATTCTTACTCAGAATTTTTTAATATATTAATTGTATAACTTTTCAACTAGTTGATCTGAATCTTACTCACTTTAATTAATATTGGTATGGAAAAGTTCTTTCATGTGCCTTTCCTTGAGTTTTCTCAGCACAAATGGGGTTAATTATGATACCCGTCTTATACAGTTTTTGTTTGTTTGTTTGTTTGTTTAGTACTAGGGATTGAAATCAGGAGTACTTAACCACTGAGCCACATCCCCAGTCCTTTTTGTATTTTATTTAGAGGCAGGGCCTCACTGAGTTGCTCAGGTCCTCACTAAGTTTCCGAGGCTGGCTTTGAACTCATGATCCTCTTGCCTCAGCCTCCCAAGCTGCTGAGATTATAGGTATGCCCCACCATGCCCAGCCCTTTTACAGGTATTGATGGATCATATGTATTATTATACATAAAATAGTTAAAGAAGATCATGATACAAGATGTATATTATTAAGCATTAATGCTTATCATTATCTATTTTATTTATCCTCACAACTTATCACCCAATAAGCAGTTAATAAATATTTTGTAACACAGTAGTGGTTAATAAATACATGAGTAGATGCATAAATGGGTAGATAATGAAAAAAAATCTGACAGAGAAGCATGTGTTATTAAAGTTAAAATATTTTACAAATAAATGTTTTCTGTTTGTTATATGTATCTTAGTTTAAAAATCTACCTAACATACTTAGAACTGAAAGTCCTAGTAAACAATTAATTCTGATCAATGATATTGATCACATTTTGCTAAATGTTACAATATGTTAAATGCTTAAAGTAAATGCTTCAGTTGATATTTCAGGTAAAATCTCAGAAATATCAAATGCAAATCATTGAGCAACTAACATGACAGTTTAAGAGTAATAATTAAAATATGTATTCAGTTTTAAATTGAGAGGGATAATGACATCCATAGCTTCTTTAACATTCTTGTACTATTTGAACTTGTAGATAGAAATATCATCACAGTGAATTCTACTGTCATTAGAACAACATTAGAACAACAACAACAAAATACTTAGCTCCTTAATAATTGTTTTCTTCTTCTGTTCAATGAATATTTTGCACATGATATCTTGGCTATATTTATAAATGTGCTTGAAATATCATTATTAATAACACCTATGGTAAAGATAGTACAGTAACTTTTAGAAATCAATCCTCTGAAATGAAGCAAGCATTTAACACATTGATAAGCAAGGACTTGGATATATATAATCCATCAGTATTATAGAATGTTGCTGTCCTGCATTTTATTAATTTAAAGGGGTCACTCTGTAATTCCAATGAAGCTTTTAGAAATAGTTTAACCAGCTTGTACACAAGATAATGCCAAGGCTAATGTCTACATTTTAATTAAATGCATGATCACAAACTCAGTTGTACCCTGAGTAAGAATATAATACAACACAAGGGTACAGCTTATTTATGCTATACTTGATTGCAAAGTGTTAGCTTGAATGACTAAAAATAACCTATGCCAATCATAATAATAAAACTTGCAAATATTTTCTTCTATATATTACTTTTTTATAATTATTAAATTAATATACCCTTCAGAAGTAATAGACTGGAGAAGGTATTATTTCTAAATATAAGGGTTTAACAAGAAGGCAAAGCATATTCCATGGTGCTGTAAATTATTGCAAGGGACCTTCTCTTGCTTGGAAGCTGTAAATTTCCATGTCCTTTTAATCATTGGCCTCTATGCTGAGATAGTCAGTCAGTATGAGTGGGAAGGCTACAGATTATGAATGTATGTTCTTAACCTCATTTTCTCAGCAAATACTTTACCCAGAAAACAGTAACATCTCCTGGCAGGAAGATAATTGACATCCACCAATACAAAAGGATCCTAGGGCTTTTATTCATTAATTCTTTGTAGACTACATTAAATGCCATTTGGTCACATCTTCCCATTTTACTTGGACTCATGATTGGCAAGGAAAACCTGGAGCCAGGAAGAAAAGCTAAGAACCTCCCTTAGATCTGAGTCTTACTGAGAATCATTTAGGGGTGTAGTTAGGGGTATAGACAAGGAGAGTGGGAGAATTAAAAACTTCTTCTTCTGTTTGCTTTCCCCCTAACTCTGGCTACCCTCCCTCATCCTTCAGACCCAGGTTTAATGTGTACGTTTTTTAAGAGGACGTCTCCTGCCTGAGTACAGCTAGTAAATTTCTCTCACTCTCCATTCATATGTTTTTATAGTGCTCTCTGCTTTATCATTTTTACTAGTATCAATATTCAAATTAAATAATTCAGGGTATAATTTTTGCGTGGCTATGTTCTTTACTAATACACTGATGCTTATAATAGCCAGACATTTTCTGTTATTTCACTGAAAATAAGTCAGCACTCAAAACATTATCTGGTATATGGCAGGGGTGGAATAAAGATTTTTCAGATAAATACATTTATGAGCAAACTTGTTTATTTCTAACCTTAAAATACTCCCAGTTTTCTATACCAAGTTTCAGTGATTACAATAAAAAGAAAATTTATACTGAGAGTTCTTTGTTTTGGAACACTTTGTGGGAAAAATACTCATTGTATCAAACTGCTATAAAGTTATATAATAAAGAAAGATCATCATAAATTGGAAATTCTAATATTTAATAAAGTGCTAAATGTTGATAAAAGTTAATGCTTTTCTTATTAGAAATCTTTAATCAAAGATTAATACCAAAGAGACAACATTCTAAAGCACCGAGATTCTATGTTGATATAGATACGGATTCTTATTCCAGTGTGGTTGGGATTTCAAGAATTTCTTCATGTATGACTCACACCTATTGGGTACTTTGTTAACTTCTTGAATTGATTTTTTGTCAATTAAGTGCAACTTAATTCCTCTTACTCCATTTAAATATTGTCTTCAATATCTTCAAAATTAGGTAAACTTCATTAATCTATGACAAAAAAATGCCCTAGAAACAACTCAGCATTGTTATAATCAACAATTCCAGGACAAGTGAAAAAATCACTAATGGGTATTTTAATAATCTTTTATCTTCATGGTTCTCTTTTAGATATAAAGAAGTATTGAATTCATCAATATAATACCATAATCTCGTTTCCCTATAAGGAAAAGAATCTCTTTTCCTGTAGTAGTTTATAATAAGCCAAATGCATTATTTGAAATTAACACATATGAGATTAGGGTTAAATAAGAACATAAAACTCTAATAAGGAGGGAACATATAGAATAAAGAATATTTTTTTTCTCACCACATGTTAATTATTTCTTTATTTTAATGGAATCTGGAACTGGGAATGGGTAAATTTTTTAAGAGAGATAAGTTAATTCAATTCATGATTCTTCAATAAATGTTTGAGGGTCATCTATATTTGGTAGGAATCAACAAGTTAGAGTTTTTGCTCATCTTTATTAGTCTATTTCATAGGTAGGACACACAGGACTTTGAAATTGAAATGCAATGGCGATGCTTACCTAAGCCTAACAAAATGATATGGAAGTAATATTATTTTAAAAGTGGAAAGAAAATATTCAAAAAAAGAACATGTTATGTTCTTTGGACATATCAATGAAGCTTCTAGTTGATTTTGACAATAGTACTAAATTATTTATCTTCCTATGATAGTTATTTATCTTTCCAAGAAGGTTAATATTTATGAAAATATTAATGTATATTATTAAGTATATAAGGGAGCATGTGCAGAGAGTGGTTGAGGCAGGTTTTCAGTCCTTGAGGCTTTCCTTCCATAGGATACCCACTCCATTTGAAGTTCTGAGTAAGAAATAAAATTAGCCCCAGGATTCTGGACCTCCAGAAAGCAGGCATTTCTAGTCAAGGGTGAATCTTCATGAACAAAATGTAGGAAGAAAGGCAGACATTTTAAAAATGAAAGGCAATGAATATAAAATCATATGACAGAAGAAGCAACATTAATGCAGTAAAAGGAAAATGAATATAAAGCAAATATTATAAATATACTAAAAAGGATAGAGGTGGAAAATATTGCAAAAGCAAACAGGTTTTTTTAAAGCAAGAAGGAGGTGGACATGAAGTTAATAAACAGAAAAAAATTAATAACAAACCCATAAGCTTTGAGAAGACACATTCCTGTCATAAATTGAAAGACAAAGAGATGAGGAGATGAAAAAATATAGAAAGGAAAACAAAAAATATCTGTAGATGTTGCAAAAAGTATATTTTGTTAAAGAATAAAACTAGCAACAATGCATTATTATGTTTAAAATTCTAGCTAAAACTTTAAAAAATAATATATAAGTAGATTACAAGAAATAGAGTATGAAAATAAAATTTTAATCATATAAGAATTTGAAATGGTAATCAGAACTCCACCCACCCCAAATTTTTAAAAAAATTCTCAAGAACTTTTAGATGTGTTTTACTAACATTTTTGGAATAGGTTATGCCTACATTTAAGTAAACTGTGTATTAGAAGTTTTTTTCTTTTTTAAAAGATGGGGGATTTTCTACCTTTTAATCTACACCATGTACAGAACTAAACCATTGTAGGCAATAGCAGAAAGAAAAATTATATTTCTATTTGGTTTATGAATATAATTATAAAAATCCTAAATTTTTATTAACTAAACCAACAGTGTATTAAAATATGATATATTTAAGTAGAATTTACTTCACAATTATTTAATGTCAGAAAAATCCACCAATGCAGTTATTTATACTAATTATTTACAATAATAAAATCATATTATCACTTGGAATAATCTAAAATATTTCATAATATGCAATATATTTAAATAATAAAACAGTTTATAGATATGTGGTCCTGGGTTCAAGCTCTAGCCCAAACATAATTTGGAAGTTTTAGTATACTGATCTGGCCATTGTTTTTGTATTAAAACTGCTGTTTTAATTGTTCCATCTTACAATATTTTATATATACCTCCCAACTAAATTTTCTCATTAATTTAAAACTTTTTTTCAGCTGATCATTTCAAGTTTTATTTAGTGTATAACTTAAATGTCCATGAATATGAAGATGTCCCTTCTTAATCATGTCATGTCTATTTACTTTGTCAGAATGTTAAATGTGGAAGTTTTTTTTTCTTTTACAATGCCTTTGACTTTTCATAACCAAGTTATAATTCATTTTCTAAAATCTTAATTATGGTATTGACTTTGGCTTAGGAAAGTTGTTAAATTCATCAAAGAAGCAGACTATTCCCAGATATCTGAAATAACTACTTTAAAATTTTATCTTTTTTTTTCAACTTTATCTTCATGGCCTGTAATGCCTTTCTAAGGAAATAGATAATTTGTTTCAAAAGAATCAATATAGAACATGCTATCCTATGATGTAAAGTATCAATAATTTTTACATAGAAAAATAGAAAAATAAAGTTGCTCTGCCAAACATTTATCTTATAATGAATAAGGCCTTTATCATGCAAGAAATAAAAGATCCTCTGTATAGATAGAGATAATGGCTACTGCAAAGTTCCTACATTAGAAAGTCAAATTTAATAACCCCCCTGACCATATCTCAACTTCATAGTGAGATCTTAAATTTTCAATATTCTATCTGGGAAACAAATACCAATTACAGAACTTCTCTTTAAACCTGATTCTAATAAAACATAGACAAGTGATTGACATAAAAACACCTGATGATGGAGGAAGTTTCGGATAAGTGAAGAGTTCATATGCTTTTTAGAAGAAAACATTTGTTAAGATCTTCAAAGCTGAATAGGGTCCAGCATACATTTCTCATAGCAAAATCAACAATAGATCAAACATTTGCTATATGCTTAGTGCTTGAGTTTGTTTGAAGCCAAAACTGGATGATTCATTCAATTTTGCTAAAAGGTCAGTCATATTAGTTAACTGAATAATTTTTCATTATTAAATCAGTTGCTTGTCATTTGTAAAGATTAATTATCAACCCAAATGCCCCTTTGCCTTTACAGGTCATTTTCATGCTTCTTTTCACAGTTCTCAGCAACAAGAATAAAATAGAAGTGGTACTTAGCAAAACAAACTGATGAGATTCCAGTTGATGTAAAGCCTGTCACAAAGAACATATTCCAAGACTCTTTCACGGTCTTGTGTTTTGAGACATGTATAGTATTTTGCAGAGATTATATTATTAGTGGGATAATTTTCTGAACACCCATTATCCACAATAGTTGTGCATGTGTGCGTGTGTCATTCTGCCTTAGTTTAAATTACTTGTCTTTGTGTGCAAAGCTATCACATGAAATTCTCTTTCCTGGCACAGTTCAACAGGCAAAGAAAAAAACAGGTTAACCTGTAAACCACTGAGAGGCATCCATTGCATATCTGTCCCTCTTGTCCCCAAGCATTCACCCAGAGAAATAGGAATTTCCTGAAGCATTCACAGTTATTCTTATTTGACGAGTCTGGAATTCTTTATGTTTTTTCTCCTTAAAAATCAAAGGAATCCTACAGATGCTGACATTAACCATACTGATTGGAATTATGATTATGTCAGAAAAAATATATAACTCCTTTGGGCTCTGTAAGAAGCTGACAGCATTCCCATAAAATATTAACTACTGACAATAAAATCCCTTCACAAGGAGTTAGAGGTTAGTAGAAAGAATCTGGAAGCCCTCAACAATGAATTTTGATTAACTGGGTGAGTTCAATTCCCTTGTTCTAGATGTTTTCAGGCTTCACATAGATGGATTAAAATGCATGGAAATCACTAGAGTATTCTCATTTGGCAAATGTTTGGAAGGTATAAAAGATGTGAACGGTCTCTTCCCAAAAGAATATATGAATAATAAATTGGCAATATTATATTTGACAGAAATAAAGAAGGTGAATCAATATCTGTTTCACTAACTTTCAGCAAAGCCAAGAGGTTTGTAACTGGCTGACCTGCCCCAAGGTGTGCACAGAACAATCTTTCCTTTCCTAAAACACAGCAGTTAAGTCTTTCAGGAATACTGCTTCCTATTTTGATGCATTCTAAAATAAGGTTTGCTCAGGAATATTTGAATTAGGATTTATTTTATAGTTATTCATCTAAATGAGAAATTTAGATACCTATGTGAAAGTTTGCTGGTATGAAAAATCAAAACACAGCTTGAAATGAAATGGATTAGCAATGCAAAAATAAAATTAGATTTCCCAGGAAATATGCATACCAAATAAAGCAGTCAAAACATCAGATGAGGATTAGAGTCCCTTACTTTGATATTTTGAAAGGCATTAAATTAATTTCAATTGGACAGTAGTTTATTATTGCTTTGGTTTTACAATTGAATTCCAAGACGTAACAGTAATAAATTTGTATTAATATGGTACTATTTGCTAAATGGTCAGGGTTAGTCCTGATATGCCTAGGCAGACCTGCCTGTCAGGAAAGAAACTTATTTCTGGAATAGAACTCAAGAATATGCTAGATTTTAATAACTATTTTCCCCTTAACAGAGTGGGAATGGACATCTTGGATAAATGTTTCTGAATTTGATGTAAAGTTTACCATTAAACCTAGCCCTAAAACTCATGGTCTCTAATCCCACTGTCTTTGAGGAATTAACTATAACCCTATTAAATGAACTTAAGATGCCCTGAAAATTCTGATTTTCACATAATACCATAAAACTCAATAAATTTAATCTTTTAATTTTTAATATATAGATTATTGTATTATCATAGTTAAGCATTTTGTTAACTATAAAATGTTTATGTTTATATACTGAGGCCTAGGAAATTATTTTCTTGACATTTCTTCAAAATTATTATTTGTCATATGTATACTCAATATTTATTAATTTAATGGTTAGTGTGATAAATTTATTATATATATATATATATATATATATATATATATATATATATATGCATACAAATATACATGTACATATGTATGTATAGTGACTTTTTAAAAATTTGTGTTCATATAAGGTAGGTAAAGAGGTCAGTATATTATGATAATTGTGCAATAAAAACTGTTATTTGGTGTGTGAGTTCATGTAAGAGTTATTAAAATATAATATAAAACAAAATTGTCTTAAAATACTACCATGAAAGAAAATCATTATAGTAATGAAGAAAGAGACAAATAGGTCATGGAGCAGAGTAGAATAGTATAGAGGCTCAAATATTTAGATTATATAAAAGGGTATCTCTAATCATTTGGAAAAACACCAGTATTATTTTATGTTGCAGCCTCAGTTAGCTAGTTAGTCATTAAGTAAAAACAAAAAGGACCATGCTTTACTTCAAAAAAAGAAAAACAACAAATGATTCAAAAAATTCATAACAATATGAAAAACTTGAAGTTTTAGGAAAAAAAACAGCATGCTAGGTTTTCAAAATTTATCAGAAAGAAGGGGACATTCTAAGTCTAATTTTAAAAATGGAAAAAGTAAATTAAAGGACAGACTAAATTGCCTACAGTGAACGTCAATATATATTTAGTTAATATATAAGGAATGGATTTATTATTTTAATTTCAATTTTATTACTATAGAGATATTTTATTATTACATGTATAAATAAAATAATTGAAATTTAAAAACTAAAACAATAATCATAGTGTGTTTCCCATGGCAACAACAAGTAGCAAGAATATATGCTTCTATTTATTATATCAATACTAACATCCTTGGTGATTATTAGTTACCCATCCAAATAATGTATGACATAAAAAGAAAAATCTCCTTGACTTAAAATCTGTCAGTTTTACCAAGTGGTTTCATTTCTTTGGACTGATAGGAACATTATATTCTGGAAAGCCTGAGCTCCGCTTACCACATAACAAGTTAAATGATTATGAAAGGTCATAAGGTCATGATGTAATATAAAAAATATATTTCTACTTTAATTGCCAAATACTCAATTTCAATTGTGCCTGCTTGATTTAGGTTAATGTTTTGTCAAGTTTTGCAGATGAGTGTTTTGTACATTCTCAGGTAATCTTCAAAAAAAATTTTTAAGTGTATGTGCATGTTTCAAAGGTTCAGTATATTTACCAAGGCCAATAAAGAAAATAAAAACCAAAAAAAACTTCTCAAACATAACTATCAGTGAAAACTGTATACATCTCTAGAGCAGCTGTCAATGAATGTCATATATAAGCTCAAGTTTTTGCTTTATTTAAAAAATCATTGTTAAGTATATCCATTTAAATGAATTGATAAAAATTCATGGAGCTATAAAAAGGCATCTCTAGCAATATGGAGACAAAAGGTTAATAGTGAACACAAGTAAAAGAAACCATTATCTAAGAGGTCTGAAGTATGTCTTTCTGAGTAAACAGTTTGAATGCATACATATGGATATGTCATATTTGATGTAGTTCGAGTTAGATATATATTCCAATTCTTAAATTCATGGAGCAGTACATGTTTGCAAGGTTAAGAAAGCAACTATGATTATCCTAATTTAAAAGTTTAAGGTTATTTATAGGATAATGCAAGGAAATGAAATTTATTATCCTGCAAAGTATGCAACAAACCATTAAATATAGTGATAAAATCACGATCACAATTTTATTATTTATTTATTTATTTTTAAAGATCTTTATTTTATTTATTTATTTTTATGTGGTGCTAAAGATCGAACTCAGTGCCTCTTGCATGCAAGGCAAGCGCTCTACCACTGAGCTACAACCCCAGCCCGATTTATTCTTAACAACTGATTAAGCCGTAATTCAAAAATTTCTAACACCACACATGACTAACTCGTAAGCGATCAAGGCATTCGATGAAAATTAAAAGCAGGCATATCATAAAGTGTTGATGATCTACACCTGCATTACACATCTGTTCAAGTTCAATTTGTAGGCAAAATAAACTAATCATTTGTCCATCATTTTGTAATGTTACCTAAAATATTTCTTAATCCTTGTTTTCTTTTTTAAAAGCCAGTTCATAAGTAGAAAAAGTTAAAAAGAAAAATCTAAAATTGGAAAAATGTTGAAAAATTCCTTTGAAATAGATTGCATATAAATAATAATAAGCAATGTTAATAATGTGGTCCTATTTTTCACTACATAACATTTTTAGGAGTTAATATTTAAAATGTATTATCTATAACAGATTTCTTATTTTAATAAGTCTCAGATACATTTAATTGACAGAGATAATAAGAGCTCAAAACATCATTTGTAATTCTCAGGGAAGATATGCCTTCTTAAGAGAGACATTCATACATTTATATAAACATAAATAATTTAGAAAGTAACATATAGCTTCCAATTCTATAGAGGAAGAAACAAAACAACAACAACAACACAAGTGTTTTGTTTGTTTGTTTTCCTTCTTGCAAAGACATGAGTGGGAAAGGTGCCAGTTAGAAAGTGGGGGTTGAACAAATCTCTCCCACCAACAAGTTTGTGTGAATGAACATAGAAATGGCTCCTTAAAATAAAACAACCACTTAAAGCTTCCAAAGATGTCTCATTAAGTATTTGAATTTTGGTAGGAACAAATATAACAGGTTTTCTTTCATTTCTGTTATTTATAATCAAAACTGCTTTCAAAGAAGGGTGAATCTCCCATCAATCATCTTAATAAGATATGATGTTCAGATTTGGAAAAACCAGTTGAGAAGTGGTAATCTGCTTGGCATGCCAGAAGGGAGAAATTTGGGGTGAATACAATCTTGGATTGAGATTCTAGCAGAGGCTATTTGTAAAGAAAAGCAAAGGTCAATGACACTGTGATCTCAAAAGTTCCAAAAGACATTTACTATTTACCAAGCTCATGAACATTTGTGTGAATTTTAGTATTTAATATTTTAAAAGGAGACTTCCTTCATATCAGACATTTTGTGATGTGAATGAAGCACTATTCCAAGAATAAACCTATGCCACTTCTATCCTTCTCCTGGGACTGGTGAAATTGTTAAGAGTTGGTGGTCTATCTAGCCATATCTTGAAAGGTTCAAAGTAAAATTATATAGATAACAACAAGAAAACAACTTCCCTCCTACTCCCATAACCCCAACAAATTTGCCGCAGTCCGGCTGCAGCAAAATAACAGAGGGGTGACGAACAGGGACGAGCAGATTTGCTCCCATCCTATAACGAAAAGTATTCAGTAATAGCCTTTGCTGCAACTTTTTTCCTGATAATCCTTCTTCTTCTGAACTTTCTTTTTTCTGACTAGAGTTTCTGGGCTTTTATCAACACATGCCCTAACTATTCTTGGTTCCATTGGGGTGCCTCCTTTTTTCAACAATTTACTTAACACCTCTTCCATATTTTCGTCACAAAGACAATACAACATTTCAAGACAAAACAACACACAAACATACTGTATCAGGAGTGGGAGCCTTTTCAAGCTGGATATTTCCTATTTCTTCTTTTAGAGTCTCTATTTCCTGTTTCAAATCCTGAACAGTTTTCTCCTTATTAGCAACTTTGAGAACTTCAGCTTCCAGAAGCTCTTCCACAGACTTGATCTCTCCATTGATTATTTTACAGAATATTTCAATATTCCTTATGATTGGGAAAGAATGCCAAGATGGTGTATGCTTTTGGCAAGATGCTTTGGCTGTGCAGTCATTGAGGATACCTGGCACCAAGGATTTGGGGGCCAACAGAGGTGAGGCAAAGAATCTCACCCCCCACACACACTGGTGCATAGGCCTATCCACAAGTATGGCTATATGCTGGACCAGTAGTCAGTGATGGGTATGATCCAATTGCAGTGGTACCAACCTAAGACAGGAGGCTGACGCCTAGAGGTCAGTTCATCTGATGACGGGAAAGTACCGTATGTTGAATTGGACAACCTAACAGACAGAGACACGGTCCCTAAGCCACATTGCTTGTTGCTTAATTAAACAGAAGGGGGGAGATGCTAAGAGCCATAGCCAAGTAGTAATGATGCATGGCATTTTTGGTTGAAAGGTGACGCCAGGAAGCCATTGAGATGATATGATTATGTTAAGATGTGCATTCAAATGGATATTAGACCCCTGCTGTCCACCCTAGCCTGCTTTGGGACTCCTGGAGAATTCCCATTTGTTGGGGAAGTGCGGTAGGAGGGAATTCCAGAGAAGGGATTTGCTATTGGTGTGGGCCCAGGAGAACGCTGCGTGTGGGGGTCGACATATTTCCAGGGAAGCATACAGGGCATTGGCAGGAGTTTCAAAATAAAGTTTGTTCCTGTTTGAGTGGCTCGTGATTTTGTGCCCAGCCAGACTGCGGCACAAATTAAGCCTGGATTTAAAACACACATTAATTTGAAAATATAAGACATGCTTTTTGAATTAATAATTGAATAAAATATGAAGAAAAATTGCTTTAACAGAAATTGGCAAAATTAAAGATCATCCTGTATTAATCAATCCTGAAATTCAAAGTTACTAATGATAACCATGGATTTTAATATATACTAAGATCAGATAAAGTAAAACAAGACATAGATATCAGTAGTAGGACACACCCAGGTGTCTTAAGTGAAGGTGCTATGTAAATGCAAAGACAATTACCTAAAGTGCTTTATTTTTTCATCCACCAGAGAATACGTTTAAACCATGTAGAAACAGATACCGCATATGAAGAATGTCTTCTAGTGATAAATGGTTTTCATTTTATGCAAACTTCTTGAATTACATTTGGTGTGTTTACAAATATATAGCAAGCTTCTTAGATACTGGCAAAAGAAAAGTACAGCCTATTAAAAATTTTTTCATTTATATAAAATGTACAAATGACTGCTCAGAAATGTAATAACTTTATTTTAGTAATTCCATAGTCTCCAAGTTTCAAAGTACAGCTAGAAGGGATCTCAAAAGAATGATTTGATCCAGTATTAAAGAAAAAATATTGTTTAAAATATTCCAACAGTAGGATGCCTATTTCTTCTAGTGTATTTGTGCTTATTCAGAACTAGAGATCCACCACTAACCATATTTCACCTGCTAACCATCAAAGTGTCTATATGTAATACAAGGATTATTCCCAGATGCTATTTCTCAAAGTTAAACATATATTCTTTGGCTCTTTTTTCATAGAATCAAGTTATGGAGACCTGGATTAGTTTTGCTACTTTTCTTCAGAGACATGAGATTTCTTCTATGAATTTTTATATGAAAACCCAGAGTATCCCAAACTGATAGATAGTAACCCAAGTTGCATGATCAGGAGCTTTCAATGCCACAGTGTTCAATTAAAGAAAAGTTTTTCTCCAGGCTTCTTTATTCCTTATTGTTCTGTCCCCTGAAGGTCAGAGAGGTGTTTGCCTTTGGGCACTCCTTTGGGACTTCTCAAGAAAATGGTTTCAAATGGAAATGAAGAGGCCTAATCTGTGCCTTTGAAGTAAAGTGCTTTGTAAAAGCTGTGGCTGAATCAGACTCTTGGCCCTGTGTGTGGCTGTGAATTACATTCTCAGCACCCCAGGAAACCCAAGAAAAATCCCATGTGTCCATCCCAATCTAAAAGAATGAAAAAGAAGTGTACTATTGGATGAAGTCTCTTGCCTTCCTCTGGTCAGGCTCCTGACCCCTATGAAGTCAGAACAGGGATCCTCTGGGTCAAATGAGTTGTTGCAAGCCCTCCAGTAACTAGCACACAGGAGTTTGGGTTTTTTCATGAGTCCAGTACACATAAAGAATCTACCCCTGGCAGGCAGGAGGCCTCTAATTCGAGAAGAAAAGCAGTTATAACTACAGGCCCATTTTATCTATCCTGTTTCTCAGGAAGGGTGTCCAGGCCACCATGACATTTGGCATATGATGGGCATGAGAGCTTTCTTTTCACACCATCTAAGACTGCTCACCCTATAGAAACCCCCAGCCAGAATGTTATGATGAGTGTCTGTATGGAAGAAGATGAGGGCCATGTGGGAGTGTTTTTGTTAGAATAGTGGTCTTTTGTGTGGTGGTTGGAAAAAATGACTGGGTCCACCTCAGCTTGAATTCTGGTGTGATGCCATTAGAGACTGAGTACTGGAACTGATCTCAGAGAACTATTGCCATGAATTGTGTTGGGATTTTAGAAGGCCAGGCATTAGGGGAGCCTTTGGAAACTGAGATCTAGGCCGAGGGTGGCTTTCTCCACAGCACTGGGAATCTCAGCCAGGATTTCACATGATTTTGCTGTGAAAGCCTTCTCAGCTATAGTTGAGAGCCAAAACTCACAGGAACCTCATGTTTTAGACCCCAATGGGCCTGGATTCCTGTGACCTTTCGCCACTCTTTGGGAACCTTGCCTGCATGCGATCTCCAGAGCTTTTACTGAAAGGAGATTCCTCAACACTCAATGGCTCCTGAATGAAGTAAAACCCACAGTGTCAACTTCTTCATTCTTGAAATATGGCTAGGCCAATACCATGAAGTTTTTGAGAATCCCAAGACCAGAAATCCCTGGAGAACCTTTAGATCTCTGGTTGCTCATCATGACTGAACCAGCGAGTGCCATTTTTGACTGAGTGGAATTCATGACCTTGGTGAAGAACAGAGAGGCCAGTGAGTAGGAGCCTGCAGGGAACTGCGCCAGGAGCAATGGGGTGCAGGTGTGTGGTCCAAAATCTGTGGTGGGCCCCTGGGCTTCTGTCATTGGCTTCCAAATGACATGTGACTGACAAGGTGCAGCCAGGAGACCCGAAAATATAAAGGCATGTTGTTGTGGGGAGAGGATTTGGTGCGATTCTCAGAAATAAGTTGCTACGCTCAAGTGGGAAAGATATATGGGGTAGCAGCCCAGTTTGTGTTTTTGCCTTCAGACCCTGACTCACACCATGTGGCAGATCTCCCTCCAGCACTGTGTCCTGGTTGACCTTTTTGTATTTCAAAAACAAACACCAATTTTCCAGGGAAGCTGTAAGATATGCCATTAAAACTGGGCAGTGAGCCAAAGGCTTCACAATGCACCCAGGGAGACATTCATACCACAATGGCCACAGTCACTTGCATAGAGAGGATTCAGCTCTGCTGCCTCCTGTTCCTATTGGAAAATATGAACCCATGTCCTCCTCTTCACATAGCTTCAGACCAGGCTTTCATGATCTCACTACAAAGGAATCTAAAAGAAAGCTATATTTCTAGTAAACGAATGTCAGAGGCAGATAATCAAGAAGTCATTAGGCCAGCAGGGTTCCATGTTTGTGGAATGTTTACCCTGTCCTCAACTTTTGAGATCTCTTCTGCCACACCCAGGTTTGTGAGCTCCTCAGAATTTCCAATTCCAGATATGTATTCACAGATTTTTTTCCTCTTCTTTTCTCATTGTGTCTTCTTTAGGGTGATAGTAATGTCCAGACATTGTGGTGGATGACAGTGGAAGATTTTTATGTGCCACGTGTTCCCATATGTATTAGACTCATTTTCCATTTTGCCATTTGAAATATTGAATCTCTGACACTAACCCATAACTTTCTAGGCTCTGACTACTTACCCTAACATCAATAAAAATAATCCTAAAGGAATAGAAGTAGAGGCATTTGATAGGAGGCATGGTGTATACTTGGCCTTGCCTTTTGCTTCATCAGAGATACATATTATAAAACCTGTGACACATTTTTCTCCTTTTACTTCTCCAAGAATTTTCAAAGTCAACAAATATGTAACTTCCTGACTCCCTGTCTCTGTCGCCTGGGTCACAATGTATATTTTTATATACATATATATAATCCTACTGCCATCACAGTTATATTTTTGAGAGTATTCTCACTTTGGTAAATACAAATTTCATAAAGAGATCACTGCCCCCCAATACACTGAGGTAACTGAAAATTCAAGCTGTCGTGAGCTTTATACTTCAACAAGTTTAGACATGAAACAATGTAGAGGAAAATGAATATTTGGAGTACATATGTGAAGGATATATATATATCCCCTTATGAATTTCGATTGGCATACATACTATTATATTTTAATGTATTAAATATATATATATATATATATATATATATATTTAGTATGAATTTGCAAACATGAACTATGTGTGTCATATACTTATACTACCTTGATTCTTTCATGTCCATCTGTGTGGATTTATAATCAACTTTTCAGGAGATATTTTTCAGAAATATTCAATTTCTTGATATACATATTCATTTCAGAATACTCAAAATGAACTTCAGTGAATATTGAGTACTAACCCTAATATTTCTACAGTAAGAGACCCAGTTTAACATCAATAAAAGTATATTCATATGAGACATGATGTGTATTTTTAATTAAATTTTTATTCAAAATTGTTATATTCCTATTTCTTCAGTATATATACATCATAGGATGTATCATTTCATCCACAATTCACAAATTGATATGCATATGATTCACTTTCATTCACTTCTTGAATCAGATTCCATGCATTTCTCCATGTTGCTTTACTTGCTTTTTCATGAGATTTCTTTTATATCACATAACTTTTGAATTCCATCATCATTTTCAAAGCAAAACTCAAACACAGTTTGTTATAATTAGTAACCCTAATATTACCACTACATGTATAACTACTTGGATTGAATGTTTGTATGTGAATACCAGATTTCATGTATTTTTTAAAATATCAATTCAATCCATTATTTAAAATAGTAACCTGTTATATTTTTTATTCACCATATGGTCTATTCATGCATCATCTCTATACACATAAACCCAGGGTACACCTATTTTTACCCCCAAAGTCTAAATTGTAGGGTTTCAAAACATGCTCCCAGAAATGGTGGAAGAAATACGCATGTCACCTGCTCCATGTATTCCTTTATCACATCATTTTCTGGACACAAAATGCAAAACTCACACTTATCTTATTCTTCTCCCAAAGCCTCATTTTAAAGAGAGCATGGATTACTAAAATCATCTACATCTGCATTGCCTATTGTTTTCAAATTTCAATCCTATGGTGAGTATACACTTGATTCTTTCAATGATAGTGTGTTCAACTATCCCCCTGTGGAAATTATCCCTGATCTTATCACTCTTTTTGTACTTTGCCTGATCTCCTAACATCCTTATTGATATCTATTTCCCCAAGTGCCTTGTTGTGACTGACTCTTCATGTGTGCTGAGATTCCCATTTACACTTCTTCTCTGCATGGTCAGACAGATTTGCAGGGAATTGTTGGGCGGTGTGCTAGGTAGGACATTTGGGTGCAGGTGGATGTGGGGCAGCTGTTTTCCTGTGGACAGTGGCTGATTCATCCACAAAAGCAGCCTGTTGTTGCCCACCAGAGCTGTCCAGAGTGATGACATTTTAATTTTATTATCAGGACCATGAGGCTTCTAGCAGGGATCACACCTCCCTAAGAGGTTGTAAGGAAACTCTGTGAATAGAAATCCACATAGTGATGGAAAGATCTCAGACCAGCCATCCCTTCGGAGGTGGAAGTTAAAGGTTTGTTTCACTCAGTTGGCAGAAAAAATTTGAGGGAAAAGTTCATTTTCATAACGTTTCTTTTGGCTGGAGATAGGATAAATGGGGCAAAGATGAATGTGCTTTTGTACATTGGGCTAATTGCGTTAGATTGATGAATGTGGTTACATATCCAGGGCACAATATGAGCTACTTTTGTATATACAAATTCTTTTACTTCCCACTATAATCTCAGAGGGTAGACATCATCACTCCCCATTTCTTACAGATGGGGAACTGAGATGTGGATAGATTGAGGAGCCTCCCAGATTACCCAGATGGTAAATGGCAGAGCTAAGATTTGAACTGCAGTATTGTGACACAGTCTCTGGTTGTGGCCAGTGTACTGCATTACCTGGACATGCAGGGAGGGTCTAGATAGTATGGCTGGATATGTTCCTGAGCTCTATGGCATTCTGTGAAGCAGTGTCCCATTGGGTGTAAGTCATCAATTGCATTTTGTCACTTCCAGTAGCCTCCTGGAGGGAAGGGTTCTATTCTGTGTCCTGGCACCCTGCTTGATGACTGCCATTTAGGACCTGTATCCATTTGCAGATCTCCATGTCAGCAACCTGGGTCAGAGTGGAACAGGAAGGCAGAGGGCTTCAAGTGGTCTCCCTGACTCTTGTCAGCTCTTATCAGGATGAACAGAGGTAATGTCTTGGATCATTGTTTAGGGTTCACTGAAATCAAAGCTAAAATATGATCTTAAAAAAGAAAAGCACTCATTTCTGATGTGTTTGGTTGCTCTCCCTCTTTATCATTAATGTTTTCCTTTTTTTGGAACCATGTACAGGCAGGAAAACTCCCCTGCTCCTCTGTAAAAGTTAAGACAGCAAGGTGTTTGGTTATCATTGCCAAATAAATTAATTGAGAACTACTATTATCATCTTAAAGCTTAATTATTTCCCTTTGTACTTCCTTGATGGTTATAGGACATTGATTCCTCTCCAATCTGCTGGGCTTCTGCAGGAGTTCCAGATTTTTCTCCCCACTGTGACAGTTTTGTGCGTTGAGTGCAAAGCTTCAGTTACCAAGTGCTTAGTTTAGCTGTGGTTTGTCCACCCAGAGTTCCTGTGTTGGAAGCTTGCTCCTGAGTGTGGTGATATGGGGGATGGTGGAACCTTGAAGAGGTGGAGCTAGTGGTAGTTCACTGAGGACACTGCCCTCAGAAAGGGAGACCTGAAGATGCTGCCCTTAGAAGAGACTCTGGTTAGTTCTTGCATCTTGAGAGTCATTATGAAAAAGTAAGACTTCTCCCAGTCTCTGGCTTCCTAGCTCATCATGTGATCTCTCCTTTTCGCTTGTATTCCTGCAACAATTCGATCTGCCATGATGTTATATAGCCAAAGAAGTTACCCTCATCAGAGGCTGAATTAATAAGAACGTCTGATTTTGATTTTTTCAGCTTCCCAAACTGTAATATATAAACCTCTTTTCTTTATAAAGTACATAGCCCACAACCTCAAATATACAGGTCACTGGAGGAACCCAGAAACTCCATGGAGGAACCCAGCAACACCATCAGGGTAGTGCCCAAAACACATTATCCATCAGATCTCTCATCAGACGAACCAGAGGAAGCACAGGGTTGGACATCTGCACCTCCACCAGCACAGTACTAACACCAGAGTTGGGAGTTCAAATTATTCCCACAGGAGTAAAAAGACCTCTTCCCCAAGGAACAGTAGGCTTATTATTGGGACACAGTTCTTCTACTACAAAAGGACTTATGATAAGTCCTGGGGTAATTGATCCCAATTATGAAGGTGAAATAAAAATTATAGCTAGTTCTCAAAAGGGTATATCAGTAATTTCACCAGGAGACAGAATAGCACAGTTAGTAATAATACCTAGCCTACATGATAAATTTTTCAGTAGTACAATAGAATAGTTCCAGGGGATTAGGCTCCACAGTTGTAGATTGGTCTCTGCTGTCTTTAAATTTAGATTCTCTCCCAATGCTAAAACTAAATATTCAAGGATATGAATTTAATGGGCTACTGGTCACATGCAGACCTTAGCATCATATCTCATCAAGAATGGTCAAAACATTGACCATTACAACAAGCCAGTCAAACACTTTGAGGCCTAGGAGTGGTAACTAATCCCCATAGAAATGCAATGGTGTTAGATTGGAAGGATCCTGAAGGATGTGAAGGAACTATACAGCCATATTTATTGGATCATCTTCCTATAAATTTATGGGAACGAGATGTCCTAGATCAATTAGGTTTGCAATTAACAAATAATAGCAATCCAAGTGCGCCCACTATTAGGGATAGACAAGATTTTAGGAAAGAAAAAAGGTTAGGAGAACAAGAACAAAGTATAGCAGCACCAATTCAAATAGATCAAGGAATAAATAGACATGGATTGGGTTTTCAGAAGGGGTCACTGAGACAATAAAAATTACTTGGAAATCAGAAAGACCAGTATGGGTTTCTCAGTGGCCCCTGAGTAAAGAAAAGATACAAGCAGCCCATGACCTGGTCAAACAACAATTAACGGAGGGACATATGCAACCTTCCATATCTCCCTATAATACTCCCATTTTTGTCATTAAAAAGAAATCTGGTAAATGGAGATTATTGCAAGATTTAAGAGCCATTAATAATGAGATGCTTATTATGGGACCTGCTCAATCAGGGATTCCCCAATAGTCTGCTTTGCCAAAAACCTGGTATGTTTTAGCTATAGATATTAAAGATTATTTTTTTTAATTCCAATTCATCCTGAGGATAGTCCACGTTTTGCATTTACTATCCCTGCACTAAATCATGAAGTTCCTGATCAGAGATATGAATGGAAAATACTCCCTCAAGGGATGGCTAACACCCCAACTATGTGTCAAATTTTTGTTAGCAAAGCAATCCAGCCACTTAGAAATCAAAATCCTGAACTACAAATATTTCACTATATGGATGATTTATTATTAGCACATAAACTTAAAAACACATTGCTAGAATATTATGCCATACTTACAAATTTAGTAAAAAAAAATATAATCTAGAGATAGCAATAGATAAAGTACAAATAAATTTCCAATTAATTATTTAGGAGTTTTATTATCTTCAACCATCGTGCATTCACCAAAAATTCAAATACAAGTAGATCAACTCAAATCACTGAACGACTTTCAAAAATTATTAGAAGACATAAATTGAATAAGACATTATTTAGGCATACCAACGGGAGAGTTGGGACCTTTATTTGCTATCCTAAAAGGTCCATCAGATCCAAATTCACCCTGCATGTTAACGCCTGAAGCAAGAAAGGCATTAAAAATCATTGAAACATATATGAAAAATATGCATTTGGATAGAATTGATATAAGTTTGCCTTTATTATTTATTGTAACACCAACAACAAAAAAATTCCTACAGGAGTATTTTGGAAAGAAGGTCCATTATTGTGGATATGTTTATCTTATTCTCCTAACACTATTCTTATTAGGTATCCTGAGGCTGTAGGACAATTAATACTCAAAGGAATAAAAAGCAACAAAGAGAGTGTTTGGAATTTCTCCCAATAAAATTATTACTCCATATACTATGGATCAAATTGTTGAGTTAGCTAATGAGTGAAATACTTGGGCAATAATCATTTGTAAATCTAATATTTTATTTGATAACCCCTTACCATCTAATCCTTTATTGTCTTTTTGGTCTTCACATCCTATAGTTTTTCCAAAAATGACAAGAAAAACACCTATCATGAATGCTCCAAATATATTCACTGATGGATTAAAAAATGTTACAGCAGTAGTAGTTACCCCTGATCAAACTTTTACATTTTCAGTACCCAAACAATCAGCTCAAAAGGTAGAGCTTAATGCAGTATTACAAGATTTTGTGATGTTTAAAAATTCTGTATTTAATTTATTTTCTGATAGTCAGTATATAGTTAATGCTATAGTATCCCTTGAAGATGTTGGTAGGATTTCCCCTTCCTCTATTGTTTTCTCTTTTTTTTTCACTATACAAAGTCTAATTTGGGACAGAAAAGATCCATTCTTTATAGGACACATCAGGGCACATACAGGATTGCACATACATAGTCTTCATTTTCTCCCAAATTTAATTTGCCCACTTATACCTCAGTGTTGTAGCAGTGCTGTGTACCTGACCTAGTGCTTTGATCTTATCATACCATTGTAGTGACCTGGAAGAGATTTAAGAGTCCTTTCTCTTTTTGAGTTTGAATCATAGCTTTGATGTGGTCTTTCTTATTTTATGTTCTTGTTTGGGTAGTAGGGGGATAAGATTTTAACTGGTTATTCTTGAATTGCTTTTACAATAAACCAATTTTATAATCTTCAAATTCATCAACTTTATATATATATATATATATATATATATATATATATATATATATATATATATATATATATATATATATTAGTTAGGGCTTCTTAACTCTACTTATGATTGATGGAACACATTGATTTGGAATTTCAGATCTTCCAAAGCACTATTTGTTGTAATATTATTTTTTAAATATAGTGCCTTTTAAAAATAACATAAGGAAGTGACTGTAATACAAATAATGTTGATGTTTTAAGTTCTACTCATTTTAGGTAGATGCATTCTATATATAACATGGAAGAAAGATGAAAAGCAACAGTAATTGTGTATTCAGAATTCATACCAATCAATGGTGAAACAGTGCAAAAGCAGGAGGCAATATCCATTGATTGATTTCATAGCTTTTGTATGTCTGAGAAATGAGTGCTCAGATGAATTTTATCTTTTCAAGCATGTTTTTGTAAGAATTGTGGGTGTGCCTATCTTAACATTTATTTTCTGTATTTTAAAATCAAGTATTCTCCACGGTTTAAATGTTTTATATTAGAGACTTCTCTAATGCACACTTGTCAGATATATATATATCTCCAATGTACCAATATTGTACCTTTTGTTTTTAGATGTTAAGCACATGCTCATGTTAGGTACCTACAAAAATTGTTACATTATGTTTTCTTATGTAATTTTTTTTTTGGTTTGTTTATGTGATCCAAATATATTCTTTCCTTAAAAAAATCATGCTAAAATAAGTAGAGCACATCTAAATTTACATTTAAATACAAACAGAATTCTAATTTAGTGACATGAAAAAATATGGACCTGTCCTTAAAAAAGACCCCTTTCCAAAATTAGTTATCTCTCTGCCTAAATTGTGCTTAACAATGTTTTTTAAACTTAAGTATTCTGAGTTAATTTGCATATTAGATTACTTAAGAATTACAATAACATTTTATTTATTGACATAAAATTGCTTGAACGACTAGTGGGTTTTTTTTTTTTTTTTGCCATCCTAGATATGTTACTGTAGTTTAATAAATATTAGCCAAATTGTAGTGGAAGTTAACTTATATATGAGTGTTGTTTTAAGAATGTTGCTTTACATTTCATGCAAAACTATTGTTGATTTTGCCATTTTTAAGTAGAAAGCTTAGGACTTTACTACAGCAATTTAAAGTTACCTCAGTATAAAATACAAATAGCCTTACCTGTTATTTCTTGTATACTCAGTATGGTATTGCTAAATTCAGTGATGTTTTGAAGTTTAAAAATTATTATTCCTGAATCTATGTAAATGCACCTGAACTGGTATTTAAAATAACCCCCATGGGAACACATTTTAAGAAATACCGTATTCCATGGAGTGTGTTGGTGCACCCATGTAATCCCAGCTACTGTGAACCTGACTCACAGGTCATGTCAAGGTCAAAAGGGTAGAATTTAAACCCTGCTGAAGCAGGGTTTTGAATTTGAGGCCAGCCTCAGCAACTTAATGAGACTTGGTTTTAAAATAAACAGTTAAGAAAGGGTCTACAGGGGTAGCTCAGTGGTGGAACAACCATGGATTCAATCCCCAGTATTGTAAAAAACACAAACACATTCCATAAACATTTGTCTTCATATTTTTCTAAATATGCAACTGTTGTAACCGCAGGGCAGGCATGTTTAGAACAGTATTTTCTGCTAGATGAACAAGGAATTTCTGAGTTGTGAAGCTTCCTAAGCTGCTTGTTTTAAGAATGTAGAGCTCGGGTGCGGGATTGTGGCTCAGTGAGCAGAGCGCTTGCCTAGCATGCATGAGGCACTGAGTTCAATCCCCAGCACCATATAATAATACACAAAGAAATAAATGTATTGTGTCCATCTATAATTAAAAAAGAGAAAGAATGTAGACCTCTTCATGAGTCTTGCTGGATAGGCCTCCTGCTTTTTGTGCCATGGTTCAGTGGTTCTGAAGCCTATCTGTGCATTAGAATCACAGTGGGACCTTAAAAAAAATCTAGGCACATTTCAATAGATCCTGATTTCAGGGTATAGGGTAAGTACTGAGAATCGTTAGTTTTTAAACTGTTATCCAGGTGGTTTTAATGTGCATCCATGGGTAAAAACTATCATCAGCCTTGGAGGAGAATGTTAGCAAACAGACTCAATGTCTTTTGAGTTTTAACACTCAGCTCACTTCTCCCCAGACCCCAGCGGCAGACATAGGCGAAGCTTCCAGGCTCTGAGTCCTACACCTTGGCCCAAGGTTATCTCCAAGAGATGGCAGTACAGGGAATTTCATCTAAACTTATCTGTTTTCTTTAATAGCAGGTAATTTATGGAGGTACTGAGCTATATACTTGCTGTCAGAATCATGTTTAATTCTCCCCAAAACCCTACAAAGTAGTTAGAATTATAATTTTATAAGGAGAAAACTTATGTCTTTTCCGCATACTCCCGTCTTCTCTGTAGTCATTCTCTTTGATAATTCTGGGACTTTTCTTTTGATTAAATATTTAAATAACCTAGTATGAATTGGTAGGAGAATAGGAAGCAGGTATATGTGGAAATTAGGGGAGTTGTTAGTGGATTGGAGACTGAGTCCCAGTATTGTAGAGTTTTATAGGCTGACATTTCAGAATCATTCAAGATCTGTAATGATAGCGTAAATACAGAACTAATCAAAGCATATAGAGAAGATAAAATTGATATTTAATGTTATCATTATTTTGATTGATTGAACTGAGTAGATTATTGCATTTATTAAAGCCATTTTAAGAGTATAAAATTCTATGGCAAAGCATACAAATTCATGCTAATATTTACTTTAGACTACGATTTAATTTTTTCAGCTTTAAGTGCCCGTGTCACTATTCTACTTAGGTAAAATAATTATCTCATTGTAGAATATGTAATTCCAAAAAACTTAAGCATCATTGAAGTAGAAATAGATACTGTGGATATTTAATGCCTTTTCCTTTGTGTATATAATTGCTTTCATATTACTTTTAATCATTTCCATAAGACACATGTAATTCAATCAATTGAAATATCAATTTTAAGAGCTCATTGGAATGAAAATGAAAACATTACTGTACCTACATCTGGAAGATTATGAGCAGATTGCTAAATTAGATTTTATATTATTGTGGTACTAATAGAAATGAGTCCTTTAAAATAAACAGAATTTAATGGTTTACTCATTAAACTTTAGTTGGATGATTCTCCTAAATCTTTAGGGATGTGGTAAGGTCATCTATAAATGTAAAGTTTTTGTTTACTTGGAAAAGCAAGTGGAAAACATTGTGGAAAAACATTGTTTTCTGTTTTAGTGGATTCATATAAACGAAATTGGAGGAATACGGAACTATATGAGAATGAATAATGATAGCGTTCCTTGAGGAAACTTAAATAGAGCTCCTCCCTCACTTACAGTTAACATAAATTACTTGAATGACTTAATGTTTACTACATAGTTTTAATTCCTTAAATGGAAATTATTTTATTTCTAATTAAATTATTTTATTTCTACTTATTTTATTCTACTTAAAAAACTCTGGCTCTTTCTTAGTCTCTCTGTTTTACTGAAGATAAAAGGTTTTTTTATGGTTTATTTCCTGTAAGTAATTCTTCGGTGGGAAACAGGAAAAGGCAGATGTCTCTGGTTTTCTTTTATTGCCCTTCACTTACTTTCCTCCTGCATATAACAAAGCCTAAAACAGATTTGAGAGGTTGGGAAGTTTTGTTATTTGTAGGGAAGGGCTAGGATAAAATCACTCAAGACAAAGAATTCCTTGTAAAATTTCAATATATGGTTCAACTGAGACTTTTAATTTGAAAGAATATCATAATAGTTCATGTGATTTTGCTCCCCCTATCCCTTTACTCTTTATGAAATAAAGAAACCATCTCAAAAGTTTAAGAGAAAAACCCTGAGCAAACTACTGTACACCTTGCACTTGCTTGCATTGGCTGTTTTAGATGATCAGCTCTTAGAGGATCTGGACTATGAGTTGTAACATCCAGTCTGAATTAAACTGCATATATGTGTCTTTTTTTTTAATCTTTTGTCTCCTTGCAGTCTGTGCTTTTCTTTATTTTTATATACTTTGTGACAGATATGGAAAAAAAATCATATATAATTATCCTATTTTCCAAAGATTCTTTGTTAAACTGAATTTTTAAAAATAAGTATTTGGTCTAAATTGAGTTTTGTCTTCTTGTTCCCTCCAAAGGCCCAGATCGCTTTTGTTCAGGGGGAAAGAAAAGGTCAAGAAAATTTGAAGGATCTAATGAGGAGGACCAAAATGTTGGAATATTGTCTTCATCCACTTCAGTGGATGGTCTTTGATTTTGTGTGTGTGTGTGTGTGTGTGTGTGTGTGTGTGTGTGTGTGTGTGTGCGTTTATGCAAAATCTAAGGCAGTTCATTGCTTTAGGTAATTAAGTATTTGGTAGTTGATATTGAAATTCTTTATTGTCAGTTTTTTCTTTGATTTGTAAATCATTTATTTTTTTAAGTTGGTAAATGGACTATTTCTTAAGCTGCCATAAAATATCACTTAGATAGTATTATGAATATTAAGACATAAATATTTTTATTAGAACTTGTGTTAATCTTCATATAAGATCATTATATAGTACCAGACCTTTTTATCTCTTAGTAAAAGAAAATAGTTGTTTTTTTTTTCATACTTTGAGAGCTTGGTTGAAAGTTGGAGAGATAAAAAGTAAAACATTTGTTTGAAGTATGTAATCTGGGAGTTTTTGACATCTTAAGATTTCTAAATTGTAGGTTTAACCAAAGAAAGAATATTAGCATTAATAATGGTAATTTTTTTAATAACTACTGTGTTCTAGGCCCTAAAGACTTATAATTAAGTAATTTGTATAGAGAAGCAGAGTTATAGTAGAGCTGAGTTAGGTCCCTCAGGATTGGTTCTAAAAGCTGTATTGTTTACCAGTATATTATACTGTCTTGCAAGGTAGGAGAACTGAAATATACAAATACTGAAGTAACCAGGGTAGGTGCATGGGAGTGTATTCAGACTTGTGAATCACTAAAGTGTATGAAGTGTGATGGTTTCTATAGTAGATGTATGTCTAGGCTATACAAGGGGTCACAAAGAAGGGACTGGATATTATCTTGAAGTAGTAAGGAGGGCATAATTAGAGGAGGTGAGGTTTCAATAGCAACATAGATAATAAGAAGGTGCTTGCAAGTTAGGTAAGGTGCAGGAAGTAGAACATGTTTGACCTGGAACAAAGCCTTTTGGTGTATTCAGAAAATTGTAGTCAATGCGTGTAAAGAGTAGGGTGTTAGTTGTGATTTCACCACTGATAACATGGTAGGGGAGGTCCAAGTCAGATCATGGAGTTTAGAATACTGAAGAAGAGCTACCTAAGGAGTTCAGACTTTTACCTTACATGTGATAAGAAACATGGAAAATTTTCAGGTACTTTTTATTCCCAAATGATCTTCAACTAACAGCACATTTAAGTATAATAAATTAAGGAATAAAAAAACATTTCTTCAAGATCTGGAGCTCTAGAATATTTCCAGTGTTTTCCATTCTAAAATTGTTTTCCTAATGCTTAAATGCCAAGAATTAAAAAGAAAATGTTTTTGATTGAGGAAAATTTGAGACCCAACAATAGAAAGACTGGTACCTTTTATGTACATCTCCAAAATTTAACAGATAATGTTTGTCATTCTTGTTTTAGTGTGGTCTATATAAGAGTGCATTCCAGACATCTTGTCATTTTTGCCTATAAATACCTAAGAGCTAAGGCATGCAATGTTGTGTTGCTGTGTAGATTTTCTATGTAGTCCCACTTTAATATAAAAATTATTTGAGGTCTGGGGATGTGGCTCAAGTGGTAGTGCGCTTGCCTGGCATTCATGCGGCCCGGGTTCAATCCTCAGCACCACATACAAACAAAGATGTCGTGTCTGTGGAAAACTAAAATAAATAAATAAATAAATATTTTTTAAAAATTCTCTCTCTTAAAAAATTGTTTGAAAACGGAATCTTTATCATTATAGCAATGAATTTATTAAAGTATTCTTTAAAGTGTAATAAAAGTTATAAAATAAGCAAATTTACAGTTAGTTTTTCAAGAATACAAAGTATATAATCCAAGATTTATTCAGAAACATTCATTCTGAGGAACTTCAAATACTATATAAAATACAGTTCTGAAACATTTTTCCAGTGTTGTTTTTCTCCATTCACTGCCAATTTTTTTTATCTGAATTAATGTAGAATTTACCTGTCTTCTTTGTCTCTAATATTTACATTTCCTAGTCCATTTTCCTTATCCACAGGACTCACTTTCTGAAACACAAATGGAATAGTTATGTTATAGCCCTACATAAAAATATCTAGCTGATTTCAAGGTTATTTTGCAACTAGGTTCTTTCTCTAGTCCCTTCACAGAACTCCATTCCTTCTAATACTAAATACACTGCAAAACTGCTGTTGGACCCACTGTCTATTTTTCTAATTCACTTTTATGGCACTGCTTTTGACAGAAATACCCCCCTCTATTAATTCATTTGTCTGACTAGAAAATTCTTACTGTTCTTTTGAGGCTTAGGTGAAATCATTATCTTCTTTTTGATAGCTTTATTTGACATGACCTTTTATAGAATCAGATAATCCCTTATCTATATTCCTGTAACACTTGATATAACCCTTGTAAGTTCTTATCATAGTGTGCTGTAGTTATTTACATTCCTGTCCCTTAGGCACCTTCTTAATTCCATCCCTACCTGACTGCAAGCAACAGGTTATTCCCAGCACTCAGCACACTACCTTGCACGTTGTAGGAACTCAGTAATAGTTAATTGAAATTAGTCACTATTTTAGCATCAACATTTAAGATGATATTGGGTATACTATGTTTTATTTCCAGCACATTATTATAACAGACTTTAACAACAAAACTAGAATGAAACATCTTTAGTTTATTATAGTTATCAAACAATGTTTTTTCAATGAGTGCCAATTAGGGGGAACCTGACTCTTTTTTCAAATATGAGTTGTTAGACATGAAATCTGCTTTATCCTGTAGTCAGAGTATAGTGAAGATACTTTGCTACAACAATGAGCTTGAAGTATTAAAACAATGGGAAGCAATATGAGTGAGGAAGTATATTTTAACATTGGCTTCAAAAGTATATTATTAGGCTTAAGGAGGGTTTTGTAAAACATTACTTCGTGAATTTAACAAGTCAGTAGAGAGAGCATGATTCAACAGTTCTTTACATATTTTGTTTTTGTATGTGTGGGGCTAGGCATTGAAACCAGCCTTGTGCATGCTTATATAAATTCTTATGAAATGTTGGGTGTCTTTTTGTTTGTTTGTATTGGTACCAGGGATTGAATTGGTACCAGGGATTGAAGTGGTACCAGTGGTTGTATTGGTAGCAGGGTGCTTAACCACTGAGCCACATTCCCAGCCCTTTTAATATTTTATTTAGAGACAGGGTCTCACTGAGTTGTTTAGGCCTCATTAAATTGCTGGGGCTGGTATCAGTTTCACTTTATAGTGGACAATATCCATTAAATCTGTAAGTTTATACATTCTTTAACCCAATAATTTTGAAAGAATGTGGTTTTTTTCAAATATATTTGCAAAAGTATGAAATGATATAATGAAAAAAGACAAAATTATGTAGAATCCAAATGCCCATCTATGGGTAACTGGTTAAACAGATTATGAGAGTACAACTGGAAGAAAATTAGGACCTGAACTAAGACCTGTGAGAATAGAGAAGACTCTTTAAGAATAATGTCACCCTCTTAAGTTTTTCACATCTGGAAAATTAAAAACAAAAGTCTTAAAATACATTTTCCTATACAAGGAAGCTATTTCTTATGAAAAAATAGCCTGTGCCCAAAACATAGTAATTGGTGTGAATATAAATCCCTTTCAAAATAAAGATTAAATCCCAGCTAACACGTCTCCATAAATGACACTATATTGTTGTCTGTATTGGATTATTTAATTGAAAAGGCAGGGGAGAGAAGGAAATGGAAGAAAAAACTTAAAGAAAAAAAAGAAATGAAGTAGGATAATGAAAAAATAGGATATCAAAAAAACCCACTAGGTAGTTATTACAAAGGAGATGGCTCTATATACACTGAGGTGGGATAATACCCATGATAGAGTACATGAAAAAAAGCCAGACATAGAGCAATGTTTAAAACCATTCAGGTGTCTTTCTAAAATAGAAGGAAAAAGGTAAACACGTCATATGTCTCTGCATGTAGGTATTATCTCTAGAAAAATCTACAAGTATATAGTAACTATGAATGTTTCCATAGGTAACGAGGTAACTGAGAGACAAAGAAACTGGAGTTAAACCTACCTTTACATGCATAATCCTCTTCAACCTTGTCAAGGCTGTACCATCATAGGCAGAGTGTTGTAACTGAAACCTATTACAACCAAACAATTCTCATTCATCAGATTCAGTCTCATAAGCCCACCAATCTGTAGACTGTCTTGGATGTTTCTGTCTACACTCATTAGTTTTAGAAAGAAATAAAAAGAAGTACCAAGAGATTAGTTGGATTATATCCCTAAAGGGAATAGCATTCTCACAAATGAAGTAAGGTGATGGTCCAAGACCTCAGTAAACTATCACAATAAAAGCTTACGGCATACACCTAATATATAAGGTTACAAGAAAATGCAATAGCTTGCAAGGTTCCTTCAAAGTTCTCCCTTCTCATCTTCACAATAAAGTTTCTTCCAGAACAGAGACCTCTAATAAGAGAGTAAGTGGTCTCCAAACTTACTGAGTAGTACAGAAGTGATGACTTCAGCTACTTTTTTTAAAGGTAAAATTCTTGACATATCATTGTTATATTTTGACTACTTTTTCAGAAATCTCACTTCTGGCTGCTCTAATGTCACCTCAATATTTTTAAACGTGTTCTCCCCTGAACTTCCCAGAGTTTAAATAAAAAGCAGGCACAAGTCATCATACTGCCATTTATGTGTATGAGTACAGCTAATGATAATAACATATTTTGAAAAAAAATTCTGGAATTATATTCAACAAAATTAAGTGTTAAACTTCCAGGATGGGGGCTGAGGCTGTAGCTCAGTGGTAAAGTGCTTGCCTCTCATGTGTGAGGCACTGGGTTCAATCCTTAGCACCACATAAAAATAAATAAAGATAATGTGTGTTCATTTACAACTAAATAAATATTTGAAAAAAAATTCTGGGATGCTTTATAAGTTTTTTTTTAACATAGTGTATCTAAGATTAGCTCTTCCATTTCCCAACCACTAGAAAAAAGACAAACAATATTATGTAGGTATTTTACCATTTAGTCTACATGGTAAATAGGAAACTAATTTTTAATTTAATTTTTTTTTTGGTACTGGGGATTGTGCCCAAGGACACTAAACCACTGAGCCACATCCCCAGCCCTCTTTATTTTTTTATTTTTATTTTTAATTTTGAGACAGAGTTTCACTTAGGTTGCTTATAGCACCTCTAAGTTGCTGAGGATGACTTCAAACTTGCGATCCTCCTTCCTCCGCTTCCCACACCAGGATTATAAGTGTGCACCATCATGCCAGATCTATTTTTTAAAAATTATTATTTGTCAAAAGAATATATATAGGTTGACCATCCCTAATCCAAAAATATGAAATTCAAAGTGCTCAAAAATCTGAAAACTTTTGCACTCCATGTTACATTTTGGACTTTGGATTTTCCTATTAGAACAGTTGAACCAGTAAAGTCTATGAAAATATTCCATAATCAAAAATTTTGAAATTTGAAATATTTTTGGTCCCAAGTATTCAGATAAGGGATACTCAACTTGTAAAAGGAATAGAAATCTTCCATACGTAAGCAGGCTTATCTGCATGCATTGTATGTAATAAACTAAAATATTTTAAATGTACTTGACACAATTTTTAACTACCTTGTAATCTAAAATTAAAAAGCATTTGAATTAAATTATACCAAAACCCAAAGGACTTAAAATCAGCATACTACAGTGACACAGCCACATCAATGTTTATAGCAGCTCAACTCACAATAGACAACCTTTGGAACCAACATCAGTGCCATTAACTGATGAATGGATAAAGAAAATGTGGTTTATATACATAATGGAATATTACTCAGCCTTAAAGGAGAATGAAATTATGGCATTTGTGGATTAATGGATGAGGTTGGAAAATATCATGCTAAGCAAAATAAGCCAATCCCTAAAAACCAAAGGCCAAATGTTTTCTGTTATGCAGATGATGATTTATAATGAAGTTGGGATAGGGAAGAATGGAGGAACTTTGGATTGGGTAGAGGGGAGGTAGGGAAGGGGAGGGAGTATGGGAGTGGGAAGAATGGTAGAAGGAGAGGGACATTATTACCCTATGTACATGTATGATTACACGAACAGTGTGACTCTACATCATGTACAGTCAGAGAAAAGAGAAGCTGTACTCCATTTGTGTACAATGAGTTAAAAAGCATTCTGCTGTCATATTTAACTAATTAGAGCAAATAAAAATGTTTTTAAAAGGATTTGAATTCAAAATCAACGACATCATTGAAAAAAAGCATACTCAAAAAGAAAACACACAAAGTGCCAGTTGTGTTGAATACTTTTCAGTTGTTTCTCAGTCATCTGCTATGGGAGACAAAGAACATTTGCCCCTATAAAAATCCAAAATAATGTACAGAAAACTTAACTAAAGTTCTCATCTTTTAATTTGGACACAAAATCACACATAAAAAGAGAAATACTTGAAAAATCCATAATCTGGTTTACTTAATCTAAAAAATAGCATACAATGAAGTTTCAGGAATTTGCTTTACATCTTTCTTAAAATATATTTTTAGTTATACACAAACATAATACCTTTATTTATTGTATGTGGTGCTGAAGATCAAACCCATTGCCTGACATGTGCTAGACAAGCACGCTACCACTGAGCCACAATCCCAGCACCTGCTTTACATCTTAATGCCTTCTTGTAAACTACACCTAACTTCCTCTAAAAACCTTTTAATTACTTATGCTCTTTAATCTAGGCTGCTAGTTGGGTTTTCTCTAGCATGTAAGCATTGCCTTGAGCCCTCTCTCTTAAAGATAGTTACATCACATGGTGACATCAGACCTCACCATCAAAATTACCTAGAGGACTAATTAAAACACAGATTGGGCTCCACCTTCAGAGTTTCTGATTTAGTAGATCTGGAGGGGGCAGGAAAATCTGCATTTTTAGCAAGTACCTAGGTGATGTTCTAATCTGACACCACATTTGAAGAGCCACTGACTTACATCATCTGTGACACAAGTAGAAGTCCAAAATAAAGCAAGTAGGCCACTCAAAAGCAAGGACCCAGAACCATAACTCTTTACTCCATGAAAGTATGGAGTCTTACACAAGCCCTCAAGCTGACAGACAAGTATATATACTGGTTTTTGGAATCTCTTCCAAATTTCTTATTAATGACTGTGTTTTTAGGAATCTCCTGATAAGGAAATAAAAACTACCAACATATTTCAGTTCAATCACATGTTTGAGAATACCTATTACCCACTACAGCCCAAAGTGTTATAAAGAAGAATTTAGGAAAGACAAAATCAAGTTCCTACTCATAACACATTTCCAATCTGGTTAGAGTACATGACCAGTCCACAAGAAAAGCTAAGATAAGATAGTACAGTCTTCTAATAAATGATAATTCAAATGATACAGTCAAATATTCACATTCATTCAACTCAATATTAATCAAGCATCTACTCTGTACTAGGCACAGTTCCTGGCATTGGGATTAAAAGACTAACAATAGAAATAAAACAGTTCACAGTCCAGTAGATGTAACATGTCATATACACCATGAGTACAAATGCCATATGATAGACGTACTTATAATAGAAACAGTTACAGGCAAAAGCAGTGAATATAAAAACAAACACAAATAAAATACAATGGGACATCTATTTAATTTTGGAGACAAATATAGAATTGTTGCTCTTTTAAAAAATTTTGACCTGGTATTTATTCTGTAACTAGCATAGAAAAATTCCTTTACTGTTTACATTTATTTGTCTATCATTCCTTTTCAAAAAAGAGTAGGAAGTTTTTAGATGACATATTACCTCTGAAATGCTATAGGAAAGAGTGGTGCATTCTTTCACAAAGTCATCGCCAAATGTCTGATAACAAATACTGGTTTTCCCATACAGAAAACCCTCAACTACCCAAACCACTAATTTAATTATATCCATATCATTGCCTTATGACAGAATATAAATAACCACCCAGCAGTAGGTTTCTACAATCTCATAAAGGTTCACTTAGGTTCCCAACCAATCAGTTCCCACAGCACATTTTACTCTCTTAAATATTAAATCTTTACAAATGTTCCTGATGTTTGCTCAAGAGGCTAGAAAGTTCATTAAAAAAATACAAAACCAGATGCATATAGTATACACATCTACACACACACAGATACAGGCACACAAAGAAGTGTGAGAAAAGAAGATATCAATCAAGGGAAGAATTCTACAAACATATTCAGTATATCAGACTATGACGCTCATGGTTACCCATGCAGAAGATACTTTGTGAAGGCAATGGAGAGGTTAAGGCCTAATTCAAAGACTAAAAATGCATGAGTTCAGCCTAATGTTTTTCATTTATATCTCAAAATTCAAAGGCAATTACTAAAAATGTTTTTTGGGGGGTATAGTCTGAGAAGGGGAATAGCTGGGTCAAACGGTGGTTCCATTTCCAGCTTTCCAAGGAATCTCCATACTGCCCTCCAAATTGGCTGCACCAATTTGCAGTCCCACCAGCAATGTACAAGTGTACCTAAGAGCATACTACAGGGACACAGCTACATCAATGTTAATAGCAGCACAATTCACAATAGCTAGATTGTGGAACCAACCTAGATGCCCTTCAACAGATGAATGGATTAAAAAATGTGGCATTTATACACAATGGAGTATTACTCAGAACTAAAAAATAACAAAATCATGGCATTTGCAGGGAAATGGATGGCATTAGAGCAGATTATGCTAAGCGAAGTTAGACAATCCCTAAAAAACAAATGTTGAATGTCTTCTCTGATATAAGGGAGGTAACTCAAAACAGTGTAGGGAGAAAGAGCATGAGAAGAAGATTACCATGAAACAAGGAAAAGAAGTGGGAAGGAATGGGAGGGAGAAGGGGAATTGCATGGAAGATGGAAGGAGACCCTCATGGTTACACAAAATACATATCCAAAGGTGTGAGGGGGAAGGAAAAAAAAAGAGAGAGAGAAACAAGTGTCACAGTAGAATGGGTAGAGAGAGGTGATGGGAGGGGAGGAGCCAGGAGGGGGTGGATAGGGAGAGCAGCAGAATACAACTGACACTAGGATTGCTGTATGTATACACATGGATGTATAACCAATGTGATCCTGCAATTTGTACACGTGGAAAAATCAGAATTCATACCCTATTTGAATCAAATGTATGATATGTCAAAATCATTGTATTGTCTTGAGCAACTAATAAAAAAATGTTATTTTTTAAAACCCTGAGTTTCTTTTTTTTAATATTTATTTTTTAGTTGTAGTTATGATAGACCCAACCTGATCTTTTATTAAAATTGGGAGCCATCTTGCCACAAAGCCATGAAAAGATAATTTTGGCTTTACTTTAAAATACTGCAAATTCTGAACCTGCTTGGAATGCCTGCCGTGCCTTGAACTCACCCATGCCTGGCTCTCTGACCAGATAGCAGCCCTCTCTGAAACTTTAGTGACACCTCACAAATATTGGCCTTCCCTGTCCAGACAATGACCCTCTCTGAGGCTCTAATGGTACTCATAAATTCTGATGTTGGGGCCAGCAAACAAAAAAAAAAAGTAAACTACCATTTGTGTGATGCTTGTCAGAGTTCTGTTATCTGTAACCACCCTTTTGTGTAACTTTCTGGGCTATAAAGCTGGGCTGTAGGAAAGGTGGGGTTGCTGTCTTGTTCCTGCCATTTTGGGAGGAAGAGGCAGCCCGGCCAGTCGAAATTATAAGCTTGCTTTAATTTGATATTAATTGGAGTCAGTGGTCTTTTCTTGAGTCCTGGTCTAACAGTTAGACATATTATCTTTATTTTTTTATCTTTATGTGGTGCTGAGGATCAAACCCAGTGCTTGCACATGCTAGGCAAGCACTCTACCAGTGGGACACAACCCCAGCCCCCCCGAGTTTCTTCATAAGGAATGTCTTCCTCATCACCACCAAAGAAAGCCAAACTATTAATACCAATATTGGAAAAAGGGAAAATGTAAAGACTAAGAAAATGATAACTCTTAACCTGAAAAGGAACAGATCATCACATTTGGTAACAACTTGTAGCTATGAATGTGAACAAGTCCACCAAATGTTTGAGATTTAAAAAAAAATTCATTGAACTGATTCACCAAATACTCCAACCTGAGCAAAAAATAATTCATAAAGTAAAATAAAACATTCACTAATATTTTAAAGAATATTAACATGTAGAATAGTAGTATATACAAGAAACATAAGACTCAATAGAAATACAGTCAGAGCAAGTAAAGATTTGAACAAAAATCTTACAATGTTAAAATATGAGGATTTGAAATGGTCTCAGAAAGCATGCATGCAAATGGCAAGTCTTCTATAATGTATGATGTTGTTTATGGCTCCAAAGGGGTTCTAAACACATGATAAACCAATAAAATTATTTTGATATGTACATTAATCGTTAAAGTAGCATTCTTCAGGGGGCCTACTTTTCTATATTTAAAGCATTCATTCTCTATGTATAAAGTATAAACCTACAAATCTCAGGTGGCATATAAAGTCCAGCCTGTTGAGAGCCACGGCCTGGCATTTGCCAGACAGAAGGGTTGAAAGGTGAAGCCAGGGAACCATTGAGATGAAGATTTGAGTTAAGCTATATATAATTGCTGTGATGCTGGATTCATTGTATTGTATATTTGACCTTTACTCTCGGGCAGTAGGGCGGCTCTTGCTGCCTGGGGGGGTGGTTCCCATGTCGTGTGGGCAGTGCCGGTGAGAGTTGCGGAATAAAAAGTGTCTGTTTGAATCTACAAGGCTTTGTGGTGGCTCGGTTATTTGTGCCCAGCCAGACTGCGGCACCAGCCTCTTCCCAGCAGAACAAGGATATCCACATCTGTCCGAAACTACTCTGCCTAGCCTCACATTTCATAATCCCTACACACACACTCTGTGCTTCAACTGAAGCAATGAATCTTCAGATAGAACGGAACTTTTCCAGGTCCATGACTTGCTGTTTGCTTTTCCTCTTCCTGCTATCCTCCCCAAACACCTTTTCTTTCCATATTCTACCAATATTCAAATTCGAGCCCACTCAGCTCATAGTAATCTCTCTGAAACTCAAGAGCATTTATTATCATTTAAAAACAAAACAAATCTCTACATGTAAATATGATTTTATGGAATTTTTAGTGTTTAGTCTAAAGGGAAGAAAATAATCACTTCAAAGTATTTACTATGTATTAGGCACTCTGTTAAACACTTTATATATTAATCTCATTAAGCCAGGATTATTATGTAATTATTTTCTTGCTTTCATTTAATTTTCCAAGTGTTTATGATTCATCTCATCCCCAACCAGATTATAAATCAGCTATGGGCATAAATCTTCATTTATACATTCAATAACAATTCATTAAATTCCTACTAAGTGCTTCGAACATGGCTTATATTGAGGATACAAAACCAGAATTCTTGTACTTTATGTACTAGATTATATAGCTGCTATGCTCAGTAGATTTATAAACAAATACACTATTCTCTCCCAAAACATAGTATCTTGCAATGTTGTAAATATTCAATATTATTTGATTTAAAAAATAAAATTTTATTGCACTAAATGAAGAAACTAAGACCAGAGTGTATAAAATATAAAAAATAAGTACTATAAGCCAGAAAGCATTTTTCCCACCTTAAAAGATTTGAAATTTTTTTCAAATTCTTAGTTCTTTTATCTACTATGTAGGTGACCATAAAATGTGAATTACAGCTCCTTCTACTAATATAAAATAAGAAAAAAAAAAGTTTTAGAACATGAAAATCATAAATATTAAATATCCAGGCAAAGGCAAAATGATAAATAAAATCAGACTGAAAACAATTTGTTTAAAAAATTATAATGCCTAATCCCTTGAATGAAGACATTTAAGTCTTTTTTTTGTTTCACATCTAGACAAAATATTTGTTTCTATTTTCTCTGAAGAGTATAAGCAACCAGTTGTCCCCTTTCACAGTAAAAATATGCTATCCTTGGTGTATAAAGATATAATTGCTTTAATAATCTATATTAATAAAATGACTATAAAAATCTAAACATTAGGATTAATTCTGTTTGGGTTTCTTTTTTTCCTCCAGTCAAGGCAATAAATTAAAGTCTTTTATCTAATGATAAAGGTAAGAAAATTAGATGAGATGAAGGGAGAAATTCATGTTTATGGAACACAAACTATATTGCGTGAAATGTTAACAATGATTAAGAGACTAAACTAGTAATTTGCAACCATCCCACATGCCAGGTGCAGGATGTATCATTCCCAGCACCTTAGAGGACAGAGGCAGAAAAACTCTTTCAGCCCAGGAGTTCTAGTCCAGCCAGTGCAATGTAGTAAAATTCCATCTTTAAATAATTATATAAATACAGATACCATCCTATAAATTAATTGATATCATATGTGTGTATGTGTATATATGTGTGTGTATGTCTATATATTTTGCAGTATATTGTATAGGACTTAACTATATATGTGGGAGAGACTAATAAATAGTCTTTCATTATGATGATGAAACCCAGAAAATAAGAAACTATCAATGCTGTATTTAAGAAAGATGGAAGGTGGTGCTACAGATAAGCATGGGTTGTTCAACTTTTATAGGAAAAAATATAACAAGAGCATAAATTATCTCACATTTGTTTTTCTTTGATGTTATTAAATGTATAATTAGCCTTCTGATTCTGATCAAAGGCTTTTTTCTTTCTTTTTGTAATACAATACCTATCACATTTATAAGCAAATTTCCTAAAAGAATGTCTTAAAATTCAGGAATATCCTGAGCTCAAAGGTAGCCTCAGCAACAGTGAGGCACTAAGCAACCCAGCAAGACCCTGTCTCTAAATAAAAATTCAAAATAGGGCTAGGGATGTGGCTCAGTGGCCCAATGACTCTGGGTTCAATCCCTGGTGTCCACCATACCTGCCCTCCACCCCAAAAAAGAATGTCTTAAAATTCTCCTTCTGAAATAATCTACGTTGCTGTATACAAGGCCTAGAATATGACTTACGATGGCAGAATTTTCCAGGCCAACATACTAAAATTCTCGGATCATGACAGTTGGACTGGGCTGGGGTTGTAGCTATGTGGTAGAGTGCTTGTCTAGCATATGTGAGGCACTGATTTTGAAAATCAGCACCACATTAAAAAAAAAAGACATTAGGACTCAAAAAAAGTCAGAGAAGAAAAAATAAAAAAAATTAGTGTGTGTGTGTGTGTGTGTGTGTGAGAGAGAGAGAGAGAGAGAGAGAGAGAGAGAGAGAGAGAGAGAAATGGTCATGAAATATTCACTCTTGACAGTAACAAGAGGAATAAAAACAACATTCTATAAAACAATCTCATTACAAATAAATAGTTCTACAAAGAAAAATAAGAAGAAAAAAATGGAAATAACACGTCAAAGGAAAGCAAAGAGGCTGTGATCATGTATCTGAATGCCATGAGCAGGGCAAGGAGTATTTCATCAAACCTGAAGTTATTTTGAATTGTGAAGATTAATTTTTTTCTCAAAAAAACATATATAGTATAATCAAAAGTTTGAGAAATTAAGGAAAGCTGATTTTAAGAATCCTGGAATTGGGCTGGGGATGTGGCTCAATCAATAACGTGCTTGCCTGGCATGCACGGGGCACTGGGTTTGATATTCAGTACCACATAAAAATAAAATAAAGAGGTTGTGTCCACCGAAAAACTGAAAAATAAATATTAAAAAATTCTCTCTCTCCCTCCCTCTCTCTCTCTCTCTCTCTCTCTCTCTCTCTCTCTCTCCCTCTTTAAAAAAAAAAAAGAATCCCGGAATCATGTGCAACTGAGCTGCTCTCTAAGAAACCTTTTGAGAGGCAGTCCAGGTACAGCCAGTTCAACCTAGTTTAAAGCCTTGCCATGTGCTTAATGGATAAGAAGCCTTGAGCTCACCTGTTATTTGCTATTTGTATTTATTTTCATAAAGTGGCCTATAATCTTTTCCCCAGTGCTGTCAAACTTAAGTTATTAAAACTACTACATTAATACTGTTTTTACTATTGTAGAACATACAATTACTTGATATTTTAATTACTGTCTTTCCTGTCACTGTTTTATGGATTCTGATTGAAACTTTTTATGATTTTTCATGTAATCATCCTTTGTCTCTTATCTATTCAGAAAGTACTTCTGCTAGATTTGAAGAGAAGATTTCAGGGATTGAAGCCAGAACCTTAACATGCTAGGCAAGTGCTCTACTACTGAGCCACATACCCAGCCCTCTCTCTTCCTTATCAAGTTCATTAAACTAGATAAATGTCTGCCAACTCAAATATAATTCCAGATATCTTTGCCCATCTATTAGATGTAAACTGTATTTTTTTTTGCAAGAAACTTTTGAATAAAGCTTTAATTTCCTAAAATAAAACCAATACTATAAACCTTATTATTTTAAGTGAGTTTACTTTTTTTAATAAAAATAACACTTTCTACTGTAATTTTTTTCTAAAGCCACTTTTGCCATTTTCACAGACCAAATACCTAACATAAATCGTACTGAAATATACTAACAAGAGGCAATGATAAGATCTATCTTCTGCACTCTTACAAAGCACTTTCATGTACCTATATTATGATTATGAATCTTTTATGTTCTTCACAATAGTGAACAAAGTAGAAATCAAATTCCAAAATAGTCAACTAAACATCTAGTCACTTTAAAGCTTATTTTGCCATTTACTAATGGTGAATTATTTAACCTTGTTACACTTTCATTTCCTTATTAGTAAAAATGGAATAATGCTCCCAAATTCACAATGTTACTGCAAAGATTAAACTAATTACTATAATGTATACAAAAGGATCTAGCACAGTTTGTTATTCAAAACATCTGTTTATATCCTACCTATGGGTTTGGGTCAAAATCCTGAAAACACAATCTGGAATGACATAATCCTAAATGCTGAGATCCTGAAAGAACAAAACTCCAAAAAGTATAATTCTGGAAAAAAACTGTTTAAAATTTTTTTAAAAGGGCAATTACATTTTCATAATGGAATTCAAGAAACACAAAACATGTCAGATTACTTCATTTTACAAATTATAATAGGCAATAATATATATTTTTGCAAGCACACTCAAATATACTACCAACAACTGCACAGATAATGAGGTATGAGCATACAAACTACTCAAAGAGGTTAACAAGCTAAATATACAAATGCATATCACTATAACTGGTAATTCTGTGTACCCAGCATTAGAACAATGGATCTATGAAATACAAGGATGAATAATCTAAGTTTCTTCATGAACTCAATCAAGACCTACAAGGGGTCATGACAAAAACAGTGGAAATACTGATAGATTTATTCTTTCATAAACACAGATGTACAAAAAAGAACACCTCTTCATTTACCAAAGAATTTTTTACATTTTTACATGTTCCACACTCTCATACAGTCAATGTTGTGAAAATGCACTTGCACAGTTAAATCTGCAAATAATGCATACAACAAATTAGAACTCAAAGAATTCTTTACACAATTTATACCTCCAGTATTACAAATGATACTAGATGAAATACCCACTATAGCAAATAATTTTAAAATGCATTTATTTAAAAAAAAACTAAAAAGAAAATCTGACATAGGAAAAAACATATCACAAGAATACAGAATTGGCAACTGCAAGAGAAGTCTATAAGATCTGACGATCTTTAGTTATATTTTGAAGTCTTACATCATAATAAATAGCTTCTTTTTTTCTTTTAGGGCACATGGTGTTCCTCAAAAAATTCACTCATGTTCATTTTCTAACTAGTACTGCTCTGATTAAAAAATTCTTCTACAATTCATTTACACATGAAAAGAAGTCCCTATTAAATTGTCCCATTTAGTGTGCTATGCTTCTGGATCTTCTGATTCTAGTCCACTCAAGAATCTCTAACTAATCACCATTGGAAATACCCTCACAGACACACACAAAATAATGTTTTACTGGGTTTCTAATATGTGCTGCAATAAACATAGGTATGCAGGTATCCTTCAGGTATACACCCAGGAGTAGTACAGTTAGATCATATGATATTTCTATTTTTAGGTTTTGAGGAAACTCCCCACTGATTACCATGGTGGCTGTATTAGTTTACACTACCATCAACTGTGTATAAGGGTTCCTCTTCTCACAGGTCCGTACCAGCATTTATTTTTTGTTTTTGTGTTTGTACTGGGGATTAAACACAGGGGCACTTTACCATTGAGCTACATCCCCTATTATTTTTATTTATTTTGAGACAAGGACTCAGTAAGTTGCTGAGGCTGGCCTCAAATTTGTGATCCTTCTGACTCAGCCTCTCAAGTCACTGAGATTACAGGCATATGATGCACTGTCCAGCTATTTTTTATATTCTTGATGCTAGCCATTCTGACTGGGGTAACATGGAATCTTTTTTTTTTTAGTTTTAGATAGACACAATATCTTTATTTATTTATTTTGTGTATTTTTTTTTAAAGTCCTTTGGGATAACTCACAGAACTTGATAGATTTATGACAAAACTGTTACAAAAATAGGAAATCCAAAAATCCTAGGAAGTAAAAAATAAAAGGAAAATTAAGAGTGATAAAAGCAAATACATACTAGATTTTAAAATATGCTAGAACAGCCCCTTCCCTAAAACTTACCAAAAACAAACATTAATTTAAAAAAAAACCCACAACATCAAGAGAGAATATTAAAAAAGACAAATGTCAAGTGATAACTACCTATTTATGGAAGGTTGAAAACAAATTCAGAAAAAGTCATTAAAGTGGGCTTGGAGGCTTAGTTTACCAGAAAGGCTAAAATAGAGTTGCAAGTTCAAGCGTTGTGAGACACATCTAAAAATAAAATGTAAAAATGGTTGGGCATGTAGCTCAGTGGGAGAGCTGACCTGGGTTTTAATTCCCAGAAATACCAAAGAAAAAAATTAAATATTTATTTCTTTAGTTTTTAGGTAAACACAGTATCTTTATTTCACATTTATGTGGTGCTGAGAACCGAACCCAGTGCCTCACACACTCTAGGTGAGCGCGCACCAATTGAGACACATCCTCAGCCCCAGAAAAATTTTTTAAAAAGTCACTAACTCAGCAGCTCAGAAACCCAAAGGAGTTCCTAAAACAAGCTAGTATATTTTCTCCAAAGTGCCTTAAAAGCTTAGAAGTTAGAAATATAAAATGTGTAGATGAATCGTGTATTTACAAGTCTTAAAATTTGTATATGAAAGGAGGTAAAGTAGTCTGATCTCCAAGGAACCTACCTCTCTACTCCTTGAAGTTAAAGGACTATTAATTCTCCCTCTACGAGACATCAGACTTTGGTCTGTGAAGAAACTGAAAGGAAGAAGCTCCAACTTAACAGAGTCAGTTATGCTATAGGACAAGAATGAGGCACCTCACCAGGAAATAAATAAATAAGAGGTTTTTGAGGGTGAGACCTAGAACCTTCTATCCACATAGGTTCAAATAATACCTATTTTCTAAACTTCTTCTCCCAAGGAAAGTAATTGGAAAATAATTGTTCTGGAAAAGTGAATAAGTACAAAGAGGGGGCACTTAAACATGACTGACATCAAGGGCTCTCCCTGCAAAAAAGACAATTCCCCTAAATCACACTGTCCAAGAGTGAAGGCTTGAACATCCTTTAGGGAAGACTCCATGGCAATCCACCAAAACTACAACTAGAGAGCTTTGTGTAACATTCTTAGTGTCATGCTTTAAAAAACTGTTCACTTATTGAACCCCTTAGACACTTGAGAAAAGGTTCCATCCAATAAGAGAGGCAAAAACAAAGACAACAAAACACCCTCAACAGAAAACACAGACACAGAACAAAACTTCAAAAGAGCTCTGATACCCTTAAAGAAAAAATAACTAACATGACCGAGTGCTTTCTGTGTACCAGGGACTTTTTTAAGTAATGTACTGGCATTACTGCTCTTAATTTTCATTCAGCTCTTAAAGAATGTCTATTGTTATCTTCATTACTGAAATTAGACATAATATCATATACACAAAGCAAAAGGATGTGAAGAAATGTTTAAAGATCAAAACACTGAAATTGAAATGATGACAGTCAAAACAGGAGGAAAAAACAAATAAAGATAAAATGAAGGATTCTCCTGATAAATAGAACAAAAGGCAAAGAAAATGGAAAAAAATGGCAAATATTAAAATAAATAAATAAGCCTAATATCCAATTATAATCATTCCAGAAGAGGAGACCAGGGAAAATCAAAGAGGGGAATATCAAAGAAATAATGTGTAAAATAATTCATAGAACTGAAGGACAGCCAGGATGGCAATTATCAAGAACACAAGTAATAACAAATGTTGGCAGGGATGTGGAGAGAAAGGTATACTAATATATTGCTGGTTGGACTGCAAATTGGCGCATGGAGATTTCTCAGAAAACTTGGAATCGAAACACCATTTGACCCAGTAATCCCACTCCTCGGCATATACCCAAAGAACTTAAAATCAGCATGCTATAGTGATGTGGCCACATCAATGGTTATAGCAGCTCAACTCACAATAGCTATGCTATGGAACCGACCTATGTGCCTTTAACAGATGAATGGATAAAGAAATTGTGGTATAAATATACAGTTATTCAACCATAAAGAAGTATGAAATTATGGCATTCGTCGGTACATGGATGGAACTGAAGACTATTATGCTAAGTGAAATGAGCCAATCCCTAAAAACCAAAGGCTGAATGTTCTCTGCTCTATGGGTGCTCACACACAATAGGGGGTGGGGGAAACAACAGAAGGTCATTGGATTAGGCAAAGGGGATTAAAAGGAAGGGAGGGGAATAGAATAAAATGAATTGGACATACTGTATACAACCATAAGAATGGGAAGTTATATTTCATATATGTATAATAAGTCAAAATATATTTTACTGTCATATATAACTAAAAAGAAAATAATTTTAAAAAAAAAACTGAAAGAAAAAAATACCAGTATATAACACAATAAGTGAAAATTTTTAAATATATATTATCATGAAATGTTAGATCAGAGATAATAAGCTTCTAAAAGAGGAAAAACAAGACAAATATAAAGTCAAGAATCAGAATAATATTGAAACTGCCAAAAAAATTCAAGCAATGTATTCAGATGATCTTCAACCTGAAATTCCATTAACTAATCATTTTCATATAGATTTCCAAATCTAATGTCCCAAATATGTTTTCTCAAGATACCAACAATATTACTAAAATGAAGGGATAGGGTTGTTTCAGTGGCAGAGCACTTGTCTTGCACACGTGAGTCAGTGGCTTCGATCCTCAGCAACATATAAAAATAAATAAAAAATAAAGATATTCTGTCCAAGTATAACTAAAAAAAATTAAATTATTTTTAAATTAAGGGATGATCCAAAAAAGAAAACATGGGATGCAGGAAACAGGAGTTCTAAGAACAGAGAATGGCTAAAGAAAGTTCCAAGACAATGGCTGGGCAGATAAATATATATATGGACTTGTGGAAATAGGACATTTTGCAGCGACATTGCATGTAAGGTGACCTTGCTCAAGGACCAGGGCGGATCCATGTTTAGGGTGTTCCCGGTTTAGAATAATCCGAGGGCATTCCTGGTTTAGAATAGGGCGTTTCCTGCTGCCTGAGTTCCTCTTGAGTTCTCACGGGATTCAGAGTATATTTGGGAGACAGAAGCCCAGTGGAGGTGGATTTGGGCAGAGAACGTGGATTTCCCCAGAACGTGTGTGTAGACGGCTGGTGTGAGATCGGGAATAAAGAATTGCTGTTTGAATCTACAAAGCTGTGAGTGGCTCCTGATTTGTGCCCAGCCAGAGACTGCGTCATATATATATATATTTTATATATTCATATATATTCATATGTATATATATAAAGTTTATGTATATATATAAAGTTTTTATATATATAAACTCATATGTATATGTGAGTTTATCTATATAAAGTCATATATCTATGAGTTTATATATATGAGATTTCTATATATGAGGTCCCGGGAGGAGATGAGCCCAAAGCCCAGATCTTGGGAGAAGCTGATCCAGGACTGGAATCTGAGTGGGCTTGATCCTGAGTGCCACAGCCCTGGGCAACGGAAGGCAGGCTCAGGCTTGCGGATCTAAGTTGCATGGTGCCAGGCTGGGGCAGGGCAGGGCCAAGCGCAGGAAGCAGGGGCGCAGCCTGCCAGGAGGGAGAGCTGTGTGTGTTCGTGTGTCTTTGTAGGCCTGAGTGTGCCTGCGTGCTTGTGTCTCTCTCTCTTTCTCTCTCTCTCTCTCTCTCTCTGGCGCGCGCGCCTGTTCTGCTTCCTGAGCAAGCCTCTCCCTCCCTCTCCACTCGGGTTTTCTTTCTTCTTCTTCTTATTCCTCATTGTCGTCTTCTTTCTTTAATGAGACTTAATTAGGGTAGAGTTCCTCCTCCTGCTCCCTCCCCGCCCCGCTTCTCCCCCTCCCCCTCCCCCTCCTTTCCCCTGACCTCCCACCTCCCCCTTCCCCCCTCCCTCCTCTCCCTCCTCCCCGAGGTACAGGCCAAGCAATCTGACCAATGCACTTGAGAACAAAGCACCGGGCTAATTTGGGGCCTGCTCAGGAAGCCAGAGCTGAGCTGAGATACTGGGTCTGTAGTAGCCCAGCAAGATGATGCTTCCTCAGCCTGGGGCCGGGCGGGTGCAGGCTCAGGCCCGTGGCGGGAGGATGGGCAGGCGCCGGACGTTGCTGGTCCAGGATGGTGAGGGCCAGGCTTCCGTCACCCAAGTCAGTCCTCTTCTGGCCTTCTCTGGAGCCTCTCACCTTCGGGGAGCCTTTCAGTCCTCAGTGAGGACAATCTGAGGGTCAGCCAGGATAACACACTCCACTCTAGGAACCCCACAGGTTAAGGGCAAAGCTGAGGCCAGAATCCCAGAAGTCAGGCTCCCTGGCTTCCCTTCTCCCGGCTTGGCCATGCTGGGTCCAGTCCGAGTTGGTGGGAGGAATGGCATGGTGGATACACAGAAAAGGGCCTGGGATACCTAGAGGGTCAGGCAGAGCCCTCCAGGGTGACCAGAGAAGGGGCAGCTGGGACTGTTCTGCCATGGTGAACAAGACAGAACATGGGCACGATGCCCATCAGAGGAATGGGTCAGATGTCGCTTGGATATCCTCTGCCTTGGCTTCCTGGAGCTTATCCACAGCTTAACATCAGACTCAGGGGGAAGGAGAACAGGGAGGAGGAGGGCATAGGATGGGCAGGAGTCCCCTTCCACAGCCAGTCCTCCCAGCCTGCCTTTCTGCCCTCACTGACAAGCCCTTGCCCTGATGCAAATCATGGCCTGGGGCCTGGCTGTGAGGATATCCGTGAACCTTTACTCCTTGACTCAGTTGTCCAGTTTACTGTACTTCTGATACCCAGGTGTGAGTATGTGTCCACTTGGCTTCTCTTGTCCACCCAATCCGTTGTCTGCGCCTCTAGAGCCAGGCTCAGAGGCTCTTAGTTTGGTGGGGGTGTCAGAGAAACTGAGAGAAGCCATGTCTTTGTGGTGACACTTGGAGTCCAAGAAGTCATGAGAGTGGATAAGATGTCAGGGCTTGGCTTCAGGGAAGGCCTCGCAGAGGAGGTGATATTTGCACTAGACTTGAAAGATCAGTCGGGTGTAGATGACAGAGGATAGAAATAGGTTCCCTTCAGCCTTGGAAAAGCTGGAATGTGTTTTGCCATTCTAGTGATTCTTTACAAGTTTGGGATCCTGGGGCCAGAAGGAGGCACTTGCCAGACCAGGCACATGGGCTGGGCTGCACTTTAACACAGACCCCAATTCTCTACCACCTCCGGCAGTGACGGGACTTAAGACAGGACCATCAGCCGTTTGGCACCTGACTTCCCTATTCCTTTATCCATCCTGGTCCCTGACCACCTGATGTGACCTCAAGTTCCACACTGCACAGACTTGCAAGTCTTCCTTAGTTTTCCTTTTTGTTTTTGTTTGTACTAGAGATTGAACCCAGGGGAACTTAACACTGAGCCACACCCCGGGGCCCGTTTGTATTTTATTGAGAGACAGAGTTTCACTGAGTTGCTTAGGGTCTTGATAAATGCTGAGGTTGGTTTTGAACTCACAATCCTCCCTCAGCCTTCGCTGCTAGAACCACAGGCATGCATCACAGTGCCTCGCCCCAGGTCTTCCTTTGGTCTTCATTGTGAACCTTATCTCTGCCCATTGCTCCAATCTGTTCCCAACCCTTGACCCACTCTCTAACTACAGGAATTCCAGAGATAGAAGGCCCTTTCCATCATCACATTTGCTTCAGATGCAGCTTGAAGATTACCTTCCTTTAGTGACTTTTCACCTCCTGAGCTGTTCCAGGACTTACTTTAAGCTTCTTGGATTTTTTTTTTTTGTCATAGGGACTCCAAGTGGAATCCAGTCCTGGTTTTCTGGGCATGCCTTCCTAGGCTCAGCCAGGGCCACTGTGGAGAGTGGTCCAGGTTGCAAACTGCACAAGGTTCCTGGCCAAGGGCGAATGAGGGCCGAAGTCCAACCTGCCTTCTGCTTACCAACCCTGTGCACCCGGGTCTAGACGGCCTTTGCCTACAGAGGGTGCCCTTTTCTAATGAGCACAAAGGTGCTGAACTGGTGGGTGGGGCCCTGGCTTCTCTTCCCACTCCCATCCCCACCACAAGGCCCCGGAGGAGGAAGGGGACTGGAGATGCTTAACTCTGCAAGCCTGTCCCAGCTGAGAGCCTGGGTTTGTGAGCTGCGACACATACCTGGTGAGTGGAGCCAGCTCGGGACAGAGGCTGTTCCTGGTGTGCAAAGGGGCTGTGTCTGAGGATCAGTGAGAGGAAATGAAAATTGGGGATGGCACTCAGGGGAATTGACTACAGATGATGTCAGAGAGAAGGTGGCCTCCTGGAGAGCAAGGGACCCGGATGGCTGCAGAATGGCTTGGTGGGAGGGGGACAGGAGGTGTGGGAAGGAGGGGCTATCTCTACTGTCCCCAGCAGTGAGGCAAGGTACCTTTAGTCCCCATTGAGACCACCTGGCTCTGCTGCAGTCTGGCTGGGCACAAATCACGAGCCACTGAAGCAGGAACAAACTTTATTTCCGAACTCCTGCGAACACCACACACGCTGCCTTCTCCCGGGACACCCTACACCAACCGGAAATCCCTCCTCCCACACTTCCCCAACCAATGGGAACTCTCCGGGAATTCCTGTGAGAACTCCAACGTAGCAGGCCTTGGCAGACTGCTGGGGTCTAATATACAATTGAATACAAAGCTTAACATAACCATTATCATCTCAATGGCTTGCTGGCCTCACATCTCAACCTCTCGGTTCTGGCAAAAATGCCATGCATCATTCTGACTCAGCTAATGACTCTCAGCATGGATCTTTGACCCCAGCTGCCTCCTAGCTCTCCCGGCACCTGGGGAACTGGGGAGGTGCATCCTGTGGAGGGCCTCAGGCTGGGAAGGCTGGGAGGAGGGTAACCTCAGGATGGCGCTCACCTCCTGGCAGCACACTTCCCAGCTTGCACAGGGCTGGCTTCTCCCCGCAGGGTCTCTGAGTCACTTTGTACAATACGGGTCCTATCATTCTTTCAGATCACTCAGCTAGTCAGCTACAGAATCCCTGTTTGAACTCCGAACCCCAAGTTTTTTCTGTTCCACCTGCCTTTGGCCATGAACATGAGCTGAGGGCCAAGGGGTACCTATTTAAAAAACTCCAAACAGTGACCAGTTGGTGATGCATGCCAGTATCTTTGGAGGCTGAGGCAGGAGAATCATGAGTTCAAAGACAGCCTCAGCAACTTAGCAGGCTACTAAGCCACTCAGTGAGACCCTTTCTCTATATAAAATACAAAATATGGCTGGGTATATGGCTCAAGGGTCGAGTGCTCCTGAGTTAAAACCCTATTACTACTCCCCCCCCAAAAAAAAACCCCAAACTCCAAACATTCTTGTTTGGAATGGTTGGCTCCATCTTCCAGATGAGGAAAAGAGAGGCTCCATACAATAAGTAAGTGGAAGAGCTACAAGAGTTGCCAGGGATAGCCTTGGAGGTGTGTAGTGGAGAGAAGATATTGAGAAAAAGAAAATGTGTGTGTGTATGTGTGTGTGTGTGTGTGTGTGTGTGTGTGTGTGTGTGTGTTTATGCACACGCACATGCAAGTGCTCATGGACAAGGACCTGGGCTGCATTATGAAGTGCCCCTGCAAACTGGAGAGAGGGATAGAGAGATGGAGGCCCAGCTGGAGGTGGCTTCTGGATGGCTGGGAGGGGTGGCTAGCACGTGGCTCTGTGGTGTGGATAGAAGGAGGTGCTGTGGAGAGGGGTAGGCTCTATTGAACGAGATTGTTTTGCCCTGAGTTAGAAAATAGCTCTTTTTTTTCTTTTTAAGGGAGGCTGGGCTTTCTCTCCCAGGCACTGCCACAGCCTGCCCCCCACTCTGGGGGCTCTGCCTGTCCCCAGGTCCCCACCTGGAGGCCCCAGAACTGCTCCCTAATTCAAGCGGGGCAGGCAGCATGCCCAATGCCCAGTTGCCTCTCCAGCACACACAGGTGATGCATCTCAGCCCCCTCCCCCGCCCCTGCTCCCAGATGGGCGGCCTTCCCAGCAGCCAGAGGCCAGCTCAGCCCACCTGTATCACCGGCCAGCTGCAGCCCCTCATTTCCCGGGGAAGAGAGAACTGATGAAGGACAGTCTCTGAGCTGCAGCATCCCCCCCAATTGTTTCTTGCCACAGCCCCCTATCAAACTGAGGAGAGAGATGTAAGGGAACAAGAGGGAGTGAAGATAGAGTTTCCATCTGAGGACGAGTGGCCTGAGGCTGGGGCCCAGGCAGAGGTGTCAGGCCCCTAGGCACAGCTGCTTGGGCCTGTGCTTCCTCTTCAGAAAGGAACAGCAGTGATATGGGGAAGAAAAGGATGGTAAGCCCAGTGGTTAATGAATGCCAGGTGTGCCAAGTTGGTGGGCTTGATGTGGGAACCAGAGGTTGGGGGGTCCTGAAGGTATCCTTTGTGGCTTCCCTTCCCTGATTCCCAGCTTGGGCCCAGCAGGAGAGCAGGAGCCCTGGCCTCCAAGCTGAGCTTCCCCACTGACCTGCTGAGTGACCTTGCTCTCTTCATCTTTTCTCTGGGCCTCAGTCTCCTCAGCTGTTAATGGGCCACAAGCACTCTGCCTTCCAAGTCAACTGCACATGTATGACTTAGGGGCAGGATGTGCTATTGTCTGTGCTCCATGGAGTACATGGGAGGCCCCCATGTTTCTTGCCTGTTGGGCCTGGCAGGGCCCTTGGGAGAAGTCAGGGCTTTGCAGGGCTGTGCCCGGTGCTCTGCATTGGGCATCAGGTGGGAATTCTCTCTTTCTGCCAAGGAAAAGCAGGTGGGAGAATCTTAGGCTATAAAGCTGTCTTCTTCCTCCTTCTGGAGCTTCTCATATAATGTTGTCATTTATTGAACACAATAATTATTTTTCGAGTATCTTCTATGTGTCAGGCATTTTTGAAGAAACTAAAGACCAAGCAGTGAGCAAAATGCAAGAATTCTTGCCTTCATGGGACTGAGATAATAGGGGACAGAGAAACAGGAAGCAGGTCACGTTCCTTCATAAGGCAGTTCATCTGGGTAGGGGGTGCATACTTGTAACCCCAGTGTCTCAGGAGGCTGAAGCCAAAGGATGACAAACTGGAGGCTAGCCTCAGCAAGTTAGTAAGGTCCTAAGTAATTTAGTGAGACCTTGGCTAAATAAATAAATAAAAGGGCTGGTGATGTGGCTCAGTGGTTAAGCATCCTTGGGTTCAGAGTAAGGGTTGATGGCAGGAAGCAAGGCCAGGCGTCTCTGGGTCATGCCAGTTTCTCTCCTCCTGGGCATTGCTCTCAGAGGGGAGCCCCTCTGCCCTTCCCCCACAAAAGCCCCTGTGCCCACACTAGGCCAGCCAATCCCTGTGTCTGGGTCCTGGAAGTAAAGATGACCACTTTCAGAACTCGGAACACGTTCCTCCCCTGCCCACGGTGCTCTACCTGTTTGGAAGAGAGGTGCTGCCCTGGGAGGTGGCTCTGAGTGGGCCCTCATGTTGGTCCCGTGCTCTTTACCCACTTTCCTGGTCACAGAGGGACTGAGCTGCTAAGGTCCCTGATGCCTGAGAGACACGGTGGGAAGACTGTGAATGAGGGCTCAGATGAGCAAACCTTAACTCCTCCTGCTATTCACTCCCCAGCACACAGGGGGCAGGAGGTGGATCACTGTTTACATTGGTTGTCAGGAAGATGGCGAATGCCATGATGTAGGAGAGACGACTTTGCAAATGGCAACTCTTCCAGACATGAGCGTCTATTAGAGTCTGTCCTTGCATTTCCCCAGGTTTTTCCTTGAAGTGGGACTTGAGTAATTCTCTGTGGACTGAGTCCTTACTTTATGCAGCAACCCTTAGGCTCCTTGGCCCAGAGCCCCGGGTTCCCAATGCAGCTAGAGTGCAGACAGTCCAAAGCAGTGGGTGTTTGCTCTGCAGATTTAACCCTTTCTTTGGATCTGCCATTTGCCTAGTTGTATATCCTGGGCCACAAGTCCTTTGGCTTCCTGAAGCTCAGGGAATAGAGAGCCATTTTTTGTCCTCCCTCAAGGTTTAATTGGGACAATTATTCCCAGGGCCAGATTCAGGAAGGATCTGGCACAGCAGTAAGGGGACTTCCCAAGAAGAGCCAGGCCAGGTGCCACCAGCCAACCATCCATTCTGTCGTGGCTCAGCATGGGCCCCAGACATGGGTCGAAATCCCTGAAAGTGTCACTGGAGCATGTTCCAGATATCCCTGCTCACCCCAGGGAGAGGCGAGGTGAGGGTCATTCTTGACCCTCACAGGCAGCACGAAGAGCAAGGGAGGGCAACTTGGAGAGGAGGCCAGATCCAGAGCTCAAGAGAGAAGAAGCCCCAGCCACTGAGAGACAGAGAAAGTTAAAGAAATGGGGGGTGAATGTGGGGAGAAAAAATGGCATGAGGTGTACAGACAAGCAGAGACTGGGGGAGTAGGGAGACTGAGCAAGGGGTCAAGGCAAGAGAAGGATTGGGAAGACTGTCATATGCCGATGTGTGTGAGACAGGGAGATAGAGAGATGGGAACTCCTTCGAGTCATTTGTGCCATGGGGAGCGAGCATGAGTGTAAATGTTCCCATAAACCAAACGCTGAGCTCAGCACAGATGTGCTCACCTATAACCCCAGTGACTTGGGAGGTGGAGGCAGGAGGATCAAGAGTTCGAGTCCAGCTTCCAGCCTGTGTCAAAATAAGAAAATAAAAGGGCAGGGGATGTAGCTTAGTGGCAAAGTGTCCCTGGGTTCCATTTCTTAGAAAAGACAAAACAAAACAAAAAGATAACAGAGTTAGAAAGCCATGATGATGATTCCTTTTGCTCTTTTCATCTTTTCTCTGGGCCTCAGTCTCCTCAGCTGCTAATGGTCCCCAAACACTCTGCCTTCCAATTCACCTGCACGTGCAGGCAAGGAGCACGGGTTCTGAGAAGCATGCCTGGGCTGCACAGGGTGGGGCCAGGTGGTGTGACAAGTTAGATGTGGCATGTTGAACACTCCAAAATATCTGACTCCCTGGTCAAGAGAAGCCCCTGGGCCATGGGGTTGCATCCCTCCACTGCAGTGAAAGATGGAGAGGGTGCTGGAAGGAAGACAGAGGTGGAAAGTGGAGGAGGATGGAGCTTGGCACAGGTAGGGGACTGACTCTGCAGGGTCAATTGCAGAGGTTCCCTACCCCTCTACTTGCAGGCTTTTTTGCAGGGAATGGGGCTATGGAGATTGGACCCATGGGTGCTTTACCACCAGACTACATCCTTAATTCTTTTTTTTTTTTGAGACAGGATGTCAGTAAGTTGCTAAGTGTTGCACTAAAATGCTGAGGCTGTCCTCAAACTTGTGATCCTCCTGCCTCAGCCTCCCGAGTGCCTGAATACAAGCTTGTGTCAGAGTTCCTGGTTCTGCTTGCAAGTTTTTTCAAGGTTCCTGGAAAGGGGTTGGCATCTGCTGCCAGGGAATCTGCTGCCCCTCTGGACAAGCTGAGGCTTCTTCTAGGCTTAGGGCTTAGTTTCTGTGGGGCACAGTTTCACCCCCTGATTGACCACTTGTCCTAGCCATATTGACATCAGTCACCAGGATCAGGGAAGATGGTTAGAGTTGGCGGTGATGGGCAGAATGGGCCAGGGGGGAGAACCCCACAGCTAAACCCCAGCCCTGTTTTCCTGCTGCCAAGGAGGCCTAGAGGATAACCCAGCAGCTGTCCCTGAGTGCTCCTGACCCAGGAAAGAGGATCCAACACTCTCACTTTCCAGGTTCAGAAATGGAGGCCACAGAGAGATCCTTGGCAGGAGAAGGTCATTCTGGTTGGCCTGGGGGCCCCCACTCAGAGCTTGCTTGCCCCCCACAGGCTTTGTTTCTAGAAGGCTGCTGGTTCCTTCACCTTGGTTCTCCATCTCCCTTGAGGATCCCAAAGAAAAGTTGGTTCTACAGCAAAGACCAACACATGTGATAGTGCAGTGCCCAGCATGGAGGTGCAAACACTGCGCTCAGGGCCCAGGGTGATTTGTGCACAGTCACACAGCCAGGGAGAGCTACAGCCAGGATAGAACCTCTGCTTGTGTCGCTCCAAATCTGCCAAGTTTCTTGGTTGGTTTTTTCTTTTGTTTCTTCATCAATTTTTTTTGAGGGACAGAGGAAATGATAAAAGTAATGTGCACTTTCTATAGAGATTAGAAAACCACACACAAGAAAACAGAATCTAGAGTCCTACTAACCAGGGAAAGCCAGTGGTAACTTTTTTTCTTTTTATTGGTCTGGGTACTCAAGAGTGCACTCCCATTGACCTACATCCCCAGACCTTTTCATGTGTAGACAAGACTGTGCCAAGTTGCCCATATTGGCCTTGGATTTGTGCTCCTCCTGCCTCTGGAGTAGCTGTCATAACAGGCATGTGGCAATGCACCCAGCTTAATTTTTTTTTTTTTTTAGTACAGGGGATGGAACCCAGGGCACTCGACTACTGAGCCACATCCCCAGCCCTATTTTGTATTTTATTTAGAGACAGGGTCTCACTGAGTTGCTTAGGGCCTGGCTGTTGCTGAGGCTGGCTTTGAACTTGTGATCCTCTGTCCTTAGCCTCTAGAGCTGCTGGGATGACAGGCAAGTGTCACTGCGACTGGCTAAAATGTCCCATCTTACAGGACTGAAACTCTCTACCCATTGCACAGCAGCTCTGCATGCTCCCTCTCTGCCAGTCCCTGCAGCCATCCTGTTCTCTGATTCTATGAATCTGACTATTTCACACTCCTCACGTGAGTGGGATCCTGCAGGTTTTGTACTGTGTGTGGCTTGTGACACTATATCCTCAAGGTTAACCCATGTTGGAACATGTGACAGAATTTCCATCTATTTTAAAGTTGAATAATGTTGCATTGTGAATGTGTGCATTTGAGACAGAGAGAGAGAGAGAAAGAGAGAGAGATAGAGAAGGAAGGAGAGAATGAAAGAAACGAAGAGGGGAGAGAGACAGAGAGAGAGAGACAGAGAGAGACAGAGAGAGTGTTTCCACATCTAGGGTTTCAATATGTTTGGAGAAATCTCCAGAAGCATGCTTGCTGGATCACCTGGTCATTGTATTTTTCTTTGTGGAACCTCCATGCTTTTTCTGGGTGACTGCATCCTTGGACGCTCCAAGCCACAGCTCATGAGCCCTCCCTTTTCTCCCTGTCCTCCCCAGTGCTGCCCATCTTTTACTCATCTTGATGGTGGCCCTCAGAACAGGGGCAGGGAGGTATCTGATGGTGGTTTTCAATAATGTTTCCTTTCCCATAGATCTGCAGGCCATTCGTTTCTTTTCTTTTGGACACCCCTTTTTGTACCCTGGTGTTTCCATATGCCATACACCACAAACATTTCTCCACATATTCTTTGCTCTGTGGCCGGGTGCAGTGGTGCATGCTGGTGATTCCTGCAGCAGCTCAGGAGGCTGAGGCAGGAGGACTGCAAGTTTGAGACTAGCCTCAGCACCTTAGAGAGACTCTTTCTAAACAAAATATTTTAATAAGGTGGATCTGTGTATGGCTTAGTGCTTAAGCACCCCTGCGTACCAAAAAAACAAAACAAAATAAAAAACTAATACTGGTTCTATGCAACCCTTTCCAGAAAATAGAAGAGGAAAGAACATTTCCAAATTCATTTTTTGAAGCAGAAATCCTGATTCTCAGATCAGACATACACAGAAAAAAAAAGAAAACTAAAGAACAAAAATGCTGCCGGTCACAGTGGTGCACACCGTAATCCTAGCGGTTCAGGAGGCTGAGGCAGGAGGATTGCAGGTTTGAAGCCAGCCTCAGCAACTTAGTGAGGCTAAAAGCAACCTAGTGAGACCCTGTCTTTAAATAAGATTTAAAAGGGGCTGGGGATGTGGCTCAGTGGCTAAGAGCTCCTGGGTTGGATTCCCAGTACCAAAAAAAAAAAAATTTTTTTTTCTTTGTCCCTTCCTTTACCCTGAAGACAGGGATGTGAACTTGGAGAGCCTAGAAGCCCTGTGACACCTCTGTCAGTTCTGCCACAGGGGCACTGGTTTCTGGCTGCCAGGGGGAGAGGTAGGAATCAATCCAAGACAGTCTCTGGAGCACTCAAGCTGGGAGGATCAACCTTAGTGGCAGACAATCCGAGGTTCATGTCCAGATTTTGTCACTTGCAAGCTGCCCGGCTGTGGGCCAGTCAGTCTGCCTGTGACCCCTGGTTTCCCCATCTATAAGACAGAGACAATGGTGCCCTCCAGGTCCTGGCCCTTGTGTGTGGCCTTGCTTTAGCTAGTGCATGTCACAACCTCACCCACAGGGAGGCCCCGTGGAAGTCAGCTGTTCTCATTGTGGGAATGGCTCGACCTGGCCAGTGCCCACAGCTCTCTCACCTCAGTCTCTTCACACCTTCTGTTGTCATGGCTGTGGTCTTTGAGGCCTGGTGTTCTCGAGATATCCATGAACACAGGCAGGAGGGGGGCAGGAGCTGTGGACAGGGTGTTTCTGCCTTTCTTCTCAATTTGTGTGTTGAAACCTCCACCTCCAATGTGATACTGTTTGGATGTGAGGCCCTCATGATGACATTGTCACCCTCCTAAGAAGAGACCCTGCACTAAGGTGTTTGCTTCCTCTCTGACATCGGCCATGTGAGGATACAATAAGAAGGCCATCTCCGGACCAGGAGGCAGGTTCTCAGCACACTGCATCTGTCAGAACCATGGTCCTGGAGTCCCCAGCTTCCAGAGCTGAAAGACATCAGTCCACTGATGGGAGAGAGCCATGGGCAGAGATGGAGGTGTGAGGCATGCAGGACCCGCCAGATGCCTCCAGCAGTCCGTGTCCCTGGGGTAGAGGCTCATCTAGGCTGTCATCCAGCTGTGATGTGGTGGGGCCTCTGGCCAGAGAAGGACTAGGCTGAGCTCCACTGCTCTAGAGAGCCATACTGTGGGTCTGGGTTCCATCCATCAACACCCTGGGAAATGCAAGCATTGGATTTTGGCACCTGTTGGGAGAGTTACAGGAAGGAGGAGGCCAGGGCCCCTGAGGCTGGGATGGAGCAGAACTGAGTTGGCCTCACCCCATTTCAGAACCAGTTGCTGAATTTAGCTTTATAATGACAGGGGCAACATCTCATAAAGGATTACTGCCAGCTCTACTCCCATGTTATAGATGACAAAACTGAGCTCAGAGATGGCAAAACACTTCCCTAAGGTCACACAGCTAGTCAGTGACCACAAAATTGCAGACAACCATCATAGTACTTCCAGGCAACAGGGTCATCATCTTTGAGCTCACCTCTCCAAAGATCTTTCTGTTGTAACTGTGCCAAGGTCAGTCTTTGAAACTGGCCCTCCTCTGGCTTACAAGAGGAACTTAAACATGGCAGAGTGCTAGAAAATGTTAAATCTAATTCTTCCCATTGTACAGTTAGAGACACTGAGGCCAGAAGAGGAGAAAGGATAAGTGTATATTGACCATCACTTCCATGTCACCAGGTAGGATGCAAAGGTGAGTAGTGGTCTAGCTTCTCTGGAGATTACAGGTAGAACGAATAGGTACATGGGGTATAGGTCAGATAAGAGGATGAACTTCCCTGCAAGGCTCTATGATCATACAACCTTAGCATGTCCCCGCAGAAAGGAACCAGAGGAAGATTCTAAGCCATAGGTTTGAAAACAAGTTGCAGTCACTGCACAACATGAATCCTATGCAGAAATCCTCACTCCAGCATTATTATCAAATAGCCTGTCCTGCACAGGAAACTTAGAGCTATGACTCTGAGTCCATGCTCGCAAGGAAGCATTGATTAGCCTTTTTGGGTATCCTTCCTAAGTACACTATGCCCTTTAAATGATCCCCTTAGGTCTACCTTCTGCTGTCCTGCCAGCTCTCTGAGAAAAACTCTTCCACTTTCTCTAGCATCTCCCTCTAGTCCCTGCATCTCCGCATCCATTGGAATAGTCTGCATGGACAACTATTGGCCGGCCAGCTGGCAGGGGATGGGGAGGGCACAGGCAGAGCCATGGCCAGGGCTTTGACAGCTGTGGCCATCCGGAGACACTGGCCTGGCTCCACCTGCAGTCTAGTACTGTGCCCAGGGAACTGCCCTTTGTCTTTAGGCTATAAGGTACACTAAGGCGGGACATGTCAGTCCACACGGCCACCACCTCGGGGGCCAGCTGACTCCTGCAGTCCCCGCAGGTGGTGCTGGGAATTGCTGATGTGAGCAGTGCAAACAGGAGGCTTTTCATTTCTCATCAAGTTCCTTCAATCGCTTTCCCTCCCCGCCCCCTCTGGCACCAAACCTAGGACCCCTGAGCACGTGGGGCAAGTGTTCACCACTAGGCCACAACTCTCACCCTAGGGGACCATTTTTCATCACTCCTTCTTGAGGCCCAAGAGTGCCTGGGCCCCTTTCTCTGGGTAATATTCCAGGCAGAGAAGGAGACTAACTTTGAAAAACTGAGCACTTAGTATGTGCCAGGTTTTAGGTCAGGTGCTTCTCTTCTATATTTCTCTTTCATCCTCAAACTCATGGGGCAGGTGTGACGGTCCCCTTTTACAGATGAAGGACCAAAAGCCTACAGGGTTTGGACACTCTTGTCTAAGGGCACCTGGAGCACACAGTGTTCCTAAGCCTTCCCCTACCTCCACCGCCCCCACTAAGTGGGGAGACCCAGGAAGCTGCAAGGGGGAGAGGGGAGTAGGAGGAACAGGCTTGGAAGATGCAGAAAGCTTCCCCCAGCCTCGGAACAGCCAGCTTGGCCTCCTGTCTGGAGCGGGGTGGCTCTGGAGGGACCTTCTGGGAACAGAGAGAAACTCATTAGCAGATGTGCAAGTCCCCAAGTGATTAAAGATCGATACTCTGGGCTCCATCAGCAGGGGTTTATGTTTATTACCCGACTTGGCCCAAAGACCCCCAGTCCCACCTCTCCACACTTCTTTCCCCTCCTCCTGAGGTGCTCAGGCCCACTCTGTCTGCCTCCTCCCAGGCCTCTCTTTAATCCACACAGCCTAGGCCAGTTCCCAGGATAGACACACTGGGGATGGAAGGGGTGGGGAAGGATGGGTGGCAGGGTGCTGGGATTACCTCCTGAACAGCAGGCTCATTTGTTAATTTGAGCTTTGTTCATTTCAGGGACCACAAAGGACTTCATTTCCATTTGGGATAGGCCAGAAGGAAAGAGAGTGGGGTACTACAGCAGGAAAAATAAAGGATGGATAATAAGAGGAACTTCCAGTTGCCATCGAGCTTTGATTCCTGGACTGGGGTATACATCCTGCTTGGCTGTGGGAAAAGGGCTGGAATGGAAATGACACAGGCTGGGCCTGTAGGCAATGGGAACTTCCCCATATAAGATGCCCCTTAAAAGTGTCATTAAACCCTCAGGACTCTTAAAGCGGAGAATAAGGTACCTAGGAACACCCTTTAAAGTTCCCAAGAGATGGCCGTGTTTTTCTCGCTTCGCCCTGCCTCGGGATGGAGACATGTGGCTCCTGCAACATCCCCTCCCACCAGTTTCTTCTCTGTCTTCCAGCCCAGCCCCTACCCACTATGGGACACTGAGCCAACAAGTCCGCATTGATTCATGGGCTTCTCTGGAGGAGAGATAGAGGGTGAGCCTGGCTCCATCTGCCACGGTTGGATTCTACCCGTTGAGTGGTTTTGAGGGAAGAAAAAAAAATCAGTAGTGACCATGGGCTTCCACCTCAAATAGGCAACTTCGACCTTGGGCTGGGAACATTCCTGGGTTCCATTCTCTCCGGACTAGTAGATTGGAAATTAGGTGGATTGCTACTCCCACAATCTTGGGAGCCAACAGAAAAATGTCACCCCAGCCTCTCCTAACCTAGCTCTGATGTTACTTCCCCATCCATGGGGCTTCCAGCTCTTCAGTACAGGAGACTGCAGAGTGCACTTGCCTGGCTGCCTCTGTGGGGAGTCTCTCATTCTGGAAGTCCTCCTTGATGTCTGACATGAAGCCTTCTTGCTGCAACCAGCTCATTTTTTTCTCCTCATTCTTTCCACAGAAGTGTCAGAGGGAGTCTTGTTGTTTAAGATCGTGCTGTGAATGGAACTGAGAAGACTGGGAAGCATAGGCTGGACTAGGAAACCTAAAGGAACTCAAGAGTCAGACTGGGGCTGTCTCTCAGTGGTAAAGCACTTGCCTAGCATGCGTGATACACTTGGTATTTTTTAATTAAACTCTCAAGTTGTGAATGTTCCCTTTAAAATAAGACCTTCCTCACATTTTACAAATAAAATGTACATGTTGCTACATTTCAAATACATTTATTAAGAAAAAACAGCCTCAACAACAGATCAACAAGCTTTCTCGAAAAATCAAAACCAAAGGGATTGTTCTCTTCGTTTCTTAATCCATAAAAAGTATTGCATCTGAAAAACTACATATTGTGATGCAACAAAGTCTCTCTATCATCCTTTTTATGTCCTTCACATTTCATTTTAATGACAAATTGAAATATAACTCTCAGAAAGAGTCCACAGCAAAATCATTCTTTTCCCTTTTGAATAATGTTCTCCAGATAAAGAAAAAGTCAAATGATGAAAAGGTTAGACTATGTTTTAATTCATTTTTGCAAAGGTTATAATTGCATTATTGTTCAGGTCAAAGCTTTAGTTCTTCATGCTATTCAAAGAAGTGTCAGAAAAACACAATACACTATTCATTTTAACCCTTACCTACAATATGTTATCGAACACCTAATACTAGTGACTTTCAAATTTATCTCATGCCTGAATATTTATTTCTTGTAATGTGGGTTTTCTATCTAAAATATTGCCCATGTAAAACAAAAAGTAGTATATCATTTTGCAGAAAATATATCTCAAATGACTATTCACACATTGCAATCAGGATGGAAAAGTTTAGTAAATCAAGTTCTTGCACTCGAGTACAATCTGCTCTACTCCATCTGACATATCAATCCACAAACACTGAAAGAGAATTCACTTCAATATAGAAAATTTTACAATATTTTCTATTTATTTCAACAGGAACCTAAGAAATGCTGTTATGATGTTGGTTTCAATATTTTATCCTTTAAAAAAATTCCTATTTTCAAAACATTTTCAATTCATTCAAAGATAATATCTATTAGTGTTGTAGTAAACTATCACATTTCTCTATTTCTTTATCACCACCATTCTTTTTTTTTAAATATTTTAAGTTGTAGATGGACACAATATCTTTATTTATTTATTTGTTTGTGGTGCTGAGGATCAAAGTCAGTGTGTCACAGTGTGTGAGGGAAGTGCTCTGCCAATGAGCCAAAACCCCAGGCCACTACCACTCTCTTAAAGTGAAACAACATATCGCAATCATGGTTAAATTAAACTTGGTCTCATGAGTCTGCATCATTACCTCTGAAAACTTCTGGTTGCCTTGCCATCACATAAATGTTCTATGGATTGACAATCCAATATTATCATCATGACTTGTAAGTAAAGACACATTAAATATTTGGGAAGGGTGAAAATATTATATCTAAGAATTTTGTGAAGAAATCAGAATACATCAATTAACATTGCCCATTCTTTTTGTTTGTTTTTCTTTTCTTTTCTTCCCTCAATCATTTTTTTTAGTGGAATGCATTTGGTTAAAATAAACACAACCACATGTGGTAAAATATGACAACTACATTTTCATTGTTAGAATTTTCATCTGTTTATAATTTTAAAATCCAATCAAGATTTCTTCTTGTCAAGAGGTAAAGAAGTGAAAACATATATATATATATTATTTTTCACAGAAAATAACACCACATTGATCACATCTAAACTCTGGGAAAAAACAAAGAACCAACTAGTCCTCAGTTTTCTTTCCTTCTGTCCTTTTTTTCTTTCTCTTTCTTTCCTTCCTTCCTTCCTTCCTTCCTTCTTTCTTTCCTTCCTTCTTTCTTTCTTTCTTTCTTGATTTCATTTTTTAACTACATGACAGTGGAATGCATTACAATTCTTATTACACATATAGAGCACAAATTTTTATCTCTGTTTGTATATAAAGTATGTTTACATGAATTCATGTCTTCATACATGTACTTTGGATAATGATTTCCATCACATTCCACCATCATTGCTAACCCCCTGTCTCCTCCCTTCTTTCCCACCCCCTTCCCTATCTAGAATTCTTCTATTCCTCTCATAATCCCCATCCCTACCCTACTATGAGTCAGACTCCTTATATCAAAGAAAACATTAGGCATTTGTTTTTTGGGGGGAATTGGCTAACTTCACTTAGCATTATCTTCTCCAACTCAATTTACCTGCAAATGCCATGATTTTATTCTCTTTTATTGCTGAGTAATATTCCATTGTGTATATATGCCACATTTTTATATCCATTCATCTACTAAAGGGCATCTAGGTTGGCTCCACAGTTTAGCTATTGTGAATTGTGCTGCTATAAACATTGATGTGTCTGTGTCCCTGTAGTATGCTGTTTTTAAGTCCTTTGGATGTAGATCGAGGAGAGGAATAGCTGGGTCAAATGGTGCTTCCATTCCCAGTTTTCCAAGGAATATCCATATTGCTTTCCAAATTGCTGCATCAATTTGCAATCCTACCAGCAATGTATGAGTGTGCCTTTACCTCACATTCTCACCAACACTTATCTTAGAGTAGTTTTGATTTGCATTTCTCTAATTGGTAGAGACGGTGAACAGTTTTTTTTTTTTTAATATATATTTGTTGATTGGTTGTATATCCTCTTTTGAGAAGTGTCTGTTCATGTCCTTGGCCCATTTATTGATTGTATTTTTTTTTGGTACTTGGATTTTTGAGTTCTTTATATATCCTAGAGATTAGTGGTCTATCTGATGTGTGAGGGGTAAAAATTTGCTCCCATTCTGTAGGCTCTCTATTCACATTACAGATTGTTTCTTTTGCTGAGAAGAAACTTTTTAGTTTGAGTGCATCCCATTTATGGATTCTTGTTTTTAATTCTTATGCCACTAGAGTCTGATTAAGGAAATTGGGGCCTAATCTCACATGATGAAGATTAGTAGGATTAGATTCATTTTTCTTCTAATAGATGCAGAGTCTCTGGTTTAATTCCTAGGTCTTTGATTCACTTTGAGTTGAGTGTTGTGCATGGTGAGAGAGGAGTTTAATTTCATTTTGTTGCATTTGGATTTCTAGTTTCCACGAAACCCATTCATAAAAATATCTACAATGGTACCAAAATCCTTCTTCTACCATTAAATTGTTTTCTGTTTGTTTTTTCTAGTAGCTACCAAGTTCCATCGTACTCTTTGGCTCTTATTTTAGTGATTTTTAAATCATTAAAAATTAAGTATTTTCTATGCTGGAAAGATTCCCAGATAATTGGTCAAATACCAAGGAATCGCTACAGTAATAATCATCATGGTATCCTACCATATTCATGGATTCTGTACTCATGATTCAACCAACCATGGATCAAAAATATTAGAAAAAATACCGCATCTATACTGAACATGTACAGTTTTATTTTTGTCATTGTCCCAGAAAATTTTAGTATATCAACTATTTACATGCATTTACATTGTACTAGGTATTAAAATTACTTGTGTTATCTTAATGTATAACAGCACATGTTAATAAGTTACCTGCAAATGTTAGTTATTTTATATATAAGAGGCTTGAGCATCTGAAGATATTGACATCAAAGTTGAATCCTAAAACCAAACCCTGGGGATGATGGAAGACAAATCTATATCTATAATGTACTATGTATAAGAATGATTAGCACTTTTGTATACCAAAAAATATAATAATAATTTTCAATTCTTTTTTAATGTAGAGAATATTCTCCTCAAAATTCGTATTTGCCATTTTATCATCTTATTTTCATGTTTGATTCACTATCCCCAGAAATATATCTATTCTATACAAGTCATTACTGAAAAAAGAGGAAACATTAGGCTTCAAATTTCCCCTGTTTTTTTTTTTTTTCATTAAAAGAAGAAAAGGAAAAAAGTCCTGTCTAGTACTTTATCTATTAATGGCTAAGTATATTGTAACTAATTTCTACTGTAAAATATTCTTCTAAGTATGTTTTAAGATATATGATATGTAAAATAGTGTTATTTTTTCTCCCCATTTCAGTGATTTCAGATTGAATAAAGAAATATATTTTTAGTGGAGCATGTTGGTACACACCTGTAATCCTCACATCTCAGGGAGCTGAGGCAAGAGGATTGCAAGTTCAAGGCCACACTAAGCAACTTACTGAGGCACTGAGCAACTTAGTAAGATCCTTCCTCAAAATAAAAAATAAAAAAATAAAATAAAAAAAAATTGTTTTGGGATGTGTCTCAGCAGTTAAGCACCCCTTGGTTCAAACTCTGGTATTAAAAATGTTATTTCCTGAAAATAAAGTATGTTAAATAATATACCTAAGAGCACTACAGATATAATATTTGGTGATCTCCACAGTGTGAAAAATGGCAGATGTTACATGGGGGTTAACACGTGGAAACAGGAAAAGCACAGAATAAAGAGTGATTTTTCTCATTTCAGTCACTCTTGGCCTGAGAATAATTCAGTTACATCTTACAATGAGGTTAAAACTTCATTAGGAAAACTCAGAGTCTCATTTTTTTTCATAAAATCAGAAGATGGTATTTGTGCAATCATAGCCACGTGGCTAAAAGGGAAAAAATCCTAGAAAGGACAGCACTAGAAAACAGGAGCCACTAATTTTGCATATGAATTCCAACCACATATATGGAAAACACTTGAACTATAAGAACCCAGGGCCAACTTAACAAAGGCCAGCTAAGATTGAATGACTATGTTATGAATTTTAGCTGCCAACTACTACAGGGAAAAACAATAACAACAACAACAAAAGTTTGTTATTTGAGTAAATTATCAAATCAATTATTTACTAAAATACAACAAAAAATTGGCATGTTCAAGGATAATAATGGACTCCAGATTCTCTACTCAATGCTACACAAAATATGCAGACTTCAATTAAAAATTATTCAGTGCATTAGAAAATTGTAAAGCATAACATTCTTAAGAAACTATTGGCATTAAAATGTAAGGGACTAGAAGGAACTAATTTACCTATTCCCCTTGCAAAAAATTTCATCTTTAGTTAAAGTCAAGTTTTGAAGCTAAACAGAAGATACAAAGGAATTTCTGTCTAGTAACATTTGTGGTTAATGGAAGAGAAAGAGCTAGTTGTCACCAAATAAGATATAATATTTGGTGATCTCCATCAACCCCCTAATATAAGCAGCAAGAGGAAATTTACTGGATTTCCTTTTATAGTATGATTTTTCGTATTTTCGTTTTTAAAATCCAAAATCCTCATTAATTGAAATAAAAATATTTTCTCCAGAGTCTCTCTAGTTTTTACATATAATGGCAAACATCTGCTAAGTTAGCTAGTTTCTGCAGAAAATATTTCTATTGAATGCACTCACAAAATGTGACTTATTGTCTTCTTACATGTACTCATGCATTTTATTTTCCATAGAAAATCCTGTAGAAAGCAAATCTGTTGAAAATTTCTGAATTTCTACATGGAAAAGGTTTTCTTCTTCTTATTATTATTATTGCCTGCAAATGAGGTTTTATGACATTTTCTACAAAAGCATTTATTTTTAATAATCACTTGTACTCCTAAGTAATAATTATATTTTAAAATTTTATATTTAAAAGTCTTTGTTATCTGCAAAAATATCAACCTGTTGGGAAGATGCAAGATTTTCTAGAATCTATAAAAAAATTATGCTTTATTGGTGGAAGTTATCAGTGATGCTCTGTCAATAGAGAAGCCCACACAATATCACAATCACAGGCTTTGGTTTATAATTATAAATATAAAATTTACTTTATTTGTTATTTATGCCCAGATCCTTACAACAAAGAATTAAATTTTTGAAGTTCATCATCATCTAAAAACGGTTTCAAATACTGCCAGTTGACAGATTTGACAAAGAATTTTGTGCTCTGGTTTGTGTATTTCTATTGAAGCTCAATTCCGTAGTACAATAGTATTCTGTGATAGGGGTTTAGGAGTGATTAGGTTATGAGAGTTCTGCTTTCATAAGTGGAACTAGTGCGCTGATGAAAAGACTAAAGGGTATCTTTAGTTTCTTTTGCCCTTCATATTTTATCCTCTGGTGACATGTCACTTACCCTTCTCAATGTGAAGATGCTAAAATAGGACACTATCAAAGGGATGTGGGAAGGCCACCAGATACAAAACCAGCCTTGATCTTGGAGTTCCCAGCCTTCACAACAGCAAGACATAAATTCCTATTTTAAATTCACTATTTGAAGGTATTTGGAAATTGTAGTGGACTAGACTCAGGCATTTGAAGGTGCTTTATCACAGAACATCTCCACAAGATAAGACCTGTCATCATCAATGTATCAACAGATAGGAGATGAGATTGTTTTTCACTTTTTAAGCTACATCATTGGCCTGCATTTTTTAAATTATGTGTGCTAGAATTATTAGGATCTCACAAACTATGAATTATTTTGTCTGAGTATACTTCAGTTTTGTGACTAAATGACTTTCTTCTTAAGCAATTATACTGAACATAATTTGCAAAAAAAAGCTTAATTCTCTTCAAATTTTCATTATTTTTCAGTTACAAAATAGACTTTAGTGACTTTTAATTTTTTTTTTATGTAATTGCCACATTTACAAGTTGTTCTTTACCATCCTTTTCCAAAATAGTTTTATGGTTTTGGATTACCAGCTCATGAAAAAACCATTTAAAATTAGCTTTCACCACGAACATGAATTTTCTGTGGGGAGGTCCCTTGTTAATGGAGGTAGTTATTTGCTTCAGGGTTCAAGGTATTCTTCACTATGAAACATCTCAGGCTTGTCTAAGGTTTAGACACAGAATTCCACACCAAATTCTAAAAGTGCTTAAATTGCACTTTCAGTCATGTTTGTGAATCACAAACATAAAATATGTAAAGAATGCAGAATAAGTAGCAAAATGAAACAAAATTACAAAAAATAGCAATAAAATTTACTTTGGAGCTATCAGATTCAATTCATTGCAATATTTTGAATAATAGCAAACCAGTGGAGGAGAGCAGTATGGGGGGAGAGAACATTCAAGAATGTAAACATTTCTTCTGTAGAAATGTTATTATTTTCCCATATTTTGTTAAATTAGTAAAGATTATTTGCCTTTATAAGTTAGTGGAACATGTACAGTGGAGGTTTGAATATGTAACTCCTGAAGGAGAGATCAACCAGCCATCTTCCCTTCTAGACAATGCAAGCCCCATCAACTGAAAAAAAAAAAGCAAACCACACACTCTTACTGTCATTTGCATAATAGGGGTAAGATATCACTACCAAAATAGTTAAAGGGCTTGCTTAGCATCTCTCCACTTTAATTCATATTTTCTAATTCAGTACGGCCATTCTGTCTACTCTTTAAATTTCCTTTCTTTTATTGCACCTTCAGGATCTCATTTGATACAAATGACCTATTGAAAGATTCAACCACACACAGTTCCCTTTGTAAGAAGAAATCTGAACTTGGTTGTTTAAATGACAGAACATTCATCTCCCAACCTTACACAAGTTTCATCGGCTTTTCTAAAATGGTGGTGGTAGAGCATTTCAAGCTCGCCCAATGATAATATGGGAATAAATCTGAAAAATCTAGAATGTGAATCTCTACTGTAAGCTCATGTGAGATGTTCATAATTTGTTCCTATTTTCATAGAACTAAATCAAATAATTTTTACATAAAACATAAAGTTTCACAAGTACAGATTTAAAGAAAGCTAGTGTTTAGTATTAATAGAGTATAATTTGGAATTTCAAGGAGGGTTCAGTGGTGCAGTCCTGTAATCCCAGTGACTTGGGAGCTGAGGCAGGGGAATCACAAGTTTGAAGACAGCCTCAGCAAATGTGAGGTGCTAAGCAACTCAGTAAGACCCTGTCACTAAATTAAATGTAAAATGGGGCTGGTCAATTATATATATATATATATATATATATATATATATATATATATATATATATATATATATATACATATAGACATATATAGACATATATGTATATATAAATATATATGGAATAATATTTTACCAGGGATTTTTTAAAAAGTCTAATGTATAGTACAAACTACAAATAACTAATCTATGGATCAAATATAGACATAATTTGCATGTTTTATATACATATGTATGGATAACTTGTGTGTGTGTGCATGTGTGTATGTGTGTGTGTATGTGTTGTGTATGGCGGCAATAGTCAGAGAATGGAAAGAAGTGATAGCTTTCTATTGCTTATATAATTAACTGTAGAAATTCAAAAGCTTACTGTTACAAAAATATATGAATTATTGATCTAAAGGACAGAAATCTCAAATTCAACTGGATTAAAATCAACAGGGCTGTATTCTTTTGAGGATTTTAAGAAAGAAGCATTTTCCTGCTTTCTCTATCCTTTGGAGGCCATTCATGAATCTTGGCTGGTCACCTCTTGTCTCCTGCATCAGCAAAGCCAGAATTGAAAGGGTAAACACTCTAGCATTGCACTATCTTGAAACTGCTTCTGTCATCACACTTGTTTTTTCTTATATTCCCACGGACCTCTATTACAAAGATTCAGATATATAAATGTTTATATATCTATGTATCTACATATGTCTACAATTATTGTATATTTTATATAAACATATATGCATACACCATGTGTGGGCACACGCAACACTGCATGTATATAATGTTTATGTATGCATACACACATGTATGCATAAAGTAAGAAAGAGACAGATACAGGAACAGAAAAAAAAAGACAGACACAGAGGCACTCATTCCTCCTTATTGTGAGAGACTTTATTGGAGAATTTTCCTAGCTCCTATATAAAACCCAAATTAAGGGGCACACTCAGAGCAGTGAAAATTTTGAGTTGCCTGATTTACATCTTTCCAGATTAGGTTAAAGAAGGTAACACTCTATTTTATTATTATTTTTTCTTTCAGCATATTCATTTCAACATATCATCTTAAAAGGCTATTTGTTGTCATGCTCTTCACATTTCTATGTGTTGGTGATTTTGTCTTTAAAATGGCTCCTAAGCTCAGTACTGCAATGCTGTTTAGTACTCTTAAGACAAAGTATTATAGTTTTTCTCTGATTTTGCCTTGAGTTCTTTCTCTAGAGAGTGACAATAATCTCTAGCTCTGCCTCAAAGGGGCTACAGAGGATGTGATCCTATGATTGTTTACAGAGTGTCCTTCCCAATACTTGTTTATTCTGCAGTCTAATACTTAACTGTTCAGTCCGTGATGAGGTGGCACTATCACAGGAATCTTTTTGATACTGGAAGATGTCTTCCTGGCTCTTATCTGGCTGTCTAGTTCATGCCTGTCAAGGTAGCCAATATTTAGAACAGCCTTGACTAGGAAAAAAGTTAAGTTCAGTTATGTGACAGGTGAGATACAAAGAAATGAAGTTAATAAATGTTGTGAAATATCACACACAGTTTATTACTCACAGATCCCAGAGCAAAGAGGTCAGTACACCTCCCAAGTTCCAAAGAAAGATTCATCCAGGATTTGAAGTTCAGACAGAAGGTGGGAGCAAGAGAAACACTGAGGGACTTGGAAGACTTCATCTTCACTAGGATCCATGGAGTCACCTAAGCAGATTTCTTTCAAGGAGTTTTAATTAGTGGGTTTAGGACAAACAGGCAAGTGGTCCATAAAGCCATTGTTAAACATATCTAAAATTGACACTTGGATTGTAGTCACATAATTTTTTGGGAGGGGGTGGTATTGGGGATTGAAATCAGGGGCATTCAACCACTGAGCCAAATTCCTGGCCCTATTTTTTGTATTTTATTTAGAGACAGGGTCTTCACTGAGTTGTTAAGTGCCTCACTTTTTGCTGAGGCTGGCTCTGAACTCCAGGTCCTCCTGCCTCAGCCTCCCGAGATGCTGGGATTACAGGCCTGTGCCACTGCACCCAGCCTGCATTCCCATAATATTTTAACCTCACACCTAAGAGGTACAAATTGCCTTATATTAAGAAGAATTTACTCAGATTTTTTCCATCACTTAAGAAAGCAAATAAAACAATGTTGATTTTTCATTACTAGGGATTACACAATAAATAAAAAGAGTTAGATTAAAGAAAAATGTGAACATAAATTTTTGTTTTGTTTTATATCGTTCTGCCTTGGACTAATGTGAGCTTAAACTTCCATTTCAAAGGGAGTTTGATGACTGTATTGGAGGAAAAAATGAGTTGTAGGAACCAATTAAAAATCTTTTCTGGGAACTTATTCTGGCCATAGGAAATGAAGCAATTCAAAATTAATTCAAGCCACTTCTTCAAAAACAGAGATTCATCTCCAAGGGAATGTGTGTATCCTTTTAGTTTGGTTTATTTTTGTGTTTTTCAAACTTCAAGGACTCACCAAAATTTCAAAGACTTACATCATAAACAGTTTTCCATATCTTGGATATTGTGCAAAGTGCTGCAATAAACATGGGAGTCTTAGTATTTGCTGTCCCAGAGGTTCAGAGTACAACAGTAGTTTCAAAAAAAAAGGGGGGGGGAGAACAGGACAGGGTGCAGGATGGCAATCAATACATACAGCGTTATTCTTTGATAGGAGGAATAAGTTCTGGTGTTCTATTGCACAGAAAGTAGAATGTAAATAATAATAATACATTATAAATCTAAAAATAGAGGAGAATAATTTGAATTTGAATGAATTTTAAGGAAATAATTAAAGTTTAAGCTGATAGATTCTAATTAACCTTAGATGATTACTGTCTAATGTTTATATGAATCAAAATATCATATTGGTTCTCAAAAATATGCATAAATATTATATGCCAGTCATAAATGAAAAATAAAAAGTCTGTAAAATTTTTTGTTAGAGGAAATTTTCAAATCAAATTATAAGAAAGGTGTTAATATATGCATTTGATTCTAACTTACATATTTCTGCTTTATTGTATTCAAAATATATTATCAACAGGAATGTCAAAGTCCTCCACTTATTGTAGCTTATTATAGGAGACTTATGGATAATATTTTGAATAATTAACTGTATATTTTATTGTGGAAAATGAGAAAGAAGAGTGTGAGATGTGCAGTCCTTTAGGTACTTAAGGTAAGATGAATTCTGAGAAGTGAGAGAAATGAATGATATACAAATCATAAGAAACTATGATTGGGAATGAAATATCAAGTAATGATTTTATTGAGATAGAAATTGATGGTACAGTTGTACTCCCAGCTCCTTGTTAGCCTGATGCAGGAGAATCATCTGAGATCAGGAGTTTGAGGCCTGCTTGAGCAGCATTATGTGACCTCATGTCACAAACAAACAAAAACAAAGAAGTAATTGAATGAGATTATGCTTAAAAATAAATATTGTTTCTGAAAAAAATAAATTTTAGGGCAAAAAAGAATGAATTGAATAGCTTTACTTTAAATTCAGTTTCTTGAGTTGAATGATAGACAATATGACTCAGAATTCATCCATTGTCTAATTCAGTTTAGTTTATTCAACTATCTAAATTCCAGAATCTGTTGGCCCCACGAAGTGCATTAAATGTTGATGACATACTTAAAAATCATAGGACAATATAATATGCTGATTGCTGAGATAAATACACACTAAAGGAACTAGCTAAGCATTAATGTAGTAACAGACTAATTTAGGATTGCAGACAGCTTGTTGGAAGAAATGACTTAAGTTGTGTCTTGATATATAAGAAATTTAAACAAATAAAATTTGAAAAATTTTTAGTAGAACAAAGAAGAGTAAGTGACAAGTACAGAAGGGAAATTGTAGTTGCAAAATTTGTAGAAGAAAAAACAGTTACAAATAAAGTTGTAATGCAGTCAGACTCACTGATAGAATTAGAGGATTCCATTTAATAAGAAGAGAAGTATCATCTCCTCTCACACTTGACCCCAGTTGGGTCATTAAGATAATTATGTTAAATGATTGTTACCTGGCTGTCCAAGAGAAGTTATAGCATAAGAATAACGTAAAAAAAAGTAATAGGCTTTTTTTTTTTTTTAACGAGAGAGTGAGAGAGACAGAGCGAGAATTTTTTTTAATATTTATTTTTTAGTTTTCTGCGGGCATAACATCTTTGTTTTGTATGTGGTGCTGAGGATCCAACCAGGGCCGCATGCCCCAGCCCCAATAATAGGCTTTTGAAAATGTAAATATACAAATGATGATTCAGTAAATGTGATCAAATTAAATTTTTAAGAAAAGGGGAGAAAATAAGAGGAGAAAACTCAGATAAGAAGCCTGTAGAAAACTATCCTTGTATATTGTCTTGCATGTGCAAGTAGAATTGGAACTGTCAGAAGTTGTTGAGAAAAGGTAAAGTTGTGCTGTGAATGGATAATTATGATTGTAATGAACTACACCATAGTCATGTATGTAAGAAATTTTAAAAAAGGTAAAATTGAAATGTGAAATAATTTATTTTATTCAAATGAGCATGTATCTCAATAGTATTCAGTTTTTATAAATTCTTTTTTTTTTAGAGAGAGAGAATGTGAGAGAGAGAGAGAGAGAGAGAGAGAGAGAGAGAGAAAGAGAGAGAATTTTTTAATATTTATTTTTTAGTTTTCGGCGGACACAACATCTTTGTTTGTATGTGGTGCTGAGGATAGAACCTGGGCCGCACGCATGCCAGGCGAGCGCGCTACCACTTGAGCCACATCCCCAGCCCAGTTTTTATAAATTCTCATATAGACTTTCAAATTAAGTAAAATAACTTGTTTAATTTCCTAGAAGCCAGTTTTTTACTCATCTCCTCTACTCATCTCATTCTGAATAAACTTAATAAAATACCTATTTCAAACATTTTTGAAAAACTAGAATCAGATTTATCCTCTTCTAATACTATGTACATGTAATCTGTCCTGAATTTCAAAAGAGTGATCAAGACGCACAGAGGTCACAGGTACAAAGAAATGGAAAAGGGAAAAGGAGAGAGTCATCAAATTCCAATTTTTGTTCACAACAACTTCTAAAGGTAATTAGTTCCAGTAAACTGCTCACTGGTCCCATTACAGTCATTATTCATGACCTTGATTCTCTGGAGCCTCTAGTATGGATGCAGAGTTTTAAAAACACATCAGTTATGCAGTTCGTCATATAATTCAATGAAATACTCATGTTCATTTTACTTTTATTAATTATTCTTTCATAATTTGAAAAAGGTTTTTCATTGCTTAACTGACTTTTGTCAAGATAGAAAAAAATCAAATTTTACTTATATATGGCTACTTTATAAGAAAATATATAACAATCATATTTTTGGCATGAATTTTAATGGTGTTGGCCATATTAGATCATTGTAACTTCCTTTATAGTTTTTTTTTTGTATTTCTTTCACTTTTAATTACCTCATTTTTTTTTTTCATTTTTTGCATATGATTGAATACCTGCAAGTCTACTTTTTTTTTGGCAATGTGAATACTGGTAATGCAAATCCTTTTAATTTAATACAAAAATAACAATTCAGAAAGAATCTACAATTTTAGTAGTCCAAGACTTTGATTCTATCATAGAATTTACTCATAACATCAGTAAAAATCCCTGATGAATTTTTACATATACCATGCTAAATTATTCTCTTCAAAAATTAGCAACCTCTTATCCATTACAATCATAAATAATATTTTCAATTAGCATAAATTTAAAAAAATCAAGTCCACACATATTCTAAATTCATTGAGTATAACATTTTAAGTTTATATGTATACTTACACATATATACATATTCACATGATAAATCAAAAATGAAAAATGTGACATTTCAAATTAAAGAGTGTATATATGAGAGTACTTTTCTGAATCTGATTATCCTAGTAACAGTGCCATAGTCATTCACTGAGATGAAGACATTTGAGGTGTTTTTCATTCAACCAGCTACAATGATTTAAAGTAAATGTTATATCCTTTGTATGTAAATTGTGTGCCCGTACAATGGCTTCATTTAATAAAAGTCTTATTTATAAAAGGCAAATTAATTAATTTACATTATTTGACATGCTTGAGCGTCTATGATTTTATTCTCATAACAGAAAAATCAAGAGTAGGGTTAGAGATATGAGGATTTATTAGTTATGGATATATTCATTACTATTGTGTGTTTAATTGACCAACAATTTTTCTTTCTCTATAAAGATTATACTGTAGGGATTGGGATTGTGGCTCAGTGTTGGTGCATTTGCCGAGCACATGTGAAGCACTGGGTTTGATCCTCAGCACCACATAAATATAAATAAATAAAAATGAGTGTGTTGTGTCCATCTACAACTAAAAAGAGAAAAATATCTTGGAAAAAGATATCAGAAAGAAGATTAATAGGGAAAATAATAAACAGAATAATATATGCAATATTGTTAAAATTTGGATCTGGAATGTCCCAACAAGCTCATGTTTTAAAATTGTGATCTATAATGAACCAAGTTTCAGAGGTAGGGTTTTTGTATAATGATGGAATTATGAGAGCTCTGACTTTATCAGTGGATTAACCCATTTAATGAATTAATCACGTTTATGATTAATCTATTTATGGATTAATTCATTTGTAGCTGTGTAGACACATTAATTCAAATTTGATGAATTAATCCGCTGATAGCTATGTGTATTACTGGGAGGTGGGAATTAGTTGAAAGAAGTAGATTACTGGGCCTATGCTCTGGAAGGGTTTATTTTACACCTTGCCTCTTACTTTCATTCACATGTTAGAATCCATTCCTTTTTGAAAAATAATTTTTTTAGTCATAGTTGGACACAACACCTTAATTTTATTTGTTTATTTTTATGTGGTGCTGAGGATCGAACCCAATGCCTCACACATGCTAGGCAAGTTCTCTACTGCTGAGCCACAACCCCAGCCCTCCCTTCCTTTTTTAAGGTGGAATAAGACACCATTGTATGTGTATATCACATTTTCTTTATTCATCCATCAATAGATACTTGGGTCATTTCCTTTTTTTGACTAACATAAAAAAATTATTTTGTAAATGAGTGTGTATATATCTCTTCATGATCCTGTTTTTTTTTCTTTTTGTTTTTAATATTCCTTTGTAGAGTAAAATTGATAGATTAGATAGCAATTCTAGTTTTTATTACTGAGTTGTCACTTTTCTGTTTTCTATAGTATCACTATGAAAACATTTCTACCAATACTGCACAAGGATTGTAATTTTTCTACATCATGGTCAATACTTTGTATTTGTATTTTCTGTTTTTATGGTAGGTATGACATTTACTTGCATTTCTTTAATGATTAGGAACTTTGAACATTATGTTCTTGTGCTTTTCTGCCATTTGTATATCTTCTTTGGGGAACTGTTTATTCAAGGCATTTTCTCTTGTCTTACTCATGATTTTTTGTTGTTCTTGGATTGTAAAAATTTTTTAATATTCTGAATATTAACCCCTTATTAGATAGATATATGATTTTAAAATATTTCGCCAAACTGTGAATTGCATTTCCATTCTGTTGCGAGTATATTCTGTGATGCACAGATGTTAATGTTGATGTTCTAATGTGTGGTTTACCTGTTTTCTTTTGTTGTGTATACTTGGTAAGGTATCCCAAACACATTGTGAAGCCTTTTCTCTATGTTGTATTTGAATTTTAAAACTTTGCATTTATGCCTTCATTTTAGTTCTTACATGTAGCTGTTTAATCCATTTTGTGATAGTAATATTTATAACATATTATATGAAAGAATTCAACCTCCTTTTATATTGGAAATCCAGTTTTTTCAATATCATCCATTGAAAAAACTGTCATTCCCCCATTGAATGATCTTTGAACACTTATCAAAAAATACCTTCACTAGGCGGTATACATTAGTGATAAGGTGCTTGGCTAACATGGACTGGGCCCTAAATTTGAATCCCAGAGCTACACACACAAAAATTATATGGCCCTATGTGCAAATTTCTTTTTCAATTCTATTGTATTGGGTGTTTGTCTTTTGTTTACCATACCTATGTAGCTAGATTTAAAATAAAGAAATGTCATTTCTTCAGTTTTTATTATTTTTATTTTCCAAGACTGTTTTGAAATTTTATAATTATTAAAATTCCATGTCAATTTCAGGTTGGAATATTCATTAAAGTTGTTATACCAAAAATGGCATTGGGATATTGATGGGAATGGCAATGAAAGTATAATTTTGAGTTGAGTGTCTTCATCATTTATAAGTTTCTCAATATTCATGATTAGCTTATTAATTTTAAATCTTCTGTTTAAATGTAACAAATCATATATTATTAGTTAGCACTACTATACTTGATCCCATAAATTTTTATATGTTGTGTTTTCATCTTCCTTGTCTTCAAATATTTAACACTTACTTTTGCAATTTCTTTAACCTATTATTAATACAAAGATTTTTAAATATATAAAAATAGTATTAGCACTGCATTTCCAATGAGTGTTAACTTAATAAACTATCAAAGCCAAGGCTACCATATGTAATTAGATGCATTTCTATTGCTTATCATAAAAGTTTATTTTTTCTTCCTCAGAGTTAATAAATAGACAAGAGTTATGAATAGTGAATGACAATTATGCTTTGGTTTTTGTATCTGTAAAGTCAGTGTGGAATTGGTCCATTTTTAATGGATTCAATCCTAATTTTGCAAGTTTTAGAACACTTTCAAAAATATGTACATATATATTATACTGGAGATTTAAATATTTCTGAATTGAAATCCAAGGTGATATTATACTTATTGAAAATACATGCATTCAAATTTATTTATGTAAAACCTGTAAAAGAAAACAGTATTTGTCAAATAAAATGTGAAGTAGAAGGTGAATATTGTTACTCTGATTCATATATTGCATTTGAAAATAGTACTTTATGGAGCAGTATAATCTCCTCCTTCCTTTCCCTCCCTTTCTGTCTGCCTATTGGCTGTCTGCCTTTCTTCCTCCTCCAACATTCTTTCTTTTGTTCTTTCCTTTCACTGTCTCTTTGTTTTCATCAACCACATACAAAAAGTAACAATTTACTGAACATATCCCACTTACCAAGCACATCTCACAGAAATATAAAGGCAGCAATAGTATCTAAAAAGTGCATGATGTGTTTGAGAAGTGAACTTGTAACTAGATAAAAACAATGTCCAGGAACTACATGTAATATAATAAGAATTTAGAAGTTATTAAAGAAGAGTCTATATAGCTCTTTATAAAAGTCAAAGGAGATTGTACAAAAATTGATAAGTATTTGGTGAATGTTGCAATATGAAGATGCTATATTAAAAAAGAAAATAAATGCGTGTCCAGGAACATCCATAAAACATATAGCAAATAGCATTTGTTTGGAAAAATAAGGCTGTGGAAATTGTCAATTACAGAAAGCTTACATACACTAATAGGGAATGTGAGTCAGTTGTGTAAACAATGAATAATGCTTTTATTTATTGGTAAAATGGATAATGCATTTTGTAGAGAAACACTTTGGGAGCTGTATGGTCAAGAATTAAAAGATGCACATGTAATAAAATGTTATATTGTAGTCTATTTTCAAGACTATATTGTCTCAATTAAATGTTATTTTAAAGTATATATTAATGTAATTTAGATGTATTTAGTATAATTTAGTATTACTTATTAACTTAATAAGTAATAATCAATTTGGAATGAATCATAGAGGTCCAATTAGAAGGATACAGTGTCAACTCCACCCAACCCCACCAAACTTCCATCTGGGAGGCCAAATTTCTTTAATTTTTATCCAAATATTATTTACTCCTGAGTTACTAAGAGTTTGTCACCTTTACAAACAAACTGCATATGTTACTGACTGAATTAAATACCTCTATTTCATCTTTCTGTAGAATGTGTTCTTTTGCATTCTAACACTTGTCATCTCTGAAATTTCTTGTGTTTATGCAAATTTGATTAATGTTTTACTCCATCCCTAAATAAAAGGTCAGAAAGGAAGAGAGTATTATGTTTTCCCTTTTCAGATGCTACCTCTTTCTTGACATATGATTGGCAGGTATTAATTATGGTTGAATACATGAAGCTTTGGGGCCATATTGTAGAATTTCAGTTATGGAAGAGTAAAAGCTTTCCTCCTCCTCCTCCTCCTCCTCCTCCTCCTCCTCCTCCTCCTCCTCCTCTTCTTCATTAAAAATGAGAAGTAGTTAATAAACTTTGAGCTTTGAAGTTAAGTAATGAAATGCACTTTAAGCCAATATGAAATCAATATGAAAGATGGATTGAAGTAAAAGACACAGAGACCTGGAGAACAGTCATGGCAAAGAATAAAGTGAGGTTAAATTATAGCTGCCAGTTGAAACAAAAATGTAATGACCAAGGAAAAAATATATTGGAAAAGTGAGATTTGCCAATTTTATTTAAAAAAAAAACAGCTACAAATAAGAACATTAGGCATGAGAATGCAGACGTTGCAAATCTTATTAATAAAATTAATCACTATTGTTATTAAATTTATATAATATATTTGAAAACAAAAGAATTAAAGTCCTCAGTAAACACAAATTTGCAAAACAGGATCAACCAAGCAAAAGTAAAATTTTATTCATTTAAAATCTTTTAACTTTTATTAACTAAATTCAACCCCCAAGGAAACACCTGGTAAGAAACTTAAGTGTGGACTGAGAGGATCTCAGATTTACTTAAAATCATGGCTGGCTTTAGCTTGATCAGGTGGAGACATGTGAGCCTTAACCTTGACCTAATGTCCCCTCCATGACTTTAACATACTGGCTGAGTCCGAAGTCTGGTTTTTGAAGAGCAAGTATTCTCCTTGACCATAGTCACAGAGAGCCATTCAAGTTATCTTTGGTCAGGCCAGAAAGAGCAGACATTCTATATTCACTGCCCTCCTGATCATTCAGTTTTCTTTTCTTTGTTTAATTTTAGATAGGTACCATTTTAAAATCTTCACATTTAGCAGACTTCTCTTATCAAATGTCTTATATGTCATTAATAACACTATGCATTTTTTTAAAGAGAGAGAGAGAAGATAGAGAATTTTTTAATATTTATTTTTCAGTTTTTGGTGGACACAACATCTTTATTTTATTTGTATGTGGTGTTGAGGATCGAGTCCAGCACCCCGTGCATGCCAGGCAAGAGCGTTACCGCTTGAGCCACATCCCCAGCCCAACACTATGCATTTTTAGTCTTATGTATTTTAGTTTTTATCTCATTTCTATTTGTCTTTAAAAATATCCTTAGATCTACTTAAGTTCTTGAGTGTACCAGAGGTAAGTAAGTTTCAATTCCATTGTCTTCTAACACTAAAATAAGTGTTAGTTTTATATTTTTGGTTGGGGTCAGTACGGGAGACTGAGGTCACATGTGCTTAACCACTGAGCCATATCCCCAAACATTTTTTTTTTATTTCAAGACAAGGTCTTGCCAAGTTGTTAAGGCCTCCCTAAGTTGCTGAGGCTGGACTTGAACTTGCAATTCTCCTGATTCAGCCTCCTGGGCTTCTGGGATTAAAAGTGTGCATCACCTTACATGGCTGCTGTAGCTTATTTAAATTTGATTTTTTTCCCTCTTAAATATGGGCCAAATTTTGTAACATCTAGCATAGTTGGAAATTTTGAATTGGTCACACCCAAAACTGAATTTTACCTTTTTGGCAGTTAATAGTGTGTGTGTGTGTGTGTGTGTGTGTGTGTGTGTGTGTGTGTATACATATTTTTACAAATATTGTGAGTTTTACTTTATGACATAGTAAGAGTATTGAAATAGGTAGATCCTTTCAGGTCTGGCTTTTAAGACTTATTAATCTGAAATGAATCATTTATCAAGGTCTTTTGTCTTCTGTGGCACCAAGGTGTAGTGAATCATGAAACATTCTGGGGTAGCTAAAGGTATTACAATTTGGATCCTGAATGTCTCCCAAAGGTGCATGTGTTGAAGGTTTGGTCCCCAAGACAGCAATGTGCAGAGATGGGGCTTTGGGGAAGTGAGTGGACCATGAGGGGTCTGACTTCATCTGTGAATTAATAATTTGATGGCATTACTGAGAGGATGTGGTGGAAACTGTAGGAGTTGGGAACCCAGTTGTTGGAGTGGGTCTTTGGGGGCATACACCTGAGCACTGTATATTGTATCTGGTTCCCCAACCCACCACCACCATCTCCCCTTCTTAGCTGCCAGGAAATGAGCTGAGCTGCTTCCTCCACTATACCCTTCTGCCATAATATTTTGCCTCACTTTAGACCCAAACAATGGAGCCAGAGATCTTGGATTGAAACCTTCACATATGTGAGTTAAAATATTTTTTCCTCTAAGTTGATTTTCTCAGTTTTTTCCCCAGTAACAGAAGCCTGATTAACACAAATGAGAGCAGGAACTGTTGCTAAATCCAGAAGATTTCCATTCCTGTAAATATGCTGCTTGTTTATTTTCTAACATATGCTGTGACCATTACTCATCTGAATAATGAAGGTGCATCTTCTACATATTTTTATATTTCTTTCCTTCTATAATTCCAGTTTTCTCTTCTTTGAGGTCTAAGCTACTCAGTCTCTTCAATATTTTATATCTACTCAACTCACACACATCAGACTCTTCCAGATTTTTCTATCCCCCCGTTTCTGACTGAAAAATCTCTCCTGATGGTAAATTGGGACAGTGAAGAGATCAACTAATTTGATTCACACTTCAGTTACTTCACAATTATCTGTTCAGTAGTTTTATGTCTTGTTTGCTTGGTCTTTGAGAAGGGAAGTCACCTCTTATTCTTTGTACTTTTGTCTTCCAGAAGTGGAAGGCAAACTATATTTCTCATACTAGCAAATTGTGTTGCTAGGTAGTCACACCTGAGGATACTAGAGGATATTGCATACTAGAGACATATTTTTTTTAGCCAGAAACAATTTTACTTAAATTGAATTTTAATGTTCTGTAACAAGTATGCACAACTCAGAGATGTCCCTTAATCTTCAACCAGTTACAGCACCTGTTATGTGCCAAGCATTGAAAACATTTAAAAAATGTAGCCAAGTGTTGAAAAGATTTAAAAATGTAACCACTTTCCCCAAACAATAACATTCTAAATGTTTTATTACACAGTATGGATTCCAACTTTGAAATATTAGAAAGTTTGCTACATAAATGTGTATAGCATCAGAATTTTCAACTAATATCTTTCCTGAATGAGTGGAAAAATTACAACATAACAAGGTATAATGAATGTTTTTTCTATGTCTATATTCACTCTCACATCAAAACGTCAAGTGCATTTTTTTGGTCGCTTAATTTACCAGGACTAATATCTCTAGTTGCCTTTTCCTCAGGGGGCCATTAAACTTGACTGCATATATTTGACCAAGCATATTTTAATTTCCAGAGGATCCTTGTTGTAATATATTGTAATATTGGTTTTCCAGATATTACATACTATTTACCCAAGATAAGCCATTTTTATTAAAGAAAGAAATGGATTAACTTGAGTAATGGATTACAATGACATAAATCTCAGAGACTACAAAGGTTAATAACATTTAATGGGGACAAAACACATTCAGTTTAAATCATCAACTGTTTTATAAACAAGTAAAATCAACAGAATATTTTATAGTATGTAGGTATATAAAATTTTTTCAAGTAAAAATACATATCCCTGCCTATATAGGCAAGGGAATCTGTCACTGTGATTGAAATTAGTTCTCTGAATAGACTTCAGAGATCATAAGAATTTTCTACCTTTCAATTAAGCCTGAAGTGGAGTTTTAAAATAAAGTCATCTGTGGAATTAATTGCTCTAAGCTAACCTACATTTGGAAAGAGTCATATGAAAATTTGTACCTAATTACTTCGCAGCTACTACTTAGCTCAAGTTTGATTGAAGTTCATACATCAGATTAAATTGATATTTATTCACTTATTATACCTTGTAATTTACATATTCTTGCATAGTTTTCATTAAAATAATTTGTATAGATGTCTCATCATGTCTTATCAACAAAAAAGATGTTACTATGCACTGTCAAAAATAAAGTAAGGTGGAAATATGCACAGGCACAGGCATGCACACAATCATATATTTTTTCCATCTGTTTCAAATGGCCAACCCACATATAAATTCAATATCTTATTCTAAATAGGAATCTATAATATAATCTGTTCTATACTATTTCATTTATTTTTTCACATATGTCACTTACACAATTTTGTATTTGTGCATTAATATGACCATTTCTCAATGTTGTTTGTGTATAGTTTTTACTTATTTCCCTACACTGTTTTTCTATAACCACTGAAATGATCCATGCCCCTCATCAACCTTTATTTTGATATTAAAAATGTAATTAAAAGGGGCTAGCATTGGAGCTCAGTAGTAGAGGGTTTGCCTAGCATGTGTGAGGCACTGGGTTTGATTCTCAGTACCACATGAGCAAATAAATAAATAAAAATCCATGGATAACTAATAAAAATATTTTTAAAAATATATAGACAATTAGTAAAGATGCCATGTTTATCTTACTAAGGTTTATGTGATACTCATGTATATGTATATGACATATATTGCTTTAAAATAAGACACTATTGGGCTGGGGATATGTCTCAAGCGGTAGCACGCTCACATGGCATGCATGCGGCCCAGGTTTGATCCTCAGCACCACATACAATTAAAGCTGTTGTGTCTGCCAAAAATTAAAAAATACATATTAAAATTCTCTCTCTCTTAAAAAATTAAAGTAAGACACTATTATTAAAACTTTGGGGTGAGTTGTTTTTCTCAATATCCTGTGAATATACTTCCAATTAAATGATCAGTTTATTCAATTTGTAAATGAACAAGTGATATTGTTATTTTTCTACAAATGGGTATACAATTGTTTTTTTTTCTTTTCAAAGTATAGAATGATATGGTACATATTAGTGCATATGTCTCCTGAAATGTTAACTTTTTATGAGATGAAATTTCCAAAGCAGTTTTCAGCAGAATGATATATTTATTTTTCTATTTAAAAATTTGTGGCTGGATTGCTTTCTCTTAGCAATGAGCATGGATAACCTTTCTTCTTATTCTAAAACAAAATGGCTTTTGATTTATTGTGGTATTCTTTTGTATTTTGGTCAATGATTGTTAATTTCTTTTCAAATTCACTGGCTATGTAAGAATTTGAGTATCTTTACATGTAACAGTGACTATTTGGATTTATTCTTCTGAAACATTTCTAATCATTCCACTTTCAAATATGCTATTGGAACATTTGTATTTTTCATGTCACTTTCAAAATTCATATAGTTTTTTTTCATATCAACACAGTTTTCATACATATAACTCTTTAAAATTGACTTCCTTTTACCCTTTTTCATCAAAAATTTCATTCAGTTTATTAAAATATGAATATTTTTGCAAAACTTTTTTTTAACTTTTGAGGTTTTTTTAGTTGTAGATAGATACACTACGTTTATTTATTTCTATGTGGTGCTGAAAATGGAACCCAGTGCCTCACACTTGTCAGGCAAGCACTCTACCACTGAGCAATAACCCCAGCCCTATTTTTTTTTCAAAACTTGATGTTATTTTTGTTTTGTTTTGTTTGTTTTTAATAAATTTGTGAAACAACCTCACTAAGGGAGGTGGGGCAAAAACATGACCTGAAAAATTTTGGAAATGAGTACAGTCTGTGAAATTCAAAGCAGAGATACTGTACAGACACAATAATTGATAAAGTAACTGAGTGGAAGGGAGCTTGCTTAATGTGTGAAAAGACGTGACTCAATCCCTGGGACCACAAAATAAATAAATAGATACATTAATTAATACAGTAAGAGACAAATATTCAGTGAATAATGATCCAAATATATTCTATAGATCTCCACAGGGAAATGGAGCATAATCCCCCATGCTTTAAGTGAGAGATATGCATTGATTATTGAATTCCAAAGAATATAGTATGTGCAAGAAAGGGGTAAGTAACTTCCACAGTGGAGATTCCTGGCAAACACCTTTTCAGCCAGGTGATGGAGGCCAACACCCAGGAATGGTGCACTGACTTTGTGTGCTTCTGATAGGTTGTGATGCTGCCAGTTTCCCCCAAGAAATATATGACCCAGTTTAACCATTACAAAAATATCAGAAAAATCCAAATGTCTTACCAGTATTTGACAAAACTCTCATGGCAAATTAAAACAAGCAAAAGGTATAGGAACTCTTAAATATGAGAGAAGACTAAAAAGGTAAGATAAATAAATAAAGAGTGGTGTGTTAGGTGAAATCCTGATAAAATAAAAGATTAATTAGGTAAACAGTAAAAAATCTCAGAGAATGCACTTTTTTATTTATAATGTATCATATTGGTTGACAACTCATATAAATGTAACCGACCTTTTAGAGGATATTGACAATCAAGAAGAGTAGTTGCAGTTTTGCAGTTACATTTATAAGTCTTAAACTGTGAAAATAATAATTTATTTTTAGAAAACTTGCTTTCAGCAAATAGCTTTAGATTTTCCAATTGTTTAAAAATATTATTAATGAATGTATTTTTTGATTTTTTCTTTTAATTTCTTTTTTGCCTTTTAATACTTAGACATTTAATTAATCTGAAATTTATTTTGCATATAAACTAACTTAGATTTATAACCTTTCCATTTTTTAATTTCAACATTATGAATGAAATTAATATTTTTGCTAAAAAAATTATGAGCTTTTTAAAAATTGGTATGAGTGAAAATTTATTCAACTTCCAATTGGATTTAAGCATTTTTTAGGAGAATATTAATCTTTCTGAGCCTTTTGCATCCATAACCTATTCAACAGACACTGTTGTAAGAGCAGCTGACAGATTAACACACACCAGCCTAATGCACTGCAATGCTGGGGAGCAATTTTGGTACAGTAGCAAATGGCATTCATTAAAATATTTATGTTAATTACAGTGCTAAATTCATTCTTCCATTTCTTTCAGAGACAGCAGGACAGATTGGTTATCCTGCTTAACACTATAAAAATTATTTTAACACTATAAAAATCTTCTAATATTTATTACTTTGAATGTTTTAGTAAAAGAAAAAGACTTAGCAAGCTTTTTTTTAGGAAAAAAGAATATTAATTCTCTTTGTATGCAGAATGTAAGACTAGGTTCATTTTCTTCATATACTTCATTAAATGAGAGATTGTCCACATGTGTTTCACCCCTTACCCTAGTTAACAGTGTTCAATGACAAATGTGTTCAATGACAATGATCAAATATAAAAGCTTTCAGTACTTTTCAAAGGTAGATAATAGCTAGAGTTTCTGACAAAGAAAATTGTACTTTTAATGGTTAGTCAGATTTTTTTCCTCCAAAATACATCTGAGATGAATATTTACTTATTTTCAACAAATACAATGGTCTTTTTTTGCTTACTAGTAAAAAGTTGAGTGCCTATTTGCCACTACTGTAAAGTCAAACTTTGCTTGATCTCATACCCACTTCTCTAATTATTCTTCCATAATTAAATGTATATCAAATATGTAAGAAGTAACACTAAAAAGACAATTTGCTTTTTCATTACTCTGTCCATAGGAAGAGATATGGATTCATCATTGGTTCTTTAGTGTGATCAACATTTATTAAAATACTATGTTATTCCCAGACTCCATTAATAAATTGAGTGAAAACTATTGATAATTTGAACTGCATGATCACTGATTCTAGAACAAGGAAGGGCTCTGTCTACTAATAGCTATAAGACAGGGATGGAAAGGAACAAATGAAGGAGAAATTGCCTCAATTTTTGTAGGTTAAATTGAAAAATCAATATGGGTTATATATAATTGCATAGACAATGTGTTGGATGGAATTATCAATCCCAGTTTTTTTCCACCTTTCCTGATATTCATGACCTTCAGTATGAATTGTTACATTTACTTCTAGTAAAGCTGTGGTATACTTTCCTATCACTCAAACATAGGCTCTGTACATCTTCCTGTGGAAAGTGGGGACATTCACATTTTTCAGAGAACAGGCATGGAATGGAATTGTGTGATGGGGCTTTACTTCCTTCATGTCTACTTCTGTTGTAGCAGTGAAAAGCTCCTGCCCATTTGGCATACCTGTCCAACGTGGATGAGAGACATGTAGGGCATAACCAGATCTGACTTGTAACTTGGGGGAAACCACAGCCATTCTGACCCAGTTCAACCAAGCACCAGCTGTTAAGGTTTGGTTATGAGTTGAGTCTGTACCCCAAGTCTCACGTGTTTAAATTTATCCCATTGTGAGGTATGAGAGAGGAGGCATTTTGATGTAATTTAAGGCATTTTGAGGTGGGCCTTTGGAAAATGATTAGCATTAAATGAGGTCATTTGTTTGAAGACCCATGACTGAATCCTGCTGACTATAAGAAAAGAGAGAGAAAAACCAGAAGACATGAGCACATGCATTACCTGTATGTTGCCTTGTGCTCTGTACTGGCTCAGATCTCTGCAGAGAGAAAGCCATCAATCACCAGTGGACCCATGACCTTGCACTTCCAGTACATGAGCCAAAATAAATCTATTTTTATTTAAATGTACTCATTCTTTGGCCTTTTATTATTAACGATTGGAAATGAACTAATGCACCAACTGATATATAGATGTGTGGAAGAAAATAATAAAGAAAATGTGATTGCTTCAAGTGGGAGAATTTGAGAGCTGGTTCATTGCACAGAATGATTAGAACAATAATTAATACACTAAATACTACGGTGATGCGTCCTGTTTTCATTTCCCCAAAAAAGAAATGTAACAATAGCCAAAAATACCTTAATAAACAGAATTTAGAAAAGTAGAACTTTATTCTAAAGAAAAGAAAATGAAATAGACTAGCCTTTTATAACACAGGAGATAATCGAATAAATGAAAAGACATGAAGTAAGAAAAATAAATTTGTGGTTTAGAAGTGGCATAAAAAATTAAGAGTAAAGGAAATGCCTCATTTCAAATATTTACTTTCTTATAGAAGAAAATTAAATTAATTCCCAAAGTTGTTATACACTATTGCTATAGAATGCTATGCCTAAGGCTAGTATTCTTTATATGACTTTTATCAGAATTTATTTTAATAAACTATGATTTCTCTTAAAAGTAGATATACTATCATTTCATTATTTTCTTTATATTCTCTTTAGTCATAGCTTACAGAATGTAATTTTCTTTAAAATATTATCACTTTAGAACCATGATAATTTTAATATAAAAAATCAAATCATTCCTCAAGTATCATGTCAATTTAAAAATCAGTCTGACAAATCTCTATTCTTTTTAGTTGAAAATTTGGATTACAATTTCAGTCATAGAAGAAGATAATTTTTAGACTGTAGATAGAATCTATGATGAAAAACAAACAATGGTATGTACACCAGTCAAAAAAAATTCTCACCTGTCTCAAGCATTAAAAAAAATAAAACCCTCAAATGTAAATTATGTAGTTATAAAATATATGATATTTATACTGTACTTTTAATATCAAAATAAGCTTTGAAAACAAACAAAAATGAGACTTCTGAAAAAAAATGCATCACTTGGCTAGTCTGATAAAAAATACAAAAAGTTAAGAATACTTGAATGCTAAAGCCTATTTCTGTGTCAACTCAATTGACCAGAAAAATGAGGAGTTAGAATCACTAGTGCATTTAAGTATGAAAATGTAAGGTGACTTCACTGTTAATTTTGCTGATGAAATAAAGAAAAATAAAATTTATGAAATATATGAATCTAAAGATGTTTTAAATAGTATTGTATTTCTGAATTACTTATTCTAACATGCATTTATGAACAGAATTTATTAAACTGTATTAAGATAAAAAGTTGCAATGGGTAAATCTCTGTTTTTCTGCCTTTGTCTTTTTCTCTCTGTGTTTCTTACCTTCCTCCCTTCTTGCCTCTCTTTCCCCACCCTATGTTCAAATATGCTTAGTCCTATAAGTCCTATACATTCTGTAGAATATGTTCTTTATTATTTTGCCTATATATACTTAAATGTGTGATTGTTTTTTATGATCCTTTTCCCCACAAGACTATTATTACTAAATCATATCTCTCTTCTTATTCTGGTACTACCAAAATTTACCTTGTTGACTTAAAGTTATACTTCCATTTCACTAACAGATCAAATTTTTAGCCTACATCTTAGGTGTCAATGGTTCTGATTGGCATAAATAATTTGTTGTAAATATCATATTAACCAAACAAGTAGTGATCAATAAAGTAAGTCATTATGCTGAAAGTGAAATGATAAAAACATGTACAATCAATTAAATAAAAATGAAGAATGAATTGCTAATTTCTCCATACTACAACATGATAAGTGCTGACTGTTGTCACTTGCTAGGTCTCTACAAACTCAAAATTCTTTTGAAGACTGAAGAAGTTTTTATTTTTATCAATTTCTCCTTATATTTCCATTTCATTGATGTATAAATCACTTCAGCCTAAAAATTCCTATTTGTGTTTAGAAGAGTAGATAAATATCCACATGATATGAAAAGAAGAAAACACCTCTAGCAGTTTCTTGTGGGTTTAGAGTCCAAGCTGAGGGAAGGGTATGTGGACCCAGTACTCAAGGCTGTGAGGGGAGGACATCCCAGCAGTGGAAAGGGAAGATTTTGGAAGGTTGTAACATGAGTACGTCAAGCATGGTGTTAATAAAGGGGTATCACAGGTCAGCTTCAAAGAGAGATTTGGTAGATTCAGTGAGATTTATATAGTAATAAAGTATGTTAAAGATAATGACAGAAAGGTTTTTCATGTCAGTCAAGCAAATCACAGAAAAGTAAAGGGAGAAAAACAGAAGGAGCAGAAAGAACTCTGAGTTATTGCATCAGAATTGGAGATATTAGCTGACATATACTTAGATATAATTGATGACACAAATGAAGAAAAGTGAGTAAAAAGTGTTGAGCCAAAATCATTTTTTCACAGAAAAAAATAGTAAGCTAAAGCCAAAAACTATAATGAATAAATAAAAATTTAAAATAAAAAGTAACTCCAAAATTGAGCAAACTGTACAAATTCCCACTCAGTGACCAAATGTAGAACAATTTGAGCATCAAAATAGGAATAGTACATTATAACCCTTGGGATAAAACAGGAATCAAGGGTCTATAGAGGTAAGCATACACATATTGAAAGTATTATGAAATAAGAGATATTTGCTGGGTCAAAAAATACCTCTCCACAAAATTCTTACTAGAAAACAGAAAGGATATCTTCATAGTGCAGAGTCCTTGCAGGCATCACCTTTTCCTAATAATTAAAACTATCATTATTGGTATCAGAATGAACCATATTGTTTGATATCTGATGTGGTGTGAGAGATTTTAGTGACACTTCTTTGATATTCTGGACAAACATTATCAGCCAAAATATAATTGTCGTTTCTCTTACATTTGTTCTTGTGGTTTGTTGCTGGAGACAGGGTATAACCTCTAATCCTGCTTAGACAAGGCTCCAAGGAATACAGCCATAGACATTTACAGAATGTCTTCCAAGGGATACTTTCTATCCTGATAGACATACTAATGCCTAAGGTTCCCATTTGTGACTCAGTGTCCTTTAACCAGGAAACCTTTTTATCCTGGAAGAAAACCTGTGGCTTATATATGACCTCTGTCCAGTTTAATTTTGCCTTGATTGCCACTCTCTAACTGAGCCTTAACCAGGAGATGTTAGATTGAGATGTCTTAGTCAGTGCTGAGAGCCACAGCTGAGTCAGACTGTGGCAGGTCAGGTGAGATGCAAGAAATGAAAGCAAAATAAGTCACATGAAATAGCAAAAGCAGTTTATTACTCACTGGTTTCATAGAGAAGAGGGCAGCATACTGTGGGACCAACAGGAAATAGGGAGTCATATATAGCACACACACTTGACTAGTGACTGATGAGCAAAATGGGGAAAATGAGGGACCTGTGAATTAATACTTTTATTGAGGACTACAGCACTACCTGGGTGAATTTCCCACTAAGATGTCTAATTTGTTGACTTACAGCACACAAGCATGCATTTTTTGGAGTTATACTAAAATGGAGAGGTGGTCACTGGGATGTATCTGTGTAGCTTATTCGTGGCAGGATCACCAGTGGGGCGAGAGGTTGTGTGTACATGGGTTGGCATGTGTGTGTTTGTGTGTGTGTGTGTGTGTGTGTGTGTGTGTGTGTGTGTGTGTTTAGGGCAGTAGTTGCATAAGAAAGATACCAGGATCAACCATTGAGAAACTGGGAGAGAATCTTTCAAGGGTGACTAAGCCTGTGAGATTTAATCCTACATTCAAATTTGATGTCAACATAACATTTTACAAATTCATTACAATAATCATAAGAAAACATCAGTCAAATAAATTGAGGGATACAATGAAATACTATTCCTAAGATATTCTGAATCATTTTGTCTGGAGAGAGGAAGTATGTATATAATTTTAAAATCCTTTTACAGGTTGTTGTTGAGCAGAATCAACAATCATTATTCAAACTCTAGCAAAGAAGATGTCATACTTCTTTTTAATAACATAATTGTAATTATTATTATCATATTGTTATTGTTATTATTTTAAGAACATTAGAATGCATTTTTCAGAAATTTATTGTCGTTCAACAGTAAAGTTTTTTATACATAGTGCTGAAACTATGGACTGCTTATGTGAATTTGACCAAGGTTCTTACAGAAATAGGCATTAAATTTTATCAAGTGCTTTTTCTGTATCTATTACTGTTTCTCTTAAGGTGATTAATTACACTAGTTAATTTTTAATTATTACTCTTATCTATTTGTAATTCTCTGCCTGACAACTCTTCTGAAATTATCCACTTTACTATATTTTCATAGATATGAGTAAGACTCCTTCAATCCCCTCCTCCCATTCCATCTGTCTACAAACTTTGTCTTCAGTCATCTGGTGATTGATCCAACATTCTACCAAATCACTTAGTCTATCATTTTGAATTTTTGTGTACAACTTTTTGAACAAATTTAATTTCCATTTTAGACTATTTGCAAGACCACATTGAAAATGTGAGGTTTGGGGAAGGGCATGTAAATAACATAAGTGCTACAAATTACACAGCACCTGTTTCGGACAACCACATGAAATATTTACAGAAGAGTAAATACCGCTTTAAACTTTCTACATGCTAATGTGAGAGTTTGCAACTTTTACAGAGCATTTTTTTGAATTGTGTTTGCATTGCCCATTGAGTCCCTATGGGGATTTTGCATCAATATACATATATCAGATATTTATGCAGCTAAAATAAGCCGAATTGAATTTTGGTTATTGTTTTCACATAATATGTCTAATTTTGTAGGTCTTGATTACTGAGGTTAAGCAGAAGTCACTTGGATTTGTAATGTGTAAGAATGTGCAAAATTAGAATAATTGATCAGTATTTGATTTTTAACTTAAAATCTGTAATTTGTGCATTTTAAGTCAGTCACTAAATTTTTAAACACATTTTTAATATTTAAACTAAGTATATTTTAAACTATGAATAATCATATTTACAACTATAAGTTTTTATACATAATAATTATTAAATTTATATGGAAAATCTGTTTGGAAATCAATACTAATGTACATAAAAAGAGATCAGGGTGCAGGGGTTGCAGCTCAGTTGCAATGCACTTGCCTAGCATGTGTGAGGCACTGGGTTTGAGCCTCAACAGAATCCTATAAATATAAATAAATAAAATAAAAGTATTCTGTCCATTTCCAATAAAAACATTTTTTAAAAAGAGACCACATACAATAAATGCGAAAGTGTGATTCAAAATGTTTAAAGGCAAATAACCTTTTAAGAACAACAAACATTAGATGATCAGATTTGACTTACCATTTTAAAAGACTGAAAATGAGATATTTGTAAGCCTAATGTAAAAATTACAAGAAATAATGAGTTTTTAAATTATAATCCTAATGAACTAAATATTACAGCTTAAAACCAAAGTAGGCAATGAAAGCTATTTTTTTGGAAGAAAATTTCAAAAAAAAAAACCTTTCTTTGAAGAAAGACAGGATTGGACTAATTATCTCTGATTACTCTATAAGGAATGTATTAAAGATGCTTTTGCAGTCATCTCAGCAAGAATTGATGATGGTACTATGAACCACAGTTCAAGGTGATTGAGTATAAGAATAATGAAAAGGGATTGACTTTGATATGTAGATGCTATGGTTAATGTTGTAGACAAACAGCAGGGCTGAAGGAAGCAAACAAAACTAAGCTGCCCTCTTTTCTGGTTTAGCAAATTATTTGATAGGAACACTGCTCATAGACTCTGAATATTCTCGACTTTTCATAGTGAGATGTGTAGAATGAGAATGAAAAGTGCCTACAGTACATAACTATAGAATATGAAATTTCACTTGCTACAGAAGGCTTTTGAGAAGACTGAATAGGTGCACTGACTGCATGATATGGGCAATGCATGAGAATAAAGAAGGTTGTATTTGAGAAGGAGCAAATGGTCAGAACTGTGAAATGCTGAAGAAGTCATAAAAGGTTAGATTTTTGTCTAAAATTTAATTACTATACAAAAATTCATTTGTAAACATAAATCCCATAAAATAAAATAAATAAACCATAAAACCAACAATAAGATTTTTGTAAAGGCTCTTTAACTTTTAAGACAGTAAGCTAATTTTTACAAGTTCTTTTCTTTTTTTTTTTTAGTTCTTTTAAAATTATTTCTTTCTCTCTTTGTATGTCATTCCTATACATCCCCAAATCAGTTATTTATTAACTGCATCATTTAGGAAAAGTTAAGAGCCTTTCTCGAATTCTAATGTATTAAAAGGCATGAAATTCTTCCGTTTCCATCAAAATTCAGTTTGTTTAATTTTGTAACCAAATAATTAATCTATCTGAAAAAATAGGAAATCCCATATTTGTTCAAAAATTGCAAATATAAATCAATCTCCTGTGAACATCTGTGATCTTTTACTTTGCAATTTCCATGCTTATAGAATTTTATCAAAGTTTCACTTTATTTATAAATGTCCTACATTCATATGTCTGCTCAGTAGAACAATTTTGGCTGGCATTTAAGACTTCCTGCTTTTCTCCTTTTTTTATCAGACAATATTTTTTTCTCAAACCTGCTTTCTTGGCTTTTTATATTCATATAAATATGGTGCAGGATGCCTTCCTGGCTACACTACACTTGTGCCTTATGGGGAACCCTCTAAAACAGGACTGTGGTGGTCTCCAGCATTTTTCAAATAGACTATTCACCAGTCACAGAACTGCTGAGCTAGAGCAAAAACTTCACAGTATATAATTCCAATGATGAGAACATGAAGACACAAGCATACAAAAAATTTCTAGAGTTAAAAACATCCAGCTTTTAAAAGAATGATTTCTCTGTACTTTCAGTGGAACAGAATAATAACTGTTGAGAGCCACAGCCGAAGGGGCTCCAGCAAACTTTCTGACTGCCAGCTGATGATTGGCTCACAGAGGCCCCAGCAACACCTAGCTGATTGGCTTCTCTGCGGTGATGCTCATTGGGCTGTTTCCCTGCCCTTTCAGACCATGGAGCTGCTCATTTGAAGGACTTTTTTGGCTCCGCCCATGCAACCCAGCCAATCGGCCTCAAGAGCAGGAGGATTGTGGGAGGAAGAGGCTGGGTTGGGGAGTGTGGCTTGTGGGAAGTCGGTGGTGGCAGTTGGGCTCTGAGGGTTTTTTCCTGAGGAGCTGTTTTGTTTATCTTGTGTGGTTCTAAAAATAAAGTTAGTTTCTTTTGACAAGTGGCTCCTGAAATGTGCCCAGCCAGAGTACGGCATTTGGTGGCTTGCACGTGGAGCGACTGAGGATAAGTAAACCGCTCGCCCCTGAGGGCAGGGTGAGAGGATGGGTAGCCATTTTAAGATTCCTCTTTTGTTTTGGTTCATTTTTGTTTTAAGTTGCCTGTCCCTGGAGATGAGTGAGACGGAAGAAAAACCGCTCACATCTGAGGAAAAACTATTTACGTCTGAGGAACAGATAGGGAGAAAGGATGGATGCACATTTCAGGAGGATACAAAGGCTATAATGAATTTTTGTTGTTCCATTCTTATTTCATTCTGTCTCGGTTTTGTTTGGCGTCATCTTGTTGGGTTGTATTATAGTAGAAATATGGGATCAGAAAATAGTAAAAAACAAACTGAAAGAGTGTTAAGTAAATTGTTAGAGGAAGAAGGCATCTCAGTAAAATCAAGAACAGTCAGGGCATATGTTGATACAATGCAAAAATGTAGCCCATGGCTTTTTAAGGAGGAGTTGTTAAATATATCACAATGGAACCATCATGGTGAAGATTTTAAAAGAATAGAAAAGAACAGCCCAGGTACACTGTCAGCTGGCACATTGGCATTGTGGGCATTGGTATCTGGTTTGCTTGGTCCAAAGCCTTCAATTCAGACAAAGGTAGAGGAAGGAGAAGACATATTGATTCAAGTAAAAGAGGAGGTCTCTCAAGTTAGTCAGAAAGAGGAAAAGATTCAAGTAAAAGAGAAGGTCTTTCGAGCTAATCAGACAGAGAAAGAAAGTTTAGAGCAAAAAAAGCCATCAGGGGGAAAGTTACAAAAGGAGACTGTTACTAAAACCTTTCTATCACCAGAGGGCTTAAGTGTCCAACCAACAGCACCACCTCTACAGGAGACTGCTACTAACACCTTTCTATCACCAGAGGACGTAAGTGTCCAACTGACAAGGCCACCTCCATATGCTGAGAGGCCCCCAACCCCCGCAGTTGATAGTTCGGATCCTGAGACAGGATCTCAAGTATTAACACGCCCTGTATTTGAGGTAGGAGGGCAGCGAATTTACCATGCTTTAAATTTCAAAACAGTGAAGCAGCTAAAAGAGGCTGTAACAACCTATGGTCCTCAAGCACCCTTCACTGTAAGGTTGGTCGAATCCTTTACCAACTTGAACATGACGCCAGCAGATTGGGCAAATATGTGTAAAGCTGTGCTAAATGGAGGACAATACCTGTTATGGAAGGTTGCCAATGAGGAATTTTGCAAGGAGACAGCTAGGCGAAATGCAGCAGCTGGTTATCCTCAGAGAAATCTAGATATGTTGTTAGGAAAGGGACCTTATGAGGATCAGCAGCAACAAATTGCATATGATCCTGGTGTATATTTACAAATTGCTGTAGATGCAGTTAAGGCATGGAAGACTTTACAAGGACATGGAGGTTTACAAGGTCAATTATCTAAGATAATACAAGGAGCTAATGAAGCTTATGCTGAATTTGTAGATAGGCTTATAAAACAGCTACCAGATTTTTTGGGAATACAGAACAAGCAATGCCATTAATAAAACAACTGGCTTATGACCAAGCGAATCGTTGGTGCAGAGATATCATTAGACCATGGAAACATGAAGATTTAAACACATATATTAAATTATGTAGAGACATTAATGAACAAGAGCAAGTCATGGCAGCTGCAGTAAAACAGGCTTTAGATGCCAGAGACATTAATGAACATGGGAAAATTGTGGCAGCTGCAGTAAAACAGGCTTTAGATGCCAGAGACATTAATGAACAAGGGCAAATTGTGGCAGCTGCAGTAAAACAGGCTTTAGATTCCAGGCCAAGAACATGCTACAATTGTGAACAAACAGGACATTTTAAAAGGAATTGCCCCATAGGAGGAGGATTTAACAAAACTAGGTATCAAAGGAGTAGAATACCGGGTATTTGCCCACGATGCCGTAGAGGGAGATATTGGGCTTATGAATGCCATTCTCAAACCACTATAGCGGGTACTCCATGATCAAAAAACGAACAAGGACCAAGTGTTTATCCAAGATATCGTGGAGAAAGGCATTGGGCTCCATTGCCAAAAAATGGACAGGGGGGACCAATGCTCCGGGGCCCAAAACCACAAATATACGGAGCACTGGAGGAACCCAGCAACCCCATCAGGGTAGTGCCCAGGACACATTGTCCATCAGATCCCTCATCAGACAAACCAGAGGGAGCACAGGGTTGGACATCTGCGCCTCCGCCAGATCAGTGCTAACTCCAGAGATGGGAGTTCAAATCATTCCCACAGGGGTGAAAGGACCTCTTTCCAAAGGAACAGTAGGCTTATTATTGGGACACAGCTCTTCTACTCTAAAAGGACTTATGATAAGTCCTGGGGTAATTGATCTCAATTATGAAGGTGAAATAAAAATTATAGCCAGTTCTCCAAATGGTATATCAGTAATTTCACCAGGAGATAGAATAGCACAGTTACTAATAATACCAAGCCTACATGATAAATTTTCCAGTTGTGCTATAGAAAGAGGTTCCAAGGGATTAGGCTCCACAGGTGTAGATTGGGCTATGCTGTCTTTAAATTTAGATTCTCGCCCCATGCTAAAACTAAATATTCTAGGACATGAATTTAATGGGCTACGGGATACAGGTGCAGACCTTAGCATCATCTCTCGTCAAGAATGGCCAAAACATTGGCTGTTACAAAAAGCCACTCAAACGCTTCATGGCCTAGCAGTGGCAACTAATCCCCATAGAAGTGCAATGGTATTAGTTTGGAAGGATCCTGAAGGATGTGAAGGAACTATACAGCCATATATATTGGATCATCTTCCTATAAATTTATGGGGACGAGATGTCCTAGATCAATTAGGTTTGACATTAACAAATAACATCAACCAAAATGCACCCACTATTATGACTAGACAAGGTTTTAGGAAAGGAAAAAGATTAGGAAAACAAGAACAAGGTATAGCAGCACCAATTCAAATAGATCAAGGAACAGACAGACATGGGTTGGATTTTTAGAAAGGGCCACTGAGACAATAAAAATTACTTGGAAATCAGAAAGACCAGTATGGGTTCCTCAGTGGCCCCTGACTAAAGAAAAGATACAAGCAGCCCATGATCTGGTCAAACAACAATTAGCAGAAGGACATATACAACCTTCTGTATCTCCCCATAATACTCCCATTTTTGTCATCAAAAAGAAATCTGGTAAATAGAGATTATTGGAAGATTTAAGAGCCATTAATAATGAGATGGTTATTATGGGACCTGCTCAATCGGGGATTCCTCAATTGTCTGCTTTGCCAAAAACTTGGTATGTTTTAGTTATAGATATTAAAGATTGTTTTTTTTTTTTTCAATTCCAATTCATCCTGAGGATAGTCCACGTTTTGCATTTACTATCCCTGCACTGAATCATGAAGGTCCTTATCAGAGATATGAATGGAAAGTACTCCCTCAAGGGATGGCTAACAGCCAAACTATGTGTCAAATTCATGTTAACAAAGCAATCCAGCCACTTAGAAATCAAAATCCTGAACTACAAATATTTCACTATATGGATGATGTATTATTAGCACACAAAGCTAAAAACACATTGCTAGAATGTTATGCCACACTTACAAACTTATTAAAAAAATTATAATCTAGAGACACAATAGACAAAGTACAATTAAATTTTCCAATTAATTATTTAGGAGTTCTATTATCCTCAACCATGGTCCATCCACCAAAAATTCAAATATGAGTAGATCAACTCAAATCACTTAATGACTTTCAAAAGTTATTAGGAGACATAAATTGGATAAGGTCTTATCTAGGTATACCAACAGGAGAGTTGGGACCTTTATTTGATATCCTAAAAGGTCCATCAGATCCAAATTCACCCCGAATGTTGACGCCTGAAGCAAGAAAGGCATTAAAAATCATTGAAACATATATGGAAAATATGCATTTGGATAGAATTGATATACGTTTGCCTTTATTATTTATTGTACTACCAACAAAAAATATTCCTACAGGAGTATTTTGGCAAGAAGGTTCATTATTATGGATACATTTATCTTATTCTCCTAACACTATTCTTACTAGGTATCCTGAGGCTGTAGGACAATTAATACTCAAAGGAATAAAAGCAGCAAAGGGAGTGTTTGGAATTTCTCCCAATAAAATTATTACTCCATACATTATGAATCAAATTGATGAGTTTGCTAATGAGTTAAATACTTGGGCAATAATCATGTGCAAATTTAATGTTTCATTTGATAATCACCTACCATCTAATCCTTTATTGTCTTTTTTGATCATCGCGTCCTGTAATTTTTCCAAAAATGACAAGAAAAACACCTATCGGGAATTCTCCAATATATTCACTGATGGATCAAATAATGGTACAGCAGCAATAGTTACACCTGATCAAACTTTTACATTTTTAGTACCCAAACAATCAGCTCAAAAGGTAGAGCTTAAGGCAGTATTACAGGCTTTTGTGATGTTTAAAAATTCTGTATTTAATTTATTTTCCGATAGTCAGTATATAGTTAATGCTATAGTATCCCTTAAAGATGCTGGTAGGGTTTCCCCTTTCTCTACTGTTTTCTTTTTGCTTTCCACTATACCAAATCTAATCTGGGACAGAAAAGATCCATTCTTTAAAGGACATATCAGGGCACATACAGGATTGCCTGGAGCCCTTAGTTTGGGCAATGATTTAGCAGATAAAACTACACATGACATACATATTTTCTCTACTCTAGAAGAAGCTATAAATTTTCATAAAAAGTTCCATGTCAATGCTAATACTTTACAAAAGCATTTTAAAATAACTAAGGAACAAGATAGACAAATAATAAAACAATGTCAAAATTGTGTGACCTTTTTACCACAAGTTAATCTTGGAGTCAATCCTAAAGGATTGATGGATGTCACACACTTGCCAGAATTTGGAAAATTAAAATATTTGCATGTTACAGTTGATACTTCTTCTGGATTTTTGATGGGCTTCCTTCATGCCGAAGAAAAAACTAAAGATGTTATAGCTCATTGCTTACAAAATTTTGCCACTGTGGGCGTTCCATAACAGTTAAATGCGCCTGGTTATCCTTCTACCTCTTTTAAACAATTTTGCTCATCATTTGGCATTACTCATATAACAGGAATCCCATACAATTCACAGGGACAAGGCATAGTTGAAAGGGCTCATCAAACTATTAAAATGTACTTATTAAAGCAAAAAAGAAGGAATTGGGAAGGGGTATATATTCCCCAAAGATAAACTTAAAATAACCCTTTTTACTCTAAACTTTTTAAATTTGGATTCATCAGGGCTTAGTGCTGCAGAAAGGCATATGTGTTCAAAAAATGTACATAAGCCCAAGGTACTTTGGAAGGATATTCTAACAGGACAATGGAAAGGTCCTGACACAGTAATTGTCTGGAGTCGCGGGTCTGTTTGTGTGTTTTCACAGGGAGAACAGCAGCCAATTTGGATTCCAGAGAGATTAACTAAGGTCCTGACCCAGTGATTGCCTGGAGTCGGGGGTCTGTTTATGTGTTTCCACAGGGAGAACAGCAGCTGATTTGGATTCCAGACAGATTAACTAAAGCGATTTCTACAGACCAAAAAGAAGATGTGATATCCAGAATTGCAGTTTGGTTATTCTTACATCTGTGACAGAACCAGAATGCTTTTTCAATATCTATTTTATTATTGCCCTTTACATAAAACATAATTTTTAAAAGCCCTTCTCAATAAGTTTTTAAACAACAACACACAAGCTCAACTTACTAGCACTTAGGGTCATTGCTCTTGCCTTACTATCCATCTCATCTTTATCACTTTATTGGCTTTCTCCTTTCAAATGTCTTGAATATTGAATTCCAATTTCCTCCTAAAAGAGCAATTTCTCATAAAGATGTGCAAACAGTTACAAAATGATTGTTTGGGAAAAATTCATTACAGTCTATTTTGAATTCACAATGTAGGTGCCAGCACTTTTGAATCAGAAGAAAATATCTACCGGGTTAGTTGCTGCCTTAGTCACTATGTGAGAAGTTTCTAAATAAGCACTATAATGTTGGGTAGCTAGTTTTGATATGACATTTTTCAAAGATGACCACGATTTTCTTACAATTTTTTTATGTGCTATCATGCATATATGAACTGACTTTTACAGGCTGCATCATTCTCAAATCATAAAAATAGAGAGCATGAGTGTCTTTGAGAAGAAAAAAGGCAGAGAGGAACACTTTATTTCAAATTACAAAAAGTCTGCTTTCAGCTCTGTAAAAAAAATATTTGTATTACATAGTGCATGACATTTATGCTAAAATTGGGGGCTGGGTTCTGACAGAAGATTTTGCATTTATTACCTGTTTCAAAAGAATGTAATGAAGCAGGAAATAGTCACAGATACTAATAAGCAGTTGAATATACAACAGTCTCTTCTATCCTTCAAACCTTAGACTTCCGTAGAAGAAATCACATTCTTTTTAATCACATATAATATATGTGCACTTTGACTTGGCACTTGATGTTAATTCAAACTCTGTACCCTTAAATAAATAATTTGATTTATTAATCTCTATTACCATAAACAATTTTTTATGTGGGACAATTAGTTAATTATAGCTCTGTCTTATTGACATGGCTTCTATGAAAATTTAGTATCAAAAAAAATTTTTTAATCAAAGAAAATATATATCAATAGTTAGTAAATATAGTTCTTTGGTGAGATATCAAGAATGACTTCTACAGGAACAAACCTGATTGTAGATAAAGCAAAAAATTGTTCTTAAGTTTCTTTAAACCCAATTACTTGTAATTCTAGAGGTATAATTTTACTGATAAGAAAATTAATCCCAGTCTTATCTCAGTGTAGAAAAGAAACTACTGACATTTTGAGCAAGAAATTTCATTGTTTATACAGACTGTCCTGGAAAAAATAGGATTTTACAGAATCCCTGACCTCTACCAACTTGATCTCAGTAGCATACCCAATAGTAATGGAAAGGAAAAATATTTTCAAATATTGTCAAATTTTTCCTTCAAATGGGACAAATTATACTAGGTGGAGAGTCACTGGTACAAAGGATATGTGAGGCCAGAAAAAAAAAAATAGAGGAATGCTGCTCTATGGAAAACTAAGCAGGGAGATCTTGAGGTATACCCTCTCCCTAAGTGAACAATGAAAATGAAAATGGAAAGGTAAGAACAGGTAGTGAACAAACAGAAGAATATAAGCACTAAGAAAGAAAAATAGAAACAAATTGAATGAGTTTAAAGTGAATTACTTAATAATTAATTACTTGTAGAAAAGCACAGTATCAAATAACTTGGATTAAATGTTTATGATGGTACTTCTCTATATTTTAAGAAATCAAATTTAATATATTTTTAAATATTTTTATTAATCCATTTAAAATAATGAGAATCATAACCATGAACACATGCAATAAGATTATTAAAACTAACTTATTTTTAAAAGTAACCTACTAGTAATAAGAAAAGAGTGATAATTTAACATATTTTGAAATCTCTTTAATTTTCAAGTGATACATCTGGTTGTTTTATATGTGAAAAGTACCAGCTCAAGACATATAAATATATCTTTCTACATTGGGCATGGTTAATAATACCATCTTCTACTATCAAAGGCTTTTAAAAAGAGATAGATCAAAAGTTTGGTAAAAAGGAGTTTTGAGTTCTAGATAGGGGCAGTAGTTCACAGAGCATGAACAGTCAGTGCAGTTGAACTCCACGAGAATACTCACTTAGAGCATCCACAGCTAGAATCTCACTGATGTGAGGGAAAAGTCCATGTATTTTATGATTTCTCTTCAGTGTTTTCAACAGTTATTGTGGTGTCTTGCTTAATGGGATCATTTTTGTGCATGTCCATAGCACAATACATGGATCTTCTCTCAAGATCATGATCTGGCTACTGCACTAGCTTAGGGTCTGACCATTTGCTACAGGTAAACACCAGTGCAGAATCACTTCCTGAAGAACAGCTGATTAAGTTGCCCTTTTCCTAGTGATGGGTGAGTGACTTCTCTTTATATTCATGTGTTTGCCTTCTCTCACTGCCATAATTCTGACATCATTATCATCCTCATGTTTTTAAATGCCGCCTTAGCCATCAGGAAATTTTATCAGTGCTACTACCACAAGAGAGTAGATTAACTTTGGGCTCTCAGTCATGGAATTCACTTTATTCACAACATAGCTGCATATGCAGAGAAGCTTAGATCACATAGTGGTGGAAATGGCCAGATGTAAACTTCTGTTCTTAATAGACTTAATCTAATTGAACAAGTCTTCTCATAGCCTGGGGGCTATGTGCCTGGGAGAACCCTTTTCAATTTCTGTCATAAAGTTCAGGGCTGTCAAAAGTATCTACCATTTGTCCTAGCTAACACTGATGTCACTCCTAACCTCCCTTTCTTCCAGCCTTTAATAAAAAGGGCTTTCAATTGTGAATCCTCTTTTTCATCTTTGAGATGTGCGAGTACCTTCCATTTTTTTCAAGGTCCTAAAAGCCATTCCTTTGAAATGCAGTCATCAAGAAGAAAAGAACCTCTGTCTCCCAGTGTCTGTGGGAGGAGACAATTCTAAGTTGGATCATTACTAGCTACCAGACATTACTTGCCTAATTGCATATGCAGGGACCAATCTTTACTAATTTTCACTTCTCTGATTCTTTCCTCACGCATAATTTTTTCTTCCTTTAAGTTTCCTCTGCACAAATCAGAATGACTCTCCATTCTTTCCCTGGCTTTCAGGAATAAAACCTGTTTTCAGTGTTTTAACTAAAATTCAGCTTTGCTTACTTTTTACATCCTCAACACCACACTCACTACCCCCCTCCCACTCATTATCTACACTAGCTGCTGTTGAGTTTTTTCTCTGGCTCCAGCTTCACAATGCAGGCCCACCATGCCCAAGGACTGTAGGAAAAAACTGCTTCTTAAGGAATCTCCGAAAGGATGATGAGCATTTTTGCACAAAGGCGGGAAGCCATAACTGTTTCTTGCCAGTAACCAGATATTCCCTGTTGTTCCTGAGGAACTAAAATTCTCTGAAGAATCCATATCTACATTGAAGATCCTACAGACTGATCTTGGCTGAGTATAATGTCAGAGTATGGAGAGATGGAATATTGCAGCCCAAGAGCCAATGTTATCTTGAACTGTCTTAGTCGTTTTAATGGCCATTTACATTCAGCCTCTGTGTCTGACTTAATATCCTCATAGTCTTACAATATATTACTGAGCTTAGGAGGCCTCCAACCACCAATCTTCAAGCTAAGAATGATTTAAGATAATGTCTGAAATCTATAGAAGAGATTTCTCTTTCCTGTAGCACATCAACAAATTACCCACCATTGTATTTCGTCTATGTATTAAGGTTATCTTTATTCTATCACTATAAAAATCCATAACTTAGATAATTTTACTCAGGTAATAACTTCAACCTGTTGTGTTTGGGGTGTAGTCACTCATTTTTGGCTCAGAGTAAATTATTTAAATAATTAAATTATTTTCTTATTTCCTTTAAAACAGAGTTCATATTTCATGAAACACTCCCAATCCAAAATTTAAAACATACCTTAACATAATTCTAAAAAGCAGTAAAACCCTTTCTTTGCCCATTGTGTACCTTTTCAAGCATCCAAATGGGTACCAAACTAATGGCTGCCAGTTGTACCAACAGAATAATTAGGGAATGTTATCCACCTCCACATATGCCATCCTAATAGAGCACTGTACTGTCTTTGTATTTCCTCATTTTACTCAATGAAACATATTGTCCTTGCAAACACATTTGAATTCAAGTTTATTAATGGTCAGAACAGTACTAATTTTGTCTCTGACTTGATTTTATCTTAAAAATTGCAGCAGTAACTCTACCATTTCCTTTCAAGCCTATAGGAGTGGCTTTCTACTGTGGCTTATCTCTGTTGCTGTTGTTGGGTTACTGGGGATTTAACCCAGGGCCTACCACTTGCTAAGCAAGCATTTCACCACTGAGCTACACCCGAAGCTCTGTTGGTTTTCTCTGAATTCTCTCCTGGTGACTTCTTAGCTTGAAACTACCTTTTTAAACAAAGTCCTATTTTACATGCTTAAAATGACTTCTGTTCTCTTGTTTTAAGACACAATGAAATAATGATTAAAAAGACAATCATGCATAAGTATACACACAGTGTGTATACATGCATATACAAAGTAGATATACCATATATCATTACTACATGAAACCCACAAAAACATTCATTTATATATGTATACATACACATAGACAAACATAAATTTATAAATATGCACATGTAAATAACTGTGCTTATAAAAATTGTATGTAAAAGCATAAATTCATGATAATGCATTGATATGAATTGTAAAAATTAAAAATCATGGGGCTGGGGATGTGGCTCAAGTGGTAGTGCGCTTGCCTGGCATGCGTTCGGTCCGGGTTCGATCCTCAGCACCACATACAAACAAAGATGTTGTGCCGGCCGATTACTAAAAAAAATTAATATTAAAATTCTCTCTCTCTCTGCCTCTATCTACCTCTCTCTCTCTAAAAAAAAATCACCCTCATAATTATCTTAGTTATTTAGCATTAAAAATCCCCCCAAAATTCAGTAGTAGTAAACATATAATCATGCATGTCTCTCAAAATTTATGCTTCAATTTGAACCTTTGTGTAATCATCTTGTTCATATTAAGCACTTTCAACACCAGATTCTTGCTTTCTTTGGATTTTGACATGACAAGGACAGAAATATTAAATTAAACATAAGGAAGTAAGCTCTCAGTCCTGAATATATCATCCACTCTCCTGATTGAAAGTCTGGATGTCAATGTGATGCAGTTTAATCCCTTTTTGCAGTTTGGGATGGAAACTACTTTTTTCCTTTTCACCTTTTCAAATTTTAATAGGACTTTGAAAGCACCGAAGAAGTGATTCATGAGTTTCATGAAGTATTTCAGCAGAGAGATCTGTCACTTTCAAGTTTCTAAACTACAATTTCTTCATTAAAGCAACAATATCTATCTTTATTATATGATATGTCTTCTCTCATTCAAAATGTTAGAAGAAAGTTTGCTTAATTGTAAATATATATATATATATATATATATATATATATATATATATATATATATATATATGTTAATAATATGCATGTTACTTATATACATGGGCTTTTTTTTATCCCAAAGGATCTATTCTGGGAATAAGAGAAAACAGCTAATATAAAATGCAATTTTAGTGTCTATCTTCAGATTTAAGTGTATCAGAATTTAAGTAAATTGGAAATGCTCTTTAGTGGAATATAACAGATGTGTACTTTAGATTCTCAAGCTGATATATCAATCTGAAAGATTTGCAGTCAGCTGCAGAAATCTCAGATTAACTAACATCTTTAAGAATGTATTCACAGCCAGAAAGAAAGTCCAATCTGTGTTTCTACAGAGCTTTTGGATGGGAAAATCTCTTCAACTTTTTATTTTGAAAATTTTAATAAAAAGGTGGAAAATTTGTAGAGTGAGCATGCATATTCTCTAGTTAAACACAGAATTTTTACATTGTTCTGTACATACTTTTTTAACTACATAACATTAGTTCTGGTATACCTTCTGAAAATGTATAATAATTTTCTGCAAAACATTTCAACATGTCAGAAGGAAAAATACAATCTCATATATAATTCATAAAGCATATATAACATCTAGAAAATTAAATTTAAAATATTTTCTGATACCAATTTTTTTTTTCTTCTGAGATATTGCACTGAGAGGAAACAAACTTGACAGAATCTGCACATTCTTTTTAAATAAGAGACTTACAGGGGGTTAGTTATAGGGTTTTCTAGTCTCATTTATAAGCTTGGAACAACATGAATACTTTGGGCTGGTGGACATTGTGAGGTGAGAGTCTTTGACTTAATCTTTTTTTTAGTTTTTTTTTTAATGTTGATGGATCATTATTTGATTCACTTATTTATATGTGGTGCTGAGAATCAAACCCAGTGCCTCACCCATGCTACGCAAGCTCTCTACCACTGAGCTACAACCCCAACCCCTTTGTCTTAATCTTCATGAGCAGGTTACTAGTACTAAACAGTGAGATGTTTCAGTCATTTTACAAATTATATGCCTTTATTTATCATCTTCCCAAATTTTGACTTAAAACAGAAATTTTAAATTTCAATGAGGCTTTATTTATTCTTTTACAGTTTAGGATTTTTATATCCTAAGAAAACTTACCTTATACCAATTTGGAAAGAAACAACCTCCTCCTCTAGGATGTTTTGTTATTTTACTTTTTATGTTTCTGTATAAATTCAATAATTTTATTTATTGTACAAGATAAAAACTGAGGTTAATTTTTCTGTATGTGTATACCTTGTTCTCACACGGCTTGTCAAAAGAAATATCATTAGCCTGGTGAAATCTTTTTATAAATCAATGTGTTATTGTATTAATTTTCTAGGGCTACCATAACAAATTACTTCAACTTAGGTGGCTTAAACACCATAAAATATTGAAAATTCCAATAGTTTTCTGAAATGGATGTGTGTGTCTCTTTCTTCCCATAGAAGACAGAAGCCATCTGTTTGTAGCATTTCCAATTGTATGAAGTGAATGCATGTTTGTTCTAATCTGAGGTTAGAGAGGAGTGTCTTTCCTCTACTTGCAAACAGAAATTCAATACCCTATCTCTACTAATTCACTTTTTCCTTTTTCTCATCTTAAGTTGTATTTTATGCAAATTTATTTTTTATATTGTTATTTCAACACAATTAACATGTTTTTATCTTTCAAAATACAAAAATTCCAACTTTGTAAATTAGAAAATGAGGTTAATACATGTTAAATAACCTGATTAGAGTCACAGAATATGAAATCATAATAGCATCTATGCATCACCCTCAGAGCTCCTAATCTAAATACTCTGATATCCATCCTCTTCTTTAATAATAGACACATAGGATTTGGCTTAATGCATCAGAAAATTGAGCACAAATATTGTTCCACAATGTACAAAACATTTACATTTATGGCATGGAGAGAGATTTTATTTTATTTTTTTGAGGCAAAATAAAATCTTTTAGTCATAATAATAATATCAAGTGCATAATAGTTAAGCTGAGTTTGGTGATTATTAACTAGTATTTATCAGTTGAGCTTGCTATGTACTTTGTACTCATTGATTCTTCACAAATATGCCAGGGTCTCAAGATTTAAATAATTTTTTAAAAGTCCATGCAGTCAGAAATATTAATTACCAAACTTTACAAGGAGACCAAAAATATGTAAAGATGATGGCATTTCCTTGAAGTCACATAATTTGCCTATTGTAGATGCTAAATTTTATATGTAGATTTATTTAGATCCAGAATGCATGTATTTGAGTACTGTGTTTTATTCATTATATATTTTATAAGAAATATATTGTAAAAAATATTTCTGATATGGGAGTCTAAAAATAACTGTATGCTTGGTAATTTTTTCACTATACCCACATATAAACAACAATATTAGGAATTTATGTTCATCCAGCAGCATGCTTTTCTTTTCTTTAAAAAATGTTTTCAAATGAATGTCAATCTCTTCATATAACTTCAATACTGAGACATAATGATTGTGCATGGTATGTGTGATTTTTTGTTGTTGTTATACATAAAGAAATATCACACATTCTAAGTCTTAGATAATCACAGAAACTTGTTCACTGACAACTCAAAGATCCATACCCAATATTAGCCATAAATAATTCACAGCTATTTATTTCTATTGGGTAACAGGAATTCACGTTGAGATATACTGTGTGAATTATACCACTATTTCAGCTTTCGCTAAGGACAGTTTTAATGTTATTGTATTTTTAATATCTTTTTTAATTAGCTAATTAATTTATCTTTTATGTGTATTGAGGATGAAACCCAGTGCCTCACACATGTTAGACAAGCACTCTACAACTGACCTACAACCACAGCCCAAAATTGTTTCATCTTAAAATGACACAAGGAAATTATTTATTTTCCAGCACAATGACATGTTAATGCAGTCATTCATATAATAAACATATCTAATTTATAAACAATAGATGTATGCATCCAGGTATGAAGGTGCATGCCTGTAATCCCAGTGGCCCAGGAGGCTGAGGCAGGAGGATCAAATTCAAGTCAGCCTTAGAAAAAAGCGAGGTGCTAAGCAACTCACTGAGACTTTGTCTCTAAATTTAAAAATAAAAATAGGGCTGGGAATGTGGCTCAGTGGCTGAGTGTCCCTGAATTTAATCTCTGGTAACCCCCGCAAAAGTACAAATTCAGATTAAAAAAAGTAGGTGAAGCTGACATAACAATAAATGCTTGCATAGCCTATTACATTTTTTTCATAATTAATTAAGTCCTATATCTTATTTTCCCTTAGACTCTTTATAAGATCTTGTGATTTTTGGCCTAAGATTTCCAAAGTGGAGATAAGTCACATATGAATTTAAAATTGAGTCTTTCATTCATTTAAATAAACATTATTGAATGCCTTAATACCTAGATTATCTTTTCTGCACTAAGGGTATAGTTGATTCCAACTAAATTATAATTTATCAAACTTCACCATCATCACTCTTTGCTGCTTTGTGATTTTAGTATTTACTAGTTCCAAATCCACCATGGATGCATATCTAAGATTTCAAAACTTAGTTCAAAAAGTACATATGTCAATATTAGATAAAATCTTTATATATTATAATATATAGTGAATATCTTATATAATATAATGTTCTAAAATGAAGCATACAAACAAAATTTGCTTTACAATTTATTAAAATATGTCATGTTGTAGTTGAAATCCAACAAAATCTATAAGATGTACCTTTGAAAATGCAGTCTACTAAGAATAGTGTGTAGGACTTCTTTTACCTAGTTATCTTATTATGATAGTCACTTTTATATGTTAATTGATTGGACATGGTGCCCTGGTCTTTGGTTAAATACTAGTTTCTGAATTTTGAAGATAGATCATCATTTATGTTAACTGATGTTAATTTCAGAAAATCATTCTTGTAATGGGAGGTCTTCTTTCAACCATTCACTGTTGAAATCTGTTCTGTGGTCGTAGCACATTATCTAAGATCTATCTCGCCCTACTTCTAAAATTAATTTTAAAGTATTTCAAAACATACAATAAAAAATACAAACTGTCAATCTAGATGTCTATACACATGGAACACATATTCTTATATAGCAATCTAGGTTGGCAGTTAATTTTTCAACTGTATTTTTATAAGGTATTAAAATATTACATATTTTGAGATAAATCCAACAAATAATATGCAAGACTTTTGTATTAAAAGTATGAAAATTTTTGAGAAATTTTAAAATACATAAATATATGAAAATATATATCATGTAGATAGTTGGGAAAAATGAAATTTTGAAAATCTTCCATATTTTAGCTATGCATTAAAAAATGGTGCAGAATCAAATGAAGAAAAAATGTAGATCCCCTGAAAGCTGAATAATAAATAAACCTTGCCCCTGAATAACTGCCCCTTTACATTGGTATTCATTATTATCCCTTCAAGAGATGAGTTTATTTTTCTACCTCTTGAGTATAGGTAGGTATATGACTTTTTGGAAATATGTAAATACAATCCAAGCTGAGACTTGGAAAGAGCTAAATTTTTGAGGATTATCACTGAACCACATGAAACCCTAAGGTCATAATGAATCAATCCTAGTTAGGCTGCAGAAGTATTAAGAGGATATGAGGAAGAGAAATAAAGCACCCCAGCTTTATTCAGCTTTCTGATGACTAGGAATGTGAATGAGGTCATTTCTGATTATCCATCGAAACTATGGCATTATTAATAGAAAGTCTGGGTACAAGGGAAGTGAGAGAACCCAAGCTTAAAATATTTATCATTCACCCCAAAGAATCTTGAAGTGAGAGAAATTCATTATTTTAAGTCATTAATATTACAGACGTGTTATGTCATAAAAGCTATGTATTGTAATAGATTTCAAAATGCAAAAGATATAAAGAGAAATTTTGATTCATTAGTACCTTAAATAATCCCAAACCAAAGAAACATGGAAGGTTTCTGGATGAAGCTCAAGTTGGGTGATTATGAAATTAGATTGAAAATAATCATCCTCAAAATCTTCATAGTGACCAATCATAAAGCTGACTAGAAACAGGTAAAGCAGGTGAAATGTTGAAAATAATCAGGTTTGGGTATCTTTCAATACAGTGCAACATAACAAGAGAAGAAACAAAGCATGTACAACAAAGTGATTATAATATTGAAGCATATAATCAGATCTGTGCAAAAACGGGGGCATTGTGGACAATGAAGTAAGATAAAAGATCATAGGTTTGTTGGATTATTGATACCAGAAGAATTCAATAGTGTTTGAGTTGTGTTTCAGAAAGAAATGAGGTAGAATATTTGAATTAGTGTTCTTGGAAGTGGGAATCTTAAGTTACTAATGGGTTGTAGCTATAAATAATTTGAAGGTCTATGGTTTTATCAATCATGATGTTAAAAATAAAGCACACAATTATTAAATGAGAAAAAAAACACAAAATAAGTGGCCAGATGATTGGAATAATAATCTCTAAAGGTATAGAAATAACAAGATTCCTAAGCATGAACAAAAATGGGAATTCACACAGTTTTTGTAGACCTACAAATTAGTAATTCAACCAAATTATAAAGCAATTAGCCAACCTTTATTATAAAGATATGACACCCTATTGACTTGTAATGTGCTTCTAGGAATATATGATAATATAAATTTTACCCCTATATGTAAGTTAGAGTATGTACACAATTTTCACCATAAAAAAGAAAGGCACAAAAGCTATATTAGGGAGCTGGTGTTGTAGCTCAATGGTAGAGTACTTGTCTTGCCTGTGTGAGGCCCTGGGTTTGATTCTCAGCACCACATAAAATAAATAAATAAAAATAAAGATATTGTGTTCATCTACAACTAAAAAAAATGTTTTTTAAAGTGTTATATAATAAAATATTCAATAAAATACCAGTGATCCAGAAGCTAATATTTTTATGTAATTAGAAATTTTTACTATTTTATTGTGGGAGACCAACCTTACAAGTGACTGAGTCACACTCCCAGGCTGGGTGCTGAGGGGCTCAGTCACAGAAATGTGGCAGAGCAATCCCCACCCTTCTTGGGTTTGATAGTCTGTGTCTTGTGCATAGGTGTGTCTTGCTACAGCCCCAGGGGAGAAGCTATGCTCACCTGTTCCTTTGTAATATAACCCCTTGCCCTGTTTATGATAGAATCTTCCATAGAAATGACTTGTATGTGTCCCTTCTCTTACTGTGCCCTTGGGTGTGGCCTACCCAGATGTCAATCAACCTGCTGACAGTGGACATTCTGAAGTTAGATTCAGCTCCCTGAAACTTGACCCCTTGCCTCATTTGAATAGCTTCTCCTCAATAAAAGGGGTCAGCGCATGCTCTCTTGCTCTCTCTTCTGAGGACTCTTAAGGTCAGAGGAGATATTACAGCGATCCCAAAGGAAAAGGTATTTGTGTCTCTTGTGGGGTTATTTCGTGCAGCCCAATTAGCCCAGTTTAAAGGGAGTGACCCTGAGCCTTTTAGTTGCAAGAACAGAAACCTGGCATTTTATGTCATGGGTAACAGAAATATAGATTAGATTTTAGGGATGAGGATATTCCACTAGAAGTATCAAAGAGAGGAACTGAAAAGCTGTTGTCCAGTTTTTTTGGTAGGAGAAATTAATGTAAAAAAGTACTCTAATTCATCAACATTTTGTCAATCAGAATTCTCAGAAACATCTGGATTTCAGTCTGAAAAGGAAAATGAACAAAATACCAAAAATTAACTAAGTCCAAAAGACTCCTGCTGTTAATAAAAAACTGACACTAGAAGTCACACTGGAATAGTTTGTGGAATAAGATGAAGGTACTTATGGGATCAGATTAGAAGACATCAAATTATATGATGTTGTGACTATCATAGAACTGGAATTTTCATATTCCAAAAATAATGAATTTCAGTAAGGTCTAAACACTATCTACATTCAAGGGCATGAGGCTAGGTAAACTGAAGGATGTAGCTGAGTTAAATGTCACTGTCATATCAGTCAATTAAAAAAATGTGAAAGAGAAACACTAAAGTAAAGCAGAAGAAAATTTTTTGGTGACACCCAAAAAAAAAAAAAAAAAAGAAATTTTAAAGAAGTAGTTAGTCAACAAGAGAACATAGAAGGGTGTTTTTAAACAAATTGCTGCAGGATAATGACATCAAATTGTAGAGCATTTCCCTAGCACATGCAAAATCTTGAATTCAATCCCCAGCATTGATAAAAATAATTAAACAAAATATTAGAGAGCTTGAAAATTCATGGTAAAAAAAGGATGATGAAGAATATGTTCCTTACAAGACATTCACCGAAAAATGTCCCATATAGATTTGAAATGAAAAGATAGAAAATACAGCACATGATAGGGGCTGGGAATGTGGCTCAAGTGGTAGAGCGCTCGCCTGGCATGCATGTGGCTCGGGTTAGATCCTCAGCACCACATACAAACAAAGATGTTGTGTCTGCCGAAAAATAAAAAATAAATATTAAAAAAATTCTCTCTCTCTCACTCTCTCTCTCTCTCTCTCTCTCTCTCTCTCTCTCTCTCTCTCTCTCCCCCTCCCCTCCCTCTCTCATTCTCTCTTAAAAAAATATAGCACATTATAGAAATAAAAATTAACTTCAGATAGCTATTACTACTATAGTTAAAGAATGATCAAACACAAAAATTATGACTATACTTGAAAAAAATCAGTAAAATAAGTTTCTAAGCCAAGGAAGACATAGTTTTCAGTTTGTGTGAATCTCATACATAGCCTCCAAATCAGCCACAGGTCCAGGGATTATGAAATCTGACTCTTTTATAAGCATTACTGAGCTTTTTCTATAAATAAGTAAAAACTATGAAGACATCAGCACAAAAGTCTGTACAAATTTATTTCATCCATGGAAAAATCATTTATAACACAATTTAAAATATTATATACTCCAACATTAGTTGATAATATTTTAATAAGACTGATACCATTGTACACATTCATTTTCTATATCATTTCTTTATACTTGTTGAGAGTCTCTCTATATTAAGCAATTATATAATATTGTTTCTATAATTTAAGCTTTTAATTAACACTATTGATATTCATTTAGGATTGTTAGTTGTGATAAGAAATTTATGATCGGCTTTTATGATTGCAATTATATGGTTGCTGCAGTAGTGCTACAAAGAGATGCTCCAATTATAAGGATTCAGAGAAATCAATTCTATATTATTCCCTTAAAAATAGTGTCCAAACTACTTTATATACTATAGTACTGTACCTTTCAAATTAGTAGAACTTCAGTTTTTACATATCTTCATTGTGCAATTAATCCTTCCCTTTCATTATGCACAGCTCAATGTGAGAAACATTTCCTACAGGTTATATACAAAATCGTGTTTCCCCTCAATACGCACATTTCAGTAGAACCAGGAGGCCAAGTTTCTTGACATATTGTGGAGCTGAGTAATCAGGGAAACCATCCATACTATGGACAGCCACTGATAACTTCACTGAATGATGAATTAACCAATATCCGTACCCCATTTTATCCATTCTATCAAGTTCCATTTCTCTTAATTGAGATTGAAAATTTCCCAATTCCTTCCAATTCCACATAAGGGATAAGAATGTGCAAGTGTACATCAGAGAAAGAGGTCTGGAAAAGTAAAATGGCAATATTTTTTAAAAATTAGGTCACTATAGGAATCAGTTTGCATATTCCTATACGTGCTACTAAAGATATTGAAATGGCTTTCCAATGCAAAATCACCAATTCCAGATGATTTCACTGGTGAATACTAGATGTAATAAATGACATTAATCTCCAACAATATGATGAATTTCAGAAAATAGCAACATAAGAAGGCACTTTCTAAGTCACTCTATGAATCCACTGTCATTCTATAATCAATATCAAACAAAAATTATGGCCCATTTTCTATGTAAACATAGATGCAAAAAGTCACAAAACCACCTTACCCCCCCAAATTTTGAAAGATAATGCACATCACAGCCAAGTAGGATGTATTAGAGCTATTTAAAGCTCATTTAAATGCAAAATTTAATTGATGTAATCTATCATATCAACAGGCTAAAGAAGAAAAAAATAAGATTATATCAATAGGTACAGAAAACATAGTTATAAAAAACCAATACTCATCATAATAAAAACACTCAGTGACCTGAGATTAACAGGGTGCTTCCCAATTTGATAAAGAATACCATCAGAAATCTATCCTTAATATCATCCTCAGTGGAAAAAGAAAATGCTTATGCTAATCATTCCTCTCAACATTAAATTGAAAAGGCAAATGCAATAAATAAAGAAAAGGAAATATAAAAGTATACAGACTAGGATGGACAAAAACAACAACAGCAACAAATTGTTACAAGCACCATAATTATTCACGTAGAAAATACTAAAGATTCAACAAAGGTTCATTTTAAATTTACAATATTCAAGACAAGATGCTATTTGCAAAAAATTAGAAGATCAGTAAGCAGAACAGAATGTCTAGAAATAAATACGAATATATATATATATATGTCAAGACAAAGGCGCCAAGCCAGTTAAATGTAGAAAGAATAATCATTTCTTTGTTTGATTTTTAAACATGTGCTGGAACATCTGCATATCTAGATAAGAAAGCAGTTTAGGCACAATCTTTACATTGTTCACAGTAATCACAACATGATTAACATACCCAAATATAAACTGCAAATCTATGAGACTTCTAAAAGATAGCATGCACAGGAAAAAAAAAAATCTAACAGACCAAGGTTCAGTGATGAATTTGTAGGTAATATAAAAAGGAATACCAATAAAAGGAAAAGTAAAGGGGGTAATGTGGGGTTCAGGAAAATCCCTTTTATCCCCTCTCTGCAAAATAATACTGTTAATAGTAAGAAAAAAATACCCCACCTAGGCAAAACACATATCTGATAATAGACTGTTATCCATATATACAAATAACACATGACTTATAAAGCAAACAACTCAACTTTAAAATGAGCATCTTAGCAAAGACTATATAAATGACTAATAACCAATTAATACACAGGCTTCATTATATGTCAATAGAGAGTCAAAAATTAAAACAAAAATGAGCTATCACTGCATGCATATTTTTATGTAAAATCCCATAATGGACAGTAAAGTTGTTAATCAATATGGACAGTAACAGAAATTTTCATTCACTGCTGCTTGATATTCAGAATGCTGCAACCTGTTTGGAAAAGACTTGGAACTTTCTCATAAATGTAAATATAGTTTTAACTATTGTTGCAACTATCATACTCTTATGTCAACACACAAACCTGCACTTGAATTTTCATCACAGCTTCATTCATAGTTGTCAAAACTGAAAGAAGCCAAGTGTCTGCCACCAGATGAGTGGTTAAATAAATTGTGGTACATCCAGACAATTAGATAGAAAATTTATTAATTACATAATCAAGAAACAATGGGTGGTGGTATCTTAAATGTACATTGCTAAGTAAAAGAAGTTATTATGTAAGGAATGCATACTATGATTGAAACTACAAAATTCCAGAAAAATAAAATATAGTGATATAAAAAAGATCTGTATTTGCTGGGGTCAAGAAAGAGGAGAATATATAGGTGAAGCACAGCAGTTTTGGGAGGTGGGCTGTAAGACTCCGCAAAATTTTGTGGATACATGATGTAGAGGTATAGAATAAAACTCATATATTCTACTAAACACTATGGACTTTCATTAACTATAATGTATCACTGTTGTTCACCAGTTACAGATAAATGTATTACATTAATGCAGTCTTGCTAATAAGGTAACTATTTGGGTGAAGAGTGGTAGAGAGGGGATGCATGGGCACTCTGTATACCATCAGCTGAATTCTTAGGTAAAGCTAAAACTACTATAAAAATAGCGAATTAATTTTTTTTAAAAATGAGAGACATTAATGCACAGGAACATGTTCCTAGGTCCCCTCTAAGATGCTCTGAACTGGACATTTCCCTGTACACATGAAAAGTCTTCCTCTCCCTCATCCCAATAAATCATCATAGCATTCATGACTACTTCAAGATTTGTCATATTGTTTCATCTTCTAGAAAGAGTTCAGGAAATACATACCAAAGAGATGATAAGAAAAAGAAATGACTGATTACATGAGTAAAAAATAAACTTTATCAAATATTATAACAATTTTCTTTCTTTTATTAGCAACTAGCTTTGCCTTATTTTCATGCACTGCTTACCACACTGATTCCAAATTACTTCAAATTTTGTATTCATAATCTCTTTCCTTTTCCAATGTCTCCCTCCTTTCCCTTGTCTGTCTTGTATAATTTCCTATTCCTGAATCTCATCTCAAATATTTTTTGCTATAAATGCTCCCTGTTAGTGCTTTAATGGTGAGTTTCAATTGTTTCTAGTCATAATGAATACATTTAGATTTAGATTATAATTATTTTAGTGT